>NW_009799100.1:3297761-3479710 GCF_000213175.1 Neurospora tetrasperma FGSC 2508 | reverse complement strand
AAGACCCCCCCNCCCCCCCCCCAAAAAAAAAAACTCCGTACGACCTGTTCAAGCCGTCCGTAGCACATGTATCATACATAACCTTCCCGTTGGCGACTGTTTTCTCCTACCTTTGATTCCCGAATCGTCATCAAATCATCAGCAGCACCCCACCCCCATCATCTATATCCCATCCCTATTGAAGTAGCACTCACTGCTCTACGTAGGCTCGACCTAGGCAAGTCAGTTCCAATTTCGCCTCAGGACCATCATCACTCTCACTTGAGAGAATTCACACCAGATAAGACACACAAAGTATATACTCTTAAAAAGGCACACAGCATTCTCTTCCCCTCCCTCCTACCTAGAACTACTAGTTCCCTGCTGTGTCCATCTATTGTGTCTATTGTGTCACGCCAGAAGATAAAAAAAATCCCTCTTCAATCAACCCATCAGATTCCATGATCGTCCGTCACGCCGCCGTCAGCCCTGAAATGTTGCGTGGCAACGGCAGGGAATATTGTTACATCTCTCTACATAGACTACGTAGAGTTGTAGTCTAGAAAAAAGTGGAGGAGGGGGCCACAGCCAAGGGATGCATAACCAGGGGGGGGTGGGGTGTTAAGTAAGCTCGAGGAAAGGCTCGGGAGGGAGGCGTCCCGACCAAAACGACGCAGACGCAGGACGAATATGAACGGGACGTTACACATTCGTGTTCCCATACGTGCGTGTTCCCGGGTTTGAGAGAGGGGAAGGGGAAAGTTGTGTCACGATATTGACGAGTATTTGGAAGCAGAGAAACGGGGGTGGTTCAGTTTCCGTTGGCTGCATGTTCATCTGGGAAAACGGAGAGAGTATATGGATAGGAATGGAGCAATTCAAGTCATCAAGAATGAGTATCTGATGAGAATATTTGTAGCTTATGGAGGTGCATAACCCCTGTCCGTTTTGGTATACATGATACTGGTGCTTGAACTACTCCTTAGCAAACCTAAACTGCGTTATAAACATACTTTGAAGTGCCAACTTCGTCAAGACGCAAGTGAACACCCTTTTAGAAGCCATTAGAATCATGCAACACAAGTAGAAGCATCAACCACATGAATCTCAACCGTAATATCCTCTACCTCTTCGACACTTCCCTCATCTGACCCGATCTTCTTTTCCACCACAGCTTTGATTGTCAGTTCCTTTTCAGCAACCGACACATGCTCATCATTAGCAATTTGTTCAACTTCCTTCAGCTCTGCCTTGACAGCATCGACCTCTATAGCAGTAACAGGGGCTGTAGCGGGTTTCTCGAGAACGGTAACAGGCACAATGACAGATTCAACTTCCTCACCGGTAACTGGGGCAACAGTAGTGTCCTCAACCTTAGGTAACTCCAAGATCCTCTTCTTCTTCTCCTTCCTGGCCTTGGTCTTTGTCTTGAATCTCTTCGAGACCCCCTTCCTCTTTGCACGAAACTTGCGAACAACCCACTTCTTGGCTTTGATAGGTCTGCGAAAGATGTAACGCAGAAGCCTAAGAATCGAGCTCTTCTTTTTTGACTGTTGGCGGGGATAAGGCCCTGATGGCTTCCTGTCATTGTCTCGTTGAACACCAGTAAGGAGAGGAACATTCGATATATCAGTTACTGGAGAGACTGTAGGTGCAACCTCTACGTTTCTTTTCTTGATAGGCGAGCCAAACGAAATGGAAAGTGCAGCCCTTGACTTGGATTTGAGGTACCTTTTCTCCAGTGTGGTCGGAGATTCGGTGGAAAGACGAGGTGGGTTTGTTGACACACGCGGCAGACATTGAGTGGATAAGTTACTGGGAGCTTCTTCCGACAGTAGCCCGGCTTTGGAGGAGGCCAGAGCGCGACCACAGGGAGCTAGGTCAAGCGAGGGGAAGGGTGTTGCTCCTGGATTGTTGGGTCCGGCTGAACTTAGACGCTGTCTGGGGAGCGTGGAGCTGTTACTTTTGCCCATATGCAGGGCAGCATTGGCCAAGCTGATGATGAGCTCTGTGTTGACGGCTGAGATATCGGCGATGATTTCCTTGGCGTCGCTGCCATTGAGGCTGGGCGTCTTCCTGTGCTCAATATCCTCAATGTGCTCGACCTCGGGCTTGGTCAACTCCTGCTCGGTGATTTTGATACTTTTGTTACCACCTGCCACCGAGGGCTGAGTTTCACATTCGATGACTTCATTGTTCTTTGCCGCTTCCTGCTCCCGATAGAGATCTCTTAACGCACCCTCCATAGCGGTTGGGTTAAGTCTATGGCGCTGACGAGAACCAACTGACTCCTCACTGCTTCGCAAAAACGAAGACGTTGAAAAGCCGTAAGATTCCAGACTTGACAAAATGCGTCTGCCGAAGGTCATGGGAGGGGAAACTGTAAGCTCGGGGCTTTTGACACCTTCGGATGGGTAGGAAGACGAAGTACTGCGGACGGGAAAGATTCGGTCGAAGAAAGATTCTGCATCAAGGGACCTCCTGATCTCCGTTTCGTCTTTGTTAGGCATCACCTTGAGTTCCGGTGCATCGGAAGGGCTTTCGAAAGAGAACATTCGGTGACGGAAAGTGGACGCTTTGTTTTCTTCAGAGGTCTGCTTGAAGTCATGGCTGGGAACCAGGCCATCACCGACAATTAGGCGAGATGGTGTCGGTCCTTGTTGCGTGTCTTCGTTGTGTACCGGAGTATGGCCTTGCTTCCCGGCCTTTACAGGCGTGTTGGGAGCATCGGTCAATGGTATGTTTTCGAACTCCCCAAAGGACTCGTCCAGGTCGACATGTCCGGGCTGCTGCCGATTGATGTCCTTCTCCTAGAGGCCAGCAAACGTATTGGGGATGTTCAAGCGTCGGCGGCCGGGTGAACCGAGGACACGCTCGGAAGCGTTGAGCCTGTTGTTGGATGGAGGTTCGAGGCATGCTGTATCGCCGCTCGGAGTTCGGGCGGGAAGGCTCAAAGCCGACATAGTGATAGCTAACAGTTGACTTGACGGTAAATGTGGTGGTGACTGTATATAGAAGTATGTCTGGACGACGGTAATGCTGATGAACACCTAATCTGGATGCCTATTTTTGTTGGGATTCGAAGTTCGACTTGGCTGCCACAGTCACCGTGGGACTTTTTTTCCGCCACCAAGATCACTCCTTCCCAACGCGATTGAACAAATCCAACCACTTCAGTTGAACCAAAAAGTCAACAAGTTGGATGGAAGGGGCTTCCAGCCGCAGCCCCTTGCCGTGAAAGGAAGCATCCATCAGGCCACACTCTCCTAATGTCCGGAAATTCGAGTACAGAAAATGATACAATGCTGGGCCGAGACAGGATTGTAGGGGATATCAGAACGACACATCGATAGTTATGAAAAGAGACTAGCCACCCCTTACGGCGCAGCCATCCTCATCTTCACCATCGCCAACTCTGCGCTCTTTGCCCACGACCCATCCGGTGTCTGCCGATAGCACATCAACTTACCCTCATCACCCACGCTGCCCAAAATCTGCCCGTCATCATCGAACCCCACCCTCCACACCGGCGTCCGATGACTGTCAAGCCTCGCAACTTCCGTGACCACATGTCTAACCTGGCCCGGCTGCTGCTGCCCACCCAGCCTCAACCTATCTCCCGCGGTCCCACTCAACCTCGACTGATCCGCCAACCCAGCCCTAATTCCTGACTTCAAATGGGTATCCTGCCCACCGCCATGCTGCGCCGCCGAGCCCGCCAAAGCTCTAGCCGCAGCAGTCCCACCACCACCGCCTTCTTCTCGCCTCCCCTCCTGATGCTTCCTCATCTCCCCCACTCCCCATCCCTTGGTTCCTTCCATCCCTTGTGCTTGCATTTGCAGCGCCGGCGTCGACAGTCCAAAGACCCTCACGTATCCATCCTGACACGCCGTCGCCACAATATCGTAACCCCTAATATTCCCCGGCGCCCACGCCACATCTCTCACCAGCCCTCTATGCCCCGCAACTGGATCCTTCGGACTGATCTCCGCAGCGAGATAGAACTCCTTCGCAGCCGTGGCCACGCCCAAGCTAGCGCTGACCGTGTCTCTAGTCCTATACACCTTGACCGAATCCATAGCCGCCACCACCAGTCCCAGCGCATCCGTGGGCACGCCCGCCCGCAAAGCGGTGTAACACACATCCTGGTTGGGGTCAAAGCGCACTCGGAAGGAGGTCTCCTCACCGCGAGAGGGTTTTGGGCAAACGGTGAATTGGTCGATGCGGGAGAACTCGGTGATGTTCTCTGGTGTTTCGTTTTCCAGGACTTCGAGCGTGCCGTCCACGGATAAAAGGGCGAGGTAGGTGTGTCGCGTGTCGTCGTTGTGTTTGAGGCTGAAGGAGCGGATGGGCGATTTGGGGTTACGGTAGTCAAAGGCCGGCGTGGGTTTGCTGTCGCCTGAGGAAAGAGAGGAGAGGCCACCGCCGACGTCACGACGAGACGAAAGGGTGTTGGCGCCACCATGGTGCCCGCCGTGCCCGGTGAGGTTGACGCCGAAGCGACGACCAGGGGCGGCGGAGGGGTTTTCGGCCCAGAGCTTGAAGCGACCTTCGATGCCGAGGGAGGCAAGGAGGTTCGGGTAGATGGTTGGGGGGAGCCATTGGAGCTGTGGGATAAAAGTTAGTTTGAGTCAGTCGCCACTAGATTATGTGAAAGACTTACCTCTAGAATCTCACCGCCGTGGGCACTCCAGCTATCGCAAACGCGCCACTTGCCATCTTTGTGTCTGTTGAAGACGCGAATCTTGCCGTCGACGGATCCGGTCGCGCAACGGTCGCCGTAGCTGTTGAATGCAACGGCCTGGACCAGATCCTGATGGCCATGGTTCACAATGGAGTCTATGGTAGACTTGCCGTCAATGGCGGGCGGATCGCCTAGGTATTGGCTGAATTTGGACATGATTGCGATTGGGTCTTATGAGGTTCTCAATCTGATGATGAGGTGGTGATGAGCGAAGAAGGTCGCATGGAGGGATGAGGTGAGGTTGAAGAGCCAAGCAGCCAAGACGCTCGTGACAACCGTGGTTGGTGGGGGGTGAAGTACCGCTGAGCCGCCTGATGCTTGCTGTGACTTTCAGTGGACTTTGACCCCTGGCCCAAGCAACCACTGGGACCGAGATCCACCGGGACATCCCGTCCAATGCCCCGCTGCCCTGTCCGGCCCGGCCCAAGCAAGTGTATGCTTATTGATCCTAAATGGGATGGAGTAGATCTCAAAGTCTTGGAACCTCTTGTCTGTGATATCAATACCCCAAGATCGTGGGAGACTGGAGGTATATGTGCGTCTATTCTAAATATTGGAAGACATTTATACAAAGGAAGATGTCTCAGTCTACGCAGTCTAAGCCCATAACCAAGGAGCTCTACCCTCTTTCAGACCCCCAAATTGTCCTGCTTAAACAAAATCAACGCCAACCGATGCCTCACAAACAACCCAAACAGTCCCACCACTACCTGCATCCCCGTGATCTCCATCGCCAACCGGTCCTCCCGCAACGGGCCTCTCCAGACCAGCCACAAGTTCAAGATTGTAAAGTTACTCGTCTCCACGAACCTCCCCTCCTCATCCAGCGTCACCCTCAACAGTTTCACCTTGTCAAGCGTCTTCAGCGCCCACGCCACCGGCGGCTTCGGCTGTCTCTCTGGCGTCCAGGGCGTCACGCTCGGCTCCAACAGTCCCGTGCGCGCGTTAAACCGCGGTAAACGGTGACGTGGGCAGGGTACAAGACCAAAGAGTTGCGGCACGGAATAAACAAAGTTGAAGATCTGCGGAATCAGAAGTAAAATCAACGTCTTGCTGAAGTGTCCCAAGATGCTGACCACCACAAAGACCATGCCCGCAAAGTAGCAGTACGTGTCGCCAACGAAGACGCGGGCCGGGTACCAGTTGTGCCAGAGCAGAGCAAAAGACACACCCAAAAAGGGGAGGAGGAAATAAAGCGAGAACAAGTGGGAGTCCGTAGCCGGGTGCGGATACGGCGTCAAAAGGTAGAGGCAATCGTTGAAAGCGAGCAACAGGGCGATGACGATGGATTGGGTGACTTCGATGCCGTTGATTCCTGCCAGGATGTTGATGCTGTTGGGACTGAAAATGGCAACCGAGGCCATGTAGACGTAGTATAAGGCGCCGAGGTTGAAGAGCTCGCCTAGGTAAGGTTGTAAGGGGGTCGGGATCACGACAGAGGTGACGCCGAAGTCGACAAAGTAGACGACCAAGAGGGGGATGGAGGCGAAGGCGGGGATGAAGAATTTGTGGCGCCAGCGAATGTCGAAGAGGTCGTCGCCGATGCCGAGGAGGGAGATGGATTGGAGGGCCATGACGGCGGAGAGGTAGGAGGCGAGCTGTTGGTGTCGCAAAGTGTTAGCATCTGTTTTTGTGTGTTCCCGTCTCTCAAGGGACCAACGGATTGTCGACATGCCTTCCCATGCGGAAACCGATGTAGAAACCTCCCTTCCTGTACATGCTCAACATGCATCACCACATCGCGGTTTCCACCTCCGCTCGTGGCCGCCACAATGTCCTTGTAGAACGGAAATGGAATAAAGATAATAACAGCCAGCAAGTACACCATGGCTGCTATCGCGCCCATGCATTCCGGCAGCTCCTTTTTATGATGTTTGCTCATATCCACGCCTTTCAAGCCGGCCCTCATGAAGGTTGGTCCCAGCCATCGGATCATGGAGAAGGTTGCGCTGAATGCCAGCCCGCCAAGCGCGAGCGAAGCGATGAGTGGGTAGCCATCACCCTGGAAGGTGTTGGCGAGGACGGCGACACAAGCGGCGGAGAGGGCGAGGAGGGAAAGGCTCTCGGTCTGCGAGAGGCAAGTGGTCGAATTATGGTGATTTGGGTGGTGTCCCGTCATCGTTGGGTATGCGATCGTGTTTGCGTCGGTTTCCGTAGTTCGGAGAATTCGAGGACAAGTTCGAGGAGAAAGGTAGGTAGCGAATGCGTGATGGCGAGCTACCTAATCATTTGGGGTAACATTGGTCGCTTATCGTGGAACAGGTAAGGAATGTCGGGGTCGAAGGGATCGATTGATCAAATTGGTGCTTGTTCAAAGCGCAAAATGAGTGGCGCGAACTGAATCGTGAAGGCGAAGACGAAGTTCCTGGAAATCGGAAGGAGGAAAGAAAGACAAACACAAAAGACAGATGTCCAAAATGACGAATACACCCATTATTGTGGGGAGCTTCGGCGCGTTCCAGCCTTGTGGGCCTGCTAATCGCCGTCGTGCTACAGGGGTTTCGGTAGTGTGGTGGTGTGGTGAGACAGGGGTTGAACCTCCAGCCGTTTAATTGACCTCTTTTTCCCATTGGACAGGGACTGTACAAGTGCGAAAAGGGGCAACCACCCGTCAGGTCATTGCATGTGAAAAGCAAGTCGATGCCAAGCATGGGAATAACTTCATGTTGACAAAGAATTAAATACGGCCGTTCAATGAGAGAGCCATGCCTAATTCCACCAGAAACTAACACTGAAACTAACACTCAACCCCCTCACATAGTGCCACCACCCGATCGGTATGTATAAGGTATCTCCCGGCTCCAAAATACAATCCACAAACGGCACCTTTTTAAAGTCCTCATCCCAACCCATTTCACTATTCTCTCTACCCCCTTCATCTCCTGACTTTACCTCCTCCTCATCTTCTCCCTCCAACTTATCCCACCCTTCAACAACCCCAACATCAACCTGACTCGTATTCCCCATTTCCACGCCCCCCTCCTTTCCCCTTGGCCTCATCCTTCCCGTCTGCTCTGGCCCATACAACCGCACATACTTCCTCCCCACTACTTGCACCAGCAAATTGTGGTACGGGTCCGTGTGCAACGGGGTGATCGTGCCCGGTGGGCCAAACCAGGCGTTGAGTTGCGGCGAGTCAAGTTCCGGTTGATCTTGACTTGGGTCTGTTGGGTGTGGGGGAGGCGCGGTGTAGCAAAGATCCGGAATCAGAATGTCTTGTCGTAAACGGGGCAGTTGGAGAAAGAGGGGGTGCTGCGCTAGGTATGCTATCTGGGTGTTGTCTTTTTCGGGTAATAGATCCGAGGATGATGGTTGCGGTTGAGCTGAGGATGACGAGGAGAGGAAAGGGGATACGTTGGAAGATGAGGGAGTGTAGGGGATAGAAGCGTCAATGTACTTGGATAAGAACTCGCCGAACGAGATGATTTTTTGCCCCCAGCCTTCGTCAACGTAGCTGCGGCCGATTTCGACGGGTACGAGCCGCCGGCCGGAGAGCGTGCGAGATAAGAGGTAGTCTGGCTTGTTCCAGGGGTGGGTGGTGAGTGCTGGCCAATGGTCTACCAGACCTGTGATGGTCAGGGGAGCTGGGCCTGGGTTACCGTCTGGGCGAGGTTTCGCAAAGTGTGACTGAAATGCTTCAATGGGGAGGGACTCGGCAGAAACCCTTGAGATCGGGTTCTTGACGGGCGGCGTAAAGGGTTCAATGGTGGAAAAGGATGGCGTGTTTTGCCAGCTGTCGTTGATTCCCTTGATCACTTCGTCCTTGGTGTTGGGAGACGATGAGAGACGCCGCTTCTTCTGTGGTCTTTCGCCTTCCTGCTCATCATCATTACCCTTTTTGGCTCCACCAGCAGCAGCTGTGGTCATAGCTGACATATCCCCCAGAACATCCTCCAACAACGCAAAAGCTTCATCAACCCACTTCCTGCCGCGGCTCTGGCCCGCAGCCCCAGCTAATATCAAACTCAGATCCAGCGTTTTGACCATCTCATCAACAATCATCTTCCTCTTCATCCTTCTCTCCTTCTCCTTCTCATCAGCGTCCTCCTTCGATCCCGCATCAGCTTCAAAGTCAAACTCAAGCAAAACTAAAACCGCAAACCTCAAGATCGCCGCATCCGTGTAAAGCTGTCGCCAGCAGGTCGGCACCTCCTTGTACATGTACGCATAGAACTTGCCATATGCTGTTTTTGTCAAGAGTTCGAGTCTTCTTTTTACCAGTGAAATTGCCTTTTCGCGTTCTGCCCCGGGTTGGAGACTGGCATAATCGCTGGGACCGGCATCGCCTGAACTGGTTCCATAGAGCTGCAGGATCTTCGACGCTTGTCGGCATAGGAGTTCGACTAATGGTTCTTTGCAGCCTTCCAGCCCGCAGAGCCGGATGCTTCCCAAAGTTTGGACGTTGGATGGAGGCTTCGGTGAGCCAGCATTCTGGTGAGGTGATGGAGACGATGATGAAAAGGCAGGTTCGTCGTCAGCAATGTAGGCACATTCTTGAATAATCTGTTGGACTGCGCTTAGGCAAAGCCCGATAAGTTTTGACGTTGACGTAGTTCTCATTTTTCATGACATGACCTTGTTAACAAGATGGTGGGGGTGTTTGTTTACTTGGCAAGGGATTGTGAGAGGATGAAAAAAAAAGGGGACGCGTGAAAGAGAGTAACCAACCAGGTTGACGAATCCCACGTTGATGTCGCGTGCACAGCTCTGATGTGCGCGGTTTATACAAGTTATGCACGCATGGCACGTGCTTCCCATTGGCTGACGAGATGATTGGATGAATGATTGCCTGCTGCCAACTGCCAGCTAGTTTAGTGTAGTGTAGCAGCAACATCGCCCACTGGGCTTGTGTAACGTCAACAGGTTCCTATGAGACGCTCCGCCATCGAAACCACAACCCGGCAACGGGAATAGCTCCGGTGATTCAGAACCAAATGAGGTCGAGAACGCAGACACTGTGCCACGAGCAGAAATAGGTCGTGAAAAGCAACGCTGCTTTCATTTAACCCTAAACTGAAATGAAACCCGCCCAATGACATGCCCGATTTGATCGTGGATCACCGGCAGAAAAAAAGTCTTCCTGTATGGCGGGAATGATGGCGCCCTTGGAGCGGTGGCCGGAACCCTTCTGGGTATCCCTTTCAAGGTGTCCCCGGCACACTGGAGTGACTGGGCGTCTCCTCCTCACCTCAGCTTCTTGTCAGCTTGCTGCAGTTTGCACCACCACCACATGAACCCAGGCGCCAACGCCCACCCCTCTCAACTCCCGGGGCGCCCT
Source organism: Neurospora tetrasperma FGSC 2508 (assembly GCF_000213175.1). Taxonomy (NCBI): domain Eukaryota; kingdom Fungi; phylum Ascomycota; class Sordariomycetes; order Sordariales; family Sordariaceae; genus Neurospora; species Neurospora tetrasperma. Next base: position 3,469,709 of record NW_009799100.1, on the reverse strand, counting down.
TCGCCCGTTTTTCCCTCGGTCTGGCCCCACCCCCTTACCCGACAACTCGGATTCGGCCCTTGACTCAGATCCAAATGATCCAAACTGTCGGGTTTCAAGGTGGAACGCAAAAGTAACAAAGGTCGTGTCGTGCTTACGTACTGTACTGCGCATGCAAATCAACGGCTGCTCGCTTGTTGGGGAAGTGGAATTCGGACCCGACAGTATGGTTTGACTGAAGAGCCGATGTGACATGTCAACATCGACTCCGAAGAACACCTCGGAAAAAGACAAATTTGAATCCTTTTTGTTTCTCGATTCCTCACCAAATTCCTATGTCTGCTGACTACTGCCGAAACTCGTTGTACTCGGATGCGCGCTCAATGGCGGCTTCTGGCCTACTATGAAGTATACCGGCAATTGCGCATGGACGCGCCGGTCGTTCAGCACAGCCTTCACACTGCTTTGGAGTTCCTCTCTCTCCTTCTCCTCCATTCCGTTCTCGATAAACGGCCTTGCCGACATGGCAACACATAGATCCATGCTTACCTCCTTCATGAGCCGCCCTATGATGCGCTGATGCTGGTCCCTGGGCCACTCACCCACCGGTACCTTCATGACGATTTCCCGCACGTTGATGAAACCTATTCTGTGCATCAACTCGGAGATGCGCTGGGCGATTTCAACCTGGAATCCGTATCTGGTTGACAGCACCTCGCGCGTAAGATCATAAAATCTTAACAGCGCGTGATCAGGTTTAACTGTGTCATCATCGCTGAAAACGCGCGGCTTCACTTCTACGGACTCAACCCAGCCGCCAGGCTTAAGGTTCCTGCGCCGTACACATTAGCGGGATCAAAAAAAGAGGTGACAGGTGACAGAAGCAGTCTTACTCAAATAATCTCCGGAATAGCGTTTCGTTGTCTTTGAGCGTTATACTGACCCAGCGCAAATGGATAAAGTCAAAGTCCGAGTCTTGTACCCATTCGTCTTCGATATCATCTACCACAAACTCGACATTTGGAGGAATCCAGACAGGTTGAATTGGAGACAAGTCAACGCCTACTACTTTGGCGCTAGGATAAGTCTCTCCCACTGGCAAAGTGTCAGTTTGACGTACGAACGAAGCGAAAGTGGCTCACCGCAATTCTCCCTCGGTACGTACTCTCGATGGCCCAATCGCCAAATCCGGTCCCCAAATCGGCAATCTTTTGGGGACGAGTTCCAATCGGCGCAATAAATAGTTTTCCTTCCAGTATCTCTTTGAGCATGGCATGCCGCATGTACTCGCGGTTGTACTCGAGGTCATCGTTGGGTATCGGGTATCTTCCTTCGCGAAACGTATGGTACCGCCTGGACCGAGCATTAGCAACAGCACAAACGAAGAGTGTTGAGTGACCCTTCCCCTGATACGCACCTTCCATATTCCCAGACGTGGTCATTCACGCTGGATGTAAGAGAGCCATATCGCGACTCGGCTATGCTTGGGTCATAATCCGAGGTGGCTGTATCCTCCCCGCTCTGCCATTCGCCCTCGGCCAGCGGCTCAATAACGCCCGCACCTTGCTCCATCTCGTTGTCAAGTGGTCCAGAACAGATCTCCTCTCGATTCTCCGGGATGACGTTTGATTCGATTCTGAGAGGTGTAAGTACCGAGTGTCGAAGCTGGAGGTGCATGATCCACCTCACCTTCTTGGACAAAGCATATGTCACCTCGCTGTTGGATTCGCTTGCGTGGTTGATGTTCTGGAAGGGCCGAGGGAAGTTGTAGATAAGGAACAGGAACGCCTTGTCGGAGAGATCGTGGTGGATCAGGTAGAAGGAAATCGAAACTGGAGCTCCAGGAAGACGTTACCAATGGGTGCTTATGGTCTTTCGGGTGAGCCTGGGAAGAGACTCGTCATTCACTTGGACTTGTCGGAGAAGCCCCGACCAAGCAGAAGAGAAAGACAAGCAGGCGGGGGAAGGGGGAAAATATCTGATATTGGAGACATACATGTCCCAATGAAGAGCTTCAAAAGGCGGAGTGCCGTGGATACTCGGGGCTTATACACACAGTAGACACCGCAAAGAAAACCATAATTACCTGGGCTATGAGGGGCGTGTATAGAGCGGAGTGGGTATGATAAGTTACCGGGGCGCCAATCAAGGGGGAAGGGATCTCTAATGACATGGGCCGGATGCATATGAGAAAACGCCATCTATGCATCTCCAGCACCAGCGCACCGAGTAGCCCAAACTCGGGTCTCAGTCAGGCCCCGTCTGCTACGTGCTAAAGACCAAGAAAGCTGAAGCGTTGCCGCGCTAAGAGGTCTCTATGGCCTTATGTAGTGTACTACGTGGAAGCAGAGATTCGAAGTCGGAAACGTACCAGTAGCGTCCCGGCAGCGTAGCCAGGACACATAGCGTAGCACCTTGCAAGCCAGTTCGGCAGACGAACCCCTCCCCCAGCTCTGGATCCATCATCCCACAACCGCTGCGGGAGCCGCAACAGAGCCCACCGTGCTGGGACAGTTCCAGTCTGACACCCCCCTGGTCTCGGGCGGCAGGCCAGGGAGCCAGGGAAGCCAATCTGCCCAGCCGTGCCGACACACACACCACACCCAGCAAACCAGACACACCAGAGGCAGGACCAAGCCTGTTACCGACCTGTCGGGTACGAGTGCAGGCATTCCGGTAGAGATTGGCATGGGATTCGCGAGAGCTACCCATGGACGAGCGAGCAAGGGCAGGATTCTAGAATAGGATGTCGTCCCCGAAACAGTCGAACATGTACTGAGGCCGCTTGGCCCATTGGCTTATGTCGTTTTTACACGTTTGAACAAGCAACGATAAGTCCTTTCCGCATGAGGAACCCTTTTCCATTGGCCATGTGGCACCATGGGAAATCCCAAAGTGACGGATCTTGGTATGAGAGCGGAAACTTTCAGCCGCCCGACAGGCCCGGAAATGGAAGTTGGCGGAGCAGGGAATTGCTGGGGAATCTGCGAGGGATCGGAATGGACGATATGTATCGGGGGATGGGGCGAGTCCACATCTGCCACCGTTGCCCACCTTGTCCTTGTCCTGGGAGACCACTCTGGTGGCTACCCGAACTCCCGGGACCCAGCTTTTCTTTTTCTCGTGAGGGGACAGAACATGTCCTCGACCTGAACCATTGTAAGCAATCGGACCGGCAAGAGCTCCGCCATGGTAAGTCTGCTCCAAATACACCACTTTTGTACACCGAGAAAACCGCGAGAGAGGGGAATACAACAGGCTCGTCGGGTATCAAGTACCAAGTGAGTAACGAGGTGATGGGTTTTGTATGGCGCAGTAAACATGATGGTGAGCCCGTGGCCTCATGGGTACTCGGCCCCATCGTTTCCCCTCGCATCAAACAGCTTGCCGATCTATGGGTATACGCTGCAAATTGTTACCGCGTCCAAAAGTAGCGTATATCTGGCAAGGTCTGGCTGGCTACCTGCCCAAGTCCCCGGGTCGCTTCCATAAATGCTTGACTCTAGTGTACTACATACACTACACGGTAGGCGCACCCCAGGGCAACTTACAAACCACAAGTGTTTTGAAAAGCGTGTCGATCACCTCGTTCTTGGGTCCAACCATCAGTCAGTTCCTCTGAACAGCCTTCTTCCTGCTTTGGTCAGTGAAGGCAGAGGAGCGGTCAGGTCGACCGTAGAAAAGCGTGGGCCGCAAGAGTGGCCGCCGTCGTGGCTGGCTTGGCAGGCCGGCTGGCTACTGTAGTAGCATGGATGGAGTGAAATTGAGACTGTCGCCGACGAGACGGGGAGTGGTGTGGGTGTCGTGGTGGATGGCCAGTGTTGTGAGTGGTGTCTGGTGTGCGGCAGTTGTTGTGTTGTGATCCGAGCAATGGAAATGTGGATTGACAACTGAAAAGAGGGACCAAACTAAACAGAAGAGAACCCAAGATGGAAGCTGGATTATAGGTCGAATCGGAAATCCGGAGACGCTGATCCGGAATCCAGGATTGGAAAGCACATCGTTAGATGGTCCCTTCCTGTATTATTGCACTTCAACTCGCACTCTGCAATTTCGGAATAGTTAATCATGCCCCGTCCGTTCCTTCACCGCGGACCCTTCTGTGGGACATCGATGCCTGCCTGGACACCTATGCTAGGAGATGGAGTGGAAAGAGCAGCTGGTTACCTAGGTTGATAAATTAGTTCAGTTCCAGCTGTTGGGCAGCCCCACGGTGACAGTGTTCTCAGATGATTCCACGGCAACTGAAGAGTTCACTAAAATCCAGGGACATTCGCCGACAGGAATTCTCGTGAAATTCCACGTTCGACCTGGACAAGATGCAGAAGTGGAAGCTTCTGTCGCATTGCTGTCGTGCAGGAACCTAACTGGCCGCTGTTCCGTTGTCCTCTGGGCAGGCATTTAGGTTGCCTAGGTATTATGTACCTAGTTTATTACTGTATGTACATACCAATGCCCGTGCTTCGGTCGAGGGATGGCCGCCCCGGGGTGCCCCTGTGGCCTTGGCTGTCAGCAGCTGCCCTGGGCAATTCCACTTCGCGCTGTACCCCGCCATTTCTTGATATTGATACATACCTAGGTACATACCTTACCTACCTCTAGGTACCTCCCGTCTTGCCTGCCCAAAACCCAAAGCCCCACTACATATGTACTGCGTACAAGCAAACTGGTCGCTCTGGCCGCGTCCTTTCACTGCACGCTTTGTGCTGACGCCCCTGCAGTCCACTGCAGTGGTTGATAGCGTAAGTAATGCACGCTGTGCCCGCCCTGGCACAAAACCACTTTCACAAAGTCGCGTCTCGAAGCGCGTCCGAAGCGCAGCGCTGGTTGGCCGCCCTTCCATGTCAATTAAAGGATCCTGGCCAACATCAACAAAAGAACACTCCTATCAACACCATCGTCCCTCACACGAATTATTGTCGACCGCGACAACACTATCCGACTGACGTGCATCGCCATTACACCAGTATTTCTTTGCCATCGTATATTTCAAGCTACATAGTCCATAGCAGGAAGCTCTTAACGCGGGGCAGGCCGCGTCGCGCATCCCCGTCGGTTTTTTTCCTGCCCAGTGAACAGAGTTCAAGTCAGTTACCTCGAGTAAATTACAAGTGTTCCTCGCCGGCGAATATCCCACGACGACGTCGACTCGCTGCCCCGCCTCGACAATCCATCCCCAGCCGGTTTTCCTCGCAGATCCACCCTCGATACCGATTCTCCCTTCGCAATGTATCTCCCTCGGCAGCTTATATCAAAACTCTACCTCCACTTGCAAAATACCCGCCACCCACTATCGCCGCCTGTCCTCATCCTGGTCGCCCTCGAAACCGATGCGCTATGTGCCTGCCGTATCCTAACCCAACTTCTTAAACATGACTATATCCCGCACAAGATCCAGCCAGTCGCTGGCTACTCCGACCTCGAACGTGCCGGTACTGAGCTCGTCAGCCCCATGATGGAGACCCGTGGTGGTGCTGGAGGAGTCGTTGTATGCTTGGGCGTGGGCGGTATGGTTGACCTCGGCACAGTTCTCGGACTTGAACCCGAGGGCGAAGAAAATACCTTTGGGGGTGTGGAGGTGTGGGTGATCGACTCCCATCGCCCGTGGAACTTGGGCAACGTTTTCGGCGGCTTTCCCCTCGAACCAGAGACGCAAGAGGCCAGGACATTCTCTGCACGAACCCCCATTGGTGTCAATGGCGGCCGGATAGAGCGAGCATACAAACCAGGCAAAGGCGGCATCATTGTCATGGATGACGGCGACATTGAAGATGAGCTCTCCAAGGAACGAGATGCGTATCTAGCCCTAGTGGATATGCCCGAAATCGAAGATGATGGCCGGGACTTGGGCGACAGTGATGAAGACGAAAGCGAGACCGAGGAAGACACTGGTGATACATCAGTTGTTGCGGGTAGAAAGAGGAAATCCTGGTCTGACTTCGACGAGGACGATGATGAAGACGACCGACCTAGACAGCGACGAAGAAGCAATTCGGTGAGTACGTTCCGATTTCTACGTAGTAATACATCTCTCATGCTAGATACAGTCGAGTCCAATTCCAGATTCGCCTCGCCGGCCGCAACACCGTGGTCTCATATCTCTACGCGACGATGCCCTATTTTCCAGTGACGCGCTGGAAGCTCCGCCTGCAGCACAACCACCCAGAGGCCCTTCAGCCAACACTCTCCGACGAAGATTGCTACGACTACGACGAGAAAACGAGGGAGTTCTGCGCGAGTACTACCGACTGGGTACATCATATTCGGAGCCCATCTCGTCCATGATGTACTCCCTTGCGTCAGAACTAGGTCGTGAAGACAACGACCTGCTATGGTTAGCGATCGTTGGAGTCACGTCGATGGAGCTGTATGGCCGCTCATCTGCCGGTATTGCGGTAGCAGCTCGCAGATCAGACGCCCGCATTTCCGGTTGGCTCGGCATGCGTGGTGCGAGAATACGACAGCTTCTGCGGGACGAGGTCAGACGTCTCAACCCACCAGAGATAGGAAACGGCCGGGTGCTCCCCGAGACAACGGGAATCATCCCAACAACCGCTCGAAGTCCGGAGGATACCAGTATCAGGTTGTCGCCGGAGCCCAAGTTCCTGCTTATTAGGCACTGGAGTTTATACGACAGCATGCTTCACTCACCCTACCTCTTCTCTCGGCTAAAGACGTGGAGCGAGGCTGGCATGAAGCGATTACACAAGCTTCTCGCCAAGATGGGTGTCAGTCTGGTGCAGTGCAAGCAGAGTTATGCCCACATGGACATGATGTTGAAGCGCGAACTTCGCACCAAACTACTAAAATACGCGTCTCTCTACAACCTCGACGAACTTGTTCCGACAATAGACACGGACGGGAAAGATCGCGGAGGTGCCAAAGATGGATGGGGCTTTGTACGCAGTTGGGGTTGGAGGGCAACCCTGAGTGCGCAAGATGTCGGTGTCGTAGTCGGAGCCCTGTTGGAAGTGGGGAAGAACACCACTAGTGCTGATGATCTTCCTGCTGGTCCATCTCAGGATCTTCTCGACGTAGACAACAACCAGAGCCAAAGTGAGGAGTGGATCCCCAGGTTCTGGGAGGCGTATGATGCGCTGGAGGACATCGAGGCCCTTAAGGCTGGCCTTCCCACGGCGCAGTATCTACACAAGGCCATCTTCACTACTGGCACGACAATTTTGAAGAAGAAACAAATATCCCATCTGCGCGCATTCCGCATGTGTGTGGTCAAGGACTCACCAGATGCGACACTCTTCAACCACCCCGGCGCCTTGACCAAGCTAGCCCTCTGGATCGGTGAAGCACTCGCGGAACAGGAAAAAGAAGCCACTGGCGGGAAGCTCGCCCATGGCGGTCGTGGTACACCTCTCGTAGTGGCTAGTCTAGATGACAAGCGCGGAGTGTATGTCGTCGTCGGTACTGGTGGCGGCGGTGGGCCAGACACCAAGTTCCTCGACCGTGAATCGGCCAAGAAGCGCGCCGAAGAAAAAGAAGCCAAAGCGAATGCCAAGGAGATGCAGAGAAGGATCAAAGACAAGATCAAGGCCGAGAAGAAGGAGGCCAAGAGAAAGGAAAAAGAAGAGAAAAAGAAAGCCAAGTCCGACGCCGGCGGTGATGAGGACGAGGAAGAGGACAACGAGGAAGATAGTGACGACGACTCGGATCTCTCTGATTCGGACTCGGACGACGATGACGAGTCGGATGAAGATGAGGACGAGCTTGATCAAGAACTTGAAAGGGGCTACGGCCTCAACAAATTCGGAACAGCGTTCCAAGACGTGGTGGCGGAGACTAATGCCAGAGTGCGTATCGACAGCTTTGAGCACTGCGTCGTGGAGGTCAAGAAGGAGGATCTTAGTGGCTTCTTGGAAAGTCTCAGCATGAAAGTTGTCATTGGGTGAAGGAAGGAAAAGTTTGGGTTTGCTAATTCAGGGGGGAAAAACCATGGGGGGGGGGGGCGTCAAAGGGGGTTTGTTTACTTGACCAGGGGAGTGGCAAGAGTTCATACCTGTGTCCAACAAAATGGTCGGAAGAGCCAGAACAACTCGTTTCAGAGGTGGCATGTCATTGCATCGCCTTGAGGCTCGGATGATTGAGCTACATGCCGAGCTATGTACATGCTCGAATGACTGAGCCATCTCCAGCAATGTGCATGCATATATGGAAATGCTCGCCCAAGCAGATGCGGCTTAGCAACAGCTAGAACGCCTTTTTCTTTTCGCTTTTTTTTTTTCCCCCTTTATACCACTGTATAGTCATACGGCATATTCATTCACACAACATGCAGTGGGCGAAATACCAACTCTGATTTACTCTCCAAAATCATTTTGTTTCTTATGTGTTTTCTTTCTGCTTTTCCTTTTGGACAAACTTGTGAACAAATGTGCCAACAGGAAAATCGAACCTCATAACCTCCAACATAATGGTAAACTCGGCCCGGTTTCTCTTTCTTCCTTTGTGCTCACTTCGCCTCTGCCAGGCTCATGCTATGAGTCTCTCACCTCACATACACAGCATTCCACCAAACAGGCAACGATGGCACTGCCCCCTTTGAGCCTTTGAGGCTTCAGAGACACTAAACTAGTCTGGCCGACCACTTGGCTACCTCCAGATAGTGTCGGAGCGGTAGTTTATATATGTGTTGTCAATCAATGCTGGTTTTGCTGGATTGTTTTATGAATGACTAAAGGGTTTCAGTATTGTTGGCATAGAGATTGGCGTCGTTTATTGACAGCCGGTAGAGGTATGTAGGTAGGTACTAGTGAAGCTTGTTGTGTTGAAACAAGAAAAAGTGGAGCTATATCGGAGTTTGTTAGTAGTCCTTCCGTCATCGGTTATCTTTTCCCTCTCTTTCTCACGATCTTCCAGAACGCCTTTTTGTTGCACCAGAGTTTTCTCCTTCTCCTTAGACCGGAATCGTCTGCCTTCCCCCATACATACCACAAGAAGGAAGATCCCGTCTCTTCTGAGGAGAGGACAGATTCAAGTGGATTTGTTTGGATCGGTACGAGCCAGTCAATGTCTTGGCGGGCTTTGCACTGCCTCCTTTCCTTACTACGTCAGTCCGGCACTATCTTCCAAGTAGGAAAGTCGCAAAGTTGCAAAGGAGCTGAAGAACAACCTGTTTTTCTCAGACCGCCGTGGAGGTCCGATCAGGTGGAGGGTTTTGAAAGAGAGAATATCAAGGGCCCGATTATGTTTGTTGACAATAGACTTCGTTTTACCTTTGGTGTTATTAAAATTGGTGTTCAAGTGGTCGACCGTTAATGACGGAGTGGGGCGAACGACTTCTCATTCTGGGCTTTGGGCTTCCTCGGAGCGAATAATGATTGGATGTTGCAGACAGAGCCTCAAAATACCCAGGAGAATTGTTGGTACCAGGGCCGTTGATTACGTGTGGTGCTAGACATGATGAACAGAGCATCGACGCGGTCCAATATGCGCATTTTGGTGTCAAGAGGTTTGCTGTTTGACATCGAGCGGAAACTACTTGTATATCGAGAACTTCCACTGTTACGCCAAAAACTGAGATGAGCCTGCCGCCGGGCATGGGTGCCCGAGAGTTTGGTCCTGAAGGAAGTACATGTTGCTCGGATGGCGGCGCTAGAATCTCTCTGAAGTATATCTTGTCAGAAAATGTCTTTTCCGAAGTCGCCTCCCCTATCTCTTCTTCGTACGGATCTGGGCTGCCGATTGATGTTGGTTTGGTTGAATGGTGGCCTCCGTTTACCTCCCAGCGCTCTCATCCTCCGGCGCGGGCTCTGGAGACCTGCCCTTCTTGTCACTCGGGCTCCCTGCCCGACAAATCAGAGAGCAGCAGTTTTTCCAGCCAACCTGGCATGATAGCTGGCGCATGCGCTGCCTACACCCAAACGTCCAGAACCCGATCGAATTTGTTCCTTGGCCGTGCAGCCCCTGTCCCAGTTATTAGAAATCCCGCCCGTTGCCCCTCTTTGCAAATGGATGCGAATATCAACCGAGTTCCTTGGGAGAGAGGAGTGAGGGCCCCACGTAAAGTCTGAAACACACATGCTGGAGAACAAGCTGGATGTTCGGAAAAAAGTCCGCATGAAAATGATGCTTCATCGGCAGTAGTGTACTCAAGCAGCACGAGCAGGTACAAGGCAGGTTTCTCGAGCAAAGGAAGAGGACTCGAGTCAGAAACAGCCTGGCCTCTTCATGCCAGGCCCGGCGTCAAACCGATGGACGGGAGGGAGTCGAGGTGAGGCGCCGCACGAAACGAGCGGGCGGATCAGGTTCAGGTTCGAGCGGTCGGGTGTCCCTTACCTCCTGGCTAACATATGGTCCCCTGCTAGTCACTCTAGTTCCACATTTTAATAACGGCCAGGGCACTTACAGTGGTTAGCTGCAGTTAGTGCAGCAGCTCCAGGGCACTGCATCAAACGTTGCCCATCTCGCCAGACTCCCGCCGTCATCACCTCCGATCTCCCGCGCATTTTGCCCTGCCTTTCGCCTTGCACCCTGACACTCCTGTGCTAGGTGCCAATACCTGTCTAGACCTGCTCATCCCATTTCTTTTTCTTTTTGCCATTACAACCCAACACCTCGACATCTTTTCCTATCTACTTCTCTTCACTCTTCGGTGCAACCCCAAGGCCACTGATTGCCGCTTACCGAGTCTGCTACTTGAACTATCCTATCGCCCGACGACAATATAAATCCACCATACAAGGCTGCGTGCTCCCATCGCTCGAGCACCGTCTTGCCCTTCACACAGCGTCTCGTTACCTACGACCAAGTCAATTACAAACGTTAACGGTATCCCTGAGAGAAAACCCACGGATCGTCACCGAACCCCTCCTCCGACCTTTCGGCGCCAACCCCGTACGCGACGCCATTCCGAGTGACCCCTTTCCCTCGAACCACCGCATCGTGGGACCACCTTGTGAACGACATCAGCATTTGCTAAATAGTACCGAGTTATCCGAAAATGGGCAAATCGTGAGTGACCAAGTCCCCCGAAATCTCCGCGATTCTTGCCCGATCAGCACCCACCACCCGACCGCTTTCTCCGCATCCCATCATCATCATCATCAATACGCACCGCACACCTGTTTCTCAGCAGTGGAGGAGGGACCGTGATCCGTCTTGCTGAAGTCTCCTCTACCGTCGACCTACCCTGTCCTTCACCCAATTCTACATATCATACAATGGGCCTCTTTAGCAGGAGTCGTTCCTCTGCGCAATCTCCCAAAACTGAAAGCAAGATGAAGAGGCTGACACTGAACCCCGCCCGACACAGGCAGAGCAAGCTCGAGCGTGATAAGCTGGAGGAGTTGGAAAAGGCCACCCACTTTGACAAGAAGGAGTTGCAGCAATGGTATAAGGGTGTGTTACCTACCCCCGTCCCCTTTCTCATATCGCCGACGGCCCCTTTGAACACCGTCGCCGCCGCCAACGATTACATGCCCTGATTGATGCGGCGCAACCCCCCATCGCAAGCACTCGCTATGCGCCCTCGTTACCAACCGATTTTTTTCGCTCCATAGACAGCCTCTAACAAGTTCATTCACAAACAGGCTTCCTCAAAGATTGCCCCTCCGGCATGCTCACCAAGGCCGAGTTCCAGAAGATCTACGCACAGTTCTTCCCCTTCGGCGACCCATCGTCATTCGCCGACTACGTATTTAACGTATTCGACACGGACAAGTCTGGCACCATCGACTTCAAGGAGTTTATCTGCGCCTTGAGCGTCACGAGCCGCGGCAAGATGGAGGACAAGCTCGACTGGGCCTTCCAACTGTACGACATTGACGGCGATGGCAAGATCACCTACGACGAGATGCTCAAGATCGTTGAGGCGATCTACAAGATGGTGCGTTTACCCTTTCCTACTTATCTCTCTACAGCCCTTCCCGTGTCGTCGCAATCTTGTACGCTAACATTCTGATCCTTCAAAACAGGTCGGCTCAATGGTCAAGCTCCCCGAAGACGAAGATACTCCCGAGAAGCGCGTCAGCAAGATCTTCCGCATGATGGACAAGGACGAAAACGGCAGCCTCGACATGAAGGAATTCAAGGAGGGCAGCCAGCGCGACGAGACAATCGTATCCGCCCTCTCCTTGTACGATGGCCTCGTCTAACCAAGTTTCTTTTCATCAATTATCATTCGAGTTATTTCGTTTAGCCACAGGGGGGGACGGCGCGCAACGGTCTGGCGAAGCAAATTTTACCAAGAGGAGGAGCATGATTTGATGTGTGTTGCAACGCCAACAGGCAAAGCTTCATCTCCCCGAAACAAGGCAGAGCTGGAGTTATAAAGGGTGGAAAAGAAAGAGAAATCAGTTGTTCATTTGGAAGCAAGATATCCCAGGAAAAGCGTGATGGACAAGGGGGGATGGTTGCGAGAAAGAAGGGAAGAGAGAGGGTGCAGCCATCTCGGCTCGGCCCAGCTCGATAAGTGTGCGCGCATACATCGATCGGACAAGATAACAAGAAAGCACAGCCGGCCACATGCTGTTGGGGCGTCTCATCTATGGTTCTGTGGTCGGAAATGAGCCTCGCCGCTAGGTACCACCCATTCGACCCAGTTCTTAGTCTAGATGTCGACCGGGATGTGGTGGTCTTTGGGGCTGTGCTGTTCTTGGCTTAGGTCTTGAAAGAGGAGATTCCAGACCTGGTGATCACACGGATTGGACGGAAGGGAGAGGGGAAGGACATGAGAGCACACAAAGGGAAGTCAGAGTGAGAGGGGATAGAGACGGAATAAGGAGGAAGAAGAGAAGGAAGTCGTGATGAACGGCGTTACCTGGCTGGTATGGAACGAACGAACACACTACTTCGGTTTGGTCAATTACAACAATGGACGACCTTGACTTAGAAGTTACCTCTTATGCGTCGTGTGTGTGGATACTTTTAGGCTTGGTATTTTTTTCTTTGAGAGTTTAGCAATGTTTTTCAACGTTTCATCCGTTTCGAGCCCTTCATGATGTGATAACCGGGCTGTTGACTGTGATCTTTCTCTAATTCCCGCGTACTCTCCCCTACCGCCAGGTTTGACATGAACAGATGAGGTTTATTTTTTTATTTTTTTTATTTTTTTTGTACTAGTTGTAAGTCAACACTGCCAACACCCCAACAAGTGACATCATCGTCATCTTGCTTGCCAAGATCAACCCGTTCTGGGATATAATACCAACGTGAGTGTTTTATTTTTTATTTTTTATTTTTTTCTTATTTTCTTTTCTTATATTCAAGCCCCCCGTTTTCGTTCAGATGCGTGATGCAATGATCTCTCTGCTTACCCCACTCATGGTCGTCGTCTATGTCTTCATTTGACCTATCTCTTAGTCTTTCCTGATGCAGTTCTTCATCTGTCTCAACACTCACTCCGTCACCTTCAAACCGTATACGGGTGTCACTTGGAAATATTCGAGACTATATTCTTTATAGTCAGTAAGAGGATGGATGTGTTAGCGGTGATATGATTCTGCCTCAAGCAAAAGAGACGTTACTGGGAATTGGTCCGTCGTGTCCAAAGCCAGGTGTAGGTATACATCGATGACAGTGTGTACTGTTATCAATACGCAGCGTGAGAAGCAAAGGCTACTACAATGGGGTATCATCAATAGATACTCGCCCGTCCGTTTCGTATTAAACAAGCCCCAATCAAAACCCCTTTCCCAACCTGAACCCGACAAAGGAGTGGAAGCGAAGAGTATAAGAAGAGAGCTGATCCTCCTGTTGACGGAAGACCAGAGAGGAAATCCATCAAGCAAAACAACGCAAACCAGGACCCCTAGAAGAATTAGAAAAAGGGTAGTGTAGCACAAGTAGATGGCAAAACTATCTCAACGCAATTATTCTTCGCTTATAGAACAGAGAGGAAAAGCCCATTACGACATAACAAACATATAGCTAGGGGGACTTGGAAACCCCTTCGGTCGCCGTCGCCGACAACAGTAACGTAACGTAACATAAATAACTAGGAGTGGTATAGTGGAAACATAATTCGCGCCCCGAGACACGCATAGACATAGACATGAACAACAAAAACAAGGGTGTACTTTTTCATATACAACAAGAGAGATCAGGTAGGTGGCAACAGAACTCCTACTGCTTGGGGCCATAAGCCTCATCAACCTCCTTCTTGTACTTGTTGAGAATGCCCTTGCGGTTGAGCTTCTGGGCGGCCGTTACAAGACCCTGTAATTCATTTGGTTAGCGATGGGTTAGGTAAAACAAACAGATGTAGGCAGTGGAAAACTCACGTTCTGGGGGGTCCACTCCTCATCCGACATGACGACACCCTCGATAATCTCAATGCCAGAAAGGCCGCCGGCACGACCGGCGTTCTGGAGCTCCTTGAGAACGGCAGCCTGGAGCTTCTTGTTGTGTACGAGCTCCTCCAAGCTGTCACCCTTGACACCACTCGAAGAGGCGAGCTTCTTAAGGGCGGGTTCCGCGGGAACGATGATGGCGATGGGCTTGGAACGATCCTGGTCGGCATAGACGCAAATATTGGCGACGACGGCGGCGGAGCGGTAGATGGACTCGAGCTTCTCAAGAGCAATGTACTCGCCGTTGAGAGTCTTGACGAGGTTCTTCTTGCGGTCAATGATCTTGAGATGGCCGTTCTGGTCCCACTCGCCGATGTCGCCGGTCTTGAACCAGCCGTCCGCGGTCACAGCGGCAGCGGTCTCCTCGGGGTTCTCATAGTATTCGGAGAGCACAGAGGGGCCACGGAGCCAGATTTCACCCTGGGGGTTGGGCTTGTTAGTGGCGAAGTAACCGGCGTCGGCGAAGTCGACGAGCTTGGCCTCGATCGAGGCGGGCATGGCGCCAATGGACTCAGCAGTCCACTCATTGGGGTTCTGGAGGGTACCCATAGCGGTCGTCTCGGTAAGACCATAGCCGATAATCATGGGGCAGATGGCCATGGAGATGAACTTCTGGGTATCCTTGGCGACAGGGCCACCACCGTTCAAGCAAAGCTTCATGCGACCACCAGTGGCATCCTTGATCTTCTTGAACACAATGGCGTCCAAAAGACCACTTCCAGGAAGACCAAGGCCCATAAGCTTCTCCTTGAGAGCAAGTGCGCCCCAGAAAAGGTTGCGGAGGAGAGGGCTGCCAGCGTTGACCTTGGCGAGAATGCCCTTTTTGACGGTTTCCCAGACGGCGGGCACACCAACCAAAACGCTGGGTTGAAACTCGCGGATATCGCCGAGGCAGTTGCGGACGGAGGTGTCGGAGAGGGTCTTGGGGTTACCATAACCCATGGTTGAACCCCAGTAGAGGGAGGCGTTCTCGAAAACGAATTCGAGAATGTGAGCGAGGGGAAGGTAGGTCAGGAGGCGGTCACCGGGGCCAACGAAGGGCTGGACTACGGGGCAGACACCAGCGACTGTAACAAGGACGTTAATATCAGTTCACGTACAGAGAAGAGGGGAAAAAAACAGTTTGCGGCCACTTACCCGCAGCGACGACGTTGCTGTGCTTCAGGGGGACACCCTTGGGGGTACCGGTAGAACCGGAGGTGTACATGATGCAGCAGAGATCCTCAGGGGCGGGCGCGACGGGCGCGACGGGGTTCTGCTTGCCGAGCTGGACAAGCTCATCGAAGCTCAAGACAGTAACACCGCGCTCGTTCCTGAGAGCCTCAATGTGGGCTTCCTTGACCTTGTTCTGGTTGTTCCAGATGACGTGTGTGATGCCCTTGGCATGCTCAAGAACGCCGTTGAGGGTAGGGAGAAGATGGGGGTCGAGGAAGATGGCCTTGGCATTGGTAGCGACCATGGAGTACTTGAGACCTTCGGCGCCGAGTGTGTCGTAGGCAGTCACGATGGGCATGGACTGGGTCGCGGAACCATGAGACATGGCGAGCCAGTTCTGGCTTGTCGCGGCAAAGATGTGGACACGGTCGCCCTTGTTGAGGCCGATGGCGCGCAGACCAGCGCCAACGTCAAGCGTGAGCTGCTCGTAGTCCTTGAAGGTAATGAACTCGTAGTGGCCGAGCTCGAAGTAGGTCCAGTTCTTGTCCACCTCGCGCTCCTCACCATCCACCATCTTCTTGACCTTCTTGGTCTCAACATGCGTGTTTACAAGCTTGCGGGAGCCCATACACTGGGACTCGCCATGTGCGAGGGCAGCCCACTTGACGAGTTTGTAGACGGTATCGATTTCCTCACCGATGGCCTCATTCTCGCCCCATCGCCTGTTTGGGGGTATGGCATGCAGACCGTCGATGGCGAGGGGAATGCGACGAACAGGAGTCTCGCCCTCGACGGGCGTCTGGCCTGGGACATCGAGAGTATAGGGGGGCTTGGCGACCAGCTTGGGGACTGGCGTCAACGTTGGGATGACCATGATGGGCGATGATATTAGGAGTTAGATAGGTAGAGCTCGAGAGCGTGGTTTTCTCTATTGGTCGGGAGGGGTCGCTGCCAGGGAGGAAGCCGGTCTTTATCGAGAAATGGGGGAGGAGATGCACGGATTGCCGAGACCGCGGTCGCGCTAAACAGAATCCCGCCCTAGTGTCGGTTGCGGGTCTTGGGTGTGTGTGTGTGTGTGTGTGTGTGCGGATGTGGAAGGTCGTGTCGCCGTCTTGTAATCAGCAATGCGACTTGGAGATTGTTGGTGGTTTGGATAGGTATGGATAGGATAGGTATGGAGGTGAAGAACGGGGGAAGAAGACGGGACGGGAGAGAGGACAAGAATAGAGGTGGAGGTGGAGGTGGAAGTAACGGAAGGGGAAAGGAGTTTCTTTTCTGTCTCTTCAGTTCCTCGGACGGGACGATGGCCACAGCGGCACTTCCACTTGAGACTTGGACGGGATGCGCTCAGTTGGGGTTGGGATGTTATTTTCATTTTGGGGACTGCCCACTTGGACTGGCAAGGGGCCCATTGGTCCACTGCCTGCACCAAGAGCCCCACTCCAAAGCCATCTGGCCAGGGCAGATGACGCCAGGCAGGCTAGCGCAGTCAAGCACACAGATGCGTGGCTCGAGCTTTCTCTACCTCTAGGTGCCGCGGTCTTAACGTGCTCTTGCAACTCTTGGCCCTTGCCGTCTGCCCTTGCCCGCGAGACTTCCCATGACGAAACAGACAGCTTTGCCTTGAGATGCGCTAATCGAGTAAGGATAGCGCGTCTCTAAACTTCTCCATTGTTGGGAAAGTGCTGTGGCCGGCACAAGTGGAAGCCAACAATGTCACCACTCTAGTGTAGTGTACCTAGGTAGGTACGTAACGTTAGAGATGGATACATATGCAGTGCTGGTAAAGTCACTTCCATGCATCGTGTCCATTTCGAGCGCTTCTGCACACTGAAATACATGGCGCATCGCAGCAACCAGTTCGCAGACGTCGTCTCAACCCCTTTTTTTTTTCTTTGTTGATCTTGTCTTGCCGCGACTGACCCTTCTCCAGACCGTCTGTCTCTTTCATGAACTTGAACTTCCTCCAAACACTAAACACGGCCTAGTGCTCTCCGATTTGGATCAATGTGGAGCTCTTCCGAACAAGCCGGGCAGACCTTACCTCTAGCGCATCACCTTGGGCGGTCTCGGAGTATTTGCTGGATTGCCTTTGAATGGACGAGGCAGTAAGCGGGCACTGTTGGCTTCACTATTTAGGCACAAAAAGAAAAGAAATTTGGCGATACTACGAGATGCTACGATGCTTTAGGGTAAGGTAGGGTTTGGGTAGAGCCACAGGAGCGAAACAACGGAGCCGAGCAAGTCGTCACATCGAATGGGACTCTCCCGTCTAGTATTAAGGATCTCGGCCAACGACAACAGCATTGCGCCTGTGATACCTTCATACAAGAATTCAACACCATAGGAGCACAATCACAACATCAGCCCCGAAGGACTGCGTGTACCACAAGTTCACTCTTCCCAGAGGCCCAGACTCCACGATCTAACCAACTTGTCAACTTGGCAAGCTATCCTGAAAGAGGCACGGAAACAAGCGAGAATGGTCCAAGTGGGTGCGCAGGCGTGTGATGACGGTCACTGTGATTGTTTCTTGGTTTTCGACCTGAAATCTACAAGCGGGAAGCTTGCTTCCAAGACTCCAAGACATTTCATTCCCCGCCTTTTTTTGACATCCGTCCCGAGAGCCTCCACAGCTGGGATGCATCTCCCATGCGCGCATCCCTCCGCCTTCAAGTACCCGCAACCCGAAGTGCTCCGGCTCGACCACAAGCCCATGTACATAAGACGGAGGGAAGGAGATGTCCGGGAGGACAGCAGGAACAGCATACATCACCACCAGGGATGCTCTCTGGTTTCCTTCCCTACAAAAAGCCCAATTGCTTCTCTTCTTCCTGCAAAGCTGTCCGACTGTCGTCTGTTGTCCCGCCGGACCAAGCATTGGAAATGGAGACCCGGACGGCTGCGATTCGTCGGTTTTCTCCACTCCGGCTGCTCAACAAAATAATGTCATCCCAGTCTGCCGTCTGCCCCGTCCAGGCCAGTCCCTGTGTCTGTCTCTCCTCCTCGCCTCCGCATTTCCTTCTTGTTTTTTTCCCCAAGGCTCCTTGCCAAGCTCTGTCTGCTCTCCACTGGATGTCGTCTTTGTGGTTTCCTATCTCGTAACTTGCAGGGTCGGTTGGCATCTCGCTCGCACTCACGCATTGCATCAAATTGTGCGTCAGTCTGTAAGTGGCAAGTAGCTAGCCAACAGCAACAACAACGAAGCGAGTCCGGACTACGCACACTCAGTGGTAACCAGAATGGAGAGGCATCATGAGGGGGGCTGCGAAGAGCTGAAAAGCTTCTTGCGATTGCTCGGAAAAGAGATCAAGGACTTGGACGATGCTGATGAAGGTTTGCGCGCAAAGTGCCTTTTAAGTAAACAGAGCCTCACATAACTGACTTGGAAATTACAACCAATCAACAAACAGAGACATATGATCTCTACGCCCAAGACCTGCCTTCATCAGATCTGGGGATCATCGATCCCAAGACCACCGAGTTGCAACTCACCGTGGCCGGTCGAGAGCTTACGATCCATCAATCACCGGGAATCCTCTCCTCGGCCCGTGCCGGAGGAACCACCGGAGCCGGTGCGTAAATCAATTAAAGAAAAACCCACCCTCCTAGCCATGCCATTGCACCAGCTCCTCGGGACCCCTCACCACCGGTACCCTACCCTCCTTCTGTTTACCCCTGACCCTGACCCTCACTCATTACTCGTCCATTGCTGGCCGCCTGCCCCATGCGACGACGATCTGTCACTCATCTCCTTAACCGTTGCCCGAGCAACAGCTCTCATTGTTGACTTTGGCATCCGTTATCGATGCGCTTCCATCTTCCCTGCCTGTGCTTTTCCAGCCTACATATGTTGCTGTAGCATTGAGCACACATCTACACGTGTGCACGAAGTCGCATATGTACAAGTATAGACTAGTCACTCGTGCGCATCAACATAAATTTGTACCTCCCTGCACCAATTGGTCTTGCTACTTGAACCCTACCTATTTGGACACACGCTATCCAGACCCTGTCTAATACCTCTTTCGTGGCATACTTCTTAAACCCTCCTTCCTTTTTACCCGCTTCCCACTTTCCCCTTTCCTCCCTCAAACTCACACCCCGATTTCTACCTATCCAAGCATTCACTAAAACTCTCGTCTTCACTCAACAAGTAACATGGCGAATAACCCCCCTTTTCGCAACCTGGATTTCCTCCGCCTCGAACCCTCTCTCCACGCACCTCAACCTCTTCAACCATAATAACAGCCCCTCATCGTCTTTTTCTCCGACGACGACGACGACAACCGTAATCGAACTAGGCGCCGGCACCTCCGCCATCGTCGGCCTTTTACTTGCCCCCCGCGTTGGTAGGTACGTCCTCACCGACCAGGCGTACGTCTCCAAGCTGGTGGAGCGCAACATCAACGAGAACTGGTCGTCTGTAGTGCAGCAGCAGCAGCAGCAGCAGCAGTCTCTCGTCGGGAGTGGTGGTGGTCAGGGAGGGAAGGGCAAGAAAGGAGGAGGAGGAAAGGGGTCAAAGAAAGCATCATCATCATCGTCATCATCATCGGCAACAGAAGAGAAGGGACCGGGAGAGAGATTGGTTTTCAGGGCACTAGATTGGGAGCAGGATACGCCCACCTCCTCACTTGCTCAGCCGGTTGCTGCGAGTTTCGATCTGGTGGTTGCTTGCGATTGCATCTACAACGAGGCGCTGGTTGATCCCTTCGTTACCACCTGTGTGGATATTTGCAAGCTACGCGGCAGCAGCACCACCGCCACCACCACCGATAATGGAGGGAGGCCGACGGTGGTGGTGGTGGCCCAAGTACTCAGGAACTCGGACGTCTTCGAAGCGTGGATAAAGCGATTCGTGCAGGATTTTCGGTGTTGGAGGGTGCCTGATGACCTGATGATTGATGGGCTGAAGAGTGAGGGCGGAGGTGGGGGAACATCGGGGTTTGTGGTGCATGTTGGTGTTTTAAGGGAGGGGAATTGAATTATCAGTGAATAGCCGAGGGCTGAAATTAACGTTACAGGTGGGTGATACTACAGAGAGGCAACCTAGTTGCCTCGATTATCATTATTTGTAGGCAAACTCGGGAGTTGAAATGCTGTCAAGGAGGTTGATCATTAGATGATAGTATGTAACCTATTTCCCACCGGACGCGAAAAGACCAAGGACCCAAAACTCCCAGCTCCATTTGATATGCTCTTTATAAAGAAGCCCCAAGAAACTGGTAACAAATCCAAGACCGTCTGAAATCCACATCATCCGAACATCTCTGTCTGTGCGCATTATCCCGTTCATCCAATGTGCTGGAGTAACATTGCAAAGAGTCGAGATATCAACTCCCTTAAACCAAATCCCAAGCACATATCCCCACGAAGCTGTACGCACACCTCCCCTTCTTTCTCAACCACTCCTCCTTCGTCAACCCTCTCGCACACTTATTATCAATCGTCGACACCGCAAACACGGTGATCTTCTGTCCCGGCGCTCCCAGATCAATGGCAGGTATGTCCGTCCACCACCAGAACCCGTCCGTATCCAAGGGCACAAAATCCTTGTTTCTGCCATCACGCCCCTCGATCGCCACTACGAACAGGTACTGCTTCCCCCCTCCGTTCTTTTCCGGGTCCCAGTGCACGCACACCTTGCTAAACTGAAACCGCACCACTTCGCCGCTGTAGACGGGAATTGGTGCCGTACGCGGCTCCAGGCTGAACTGATCCAGTCCATCTTTGTCCGCGTCGCCGTACCAGCACGGAGTAGGGCCGTCTCCGAGAATGTACTCTTCCCAAGTCAAGACGCGCCCATCAGACCGGTAAAAGTGTCTCCGGTCCGTTGGAAAGTGTTTTTTGCCGATGATCTCGTTGGGGAGGTAGAACATCTCCGGACTGAACTTCTTATGGAAGAGTCTGTCGTCCCCCAGGTGGCCGGCGCCCCAGCAAGCGTCGATGATCTTCCATTCACCGCCATCAATGCGAACCGCGTTCCAGGCGTGGTTTGATTCTTCAGGAGGAACAGAAGAGCCAGAGGCTAGATCGTGGTGGCCGAACCCCTTGCCGTGACCGCTGATGAGGACACAGTCGAGTCCGGCAGCGAGGGCAATGGCTTTGTACACATCTGCGTAACCCTGGCAAACGGCCTTGCCGCTGAATATCTGCTCGGCGGGTGACGAATGGTGCGGAATGCAATTATTGAAGAAGCCGTGGGTGTCGTATGCCATGTTGTGGTGACACCAGGTGAAGATGGCACGGGCTTTGTCAGTGGGGGAGTCGAACGGATCGCAGAGGACGTGGGCTAGGTAACGGATAGTGTCATGACGTGGAAGCGAAGAGATTGGATGCTGCGCCGCAACAGTATCAGGCCCGGAGAAGTCACGGCATATGAGACAGTCTGGACCGACTGGAGGGGCGGAGACTGATCGAGGAATGACCTCGGTGCCATTGGCTTTTCGAGAGACAACGGCATCAAATGTAGGTCGGGAACTCAGCGGGATGGGTGGTGGTGCTGGCTCTGGAACCGACTTGGGTCTGTCGCTGAGTGTTGGAGGTGGCAGACGGCGGTTGGGAAGGGGTGGGCCCGGCTCTTCCTCGACGTCGGGGAAGGTAGAATGCCTAGCGGGCCGCGAAGGAAGCCTGGGTGGCAGAGATGGGCGTGACGGGAGTGCCGGGGGTTCGCGGGACGCAGTAGACGGAGGCGGTAAAGAAGAACGTGAGGGAAGTCGCGGGGGGCCTTGGGATACGGCGGGCGGAGCTGATCTATTTGCTTCTCTTTCTTGCTCTTGCTGTGCTTCCCGGGCCTTTGCTTCGAGCTCCCGTCGTGTCGGAGGTAGTGGCGGTAGCTTAGCTTGATCGAAAGCTGGCGGTAGTTTCCTAAGAGGATGGCCGGAATCCGATGTAATGCTAGTGCGCGCGGACGAAGAGGCTGTGTTATTCCAGGACGATGCGGACACATTGGAAAGGTGTGAGATGTCGGACGAGTTGGAGTTTCTTCGAACGCCTGGGACAGGAAGAGAAGCCGAGGGGGTTGGTCGTCGAGACGGGAGAGCCGGAGGGGTATGCTGTATAGAGTTTCGGGAGGGCAATGGCGGCGGCTTCTTGTTCACGGTGGGCATCGGCTTGTCTTCGGGAATATCCTGTTCGGTGGTTCGTCGCGGCAGTGGGGGAGGCCTGTCAATAGCGGAAGCAGCCCGAGTTGGGCGTGGAGGAAGCGACGGAGTCGGGAGACCTTCATTTCGATTCGGTAATGTCGGAGGAACCACAGGAATATCTGTTGCAGCTCGAACAGGGGGCGGAGGCGGAGGTCGTTTACCAGCAGTCGAAGGGGCGCTGAAGTTCTTTTGCTGGTTCAGGGCAGCGATGCGCTCCGCCAGCGTGTTAAACTGTGGCTCTTCCACGTCGGCCATCTTGAATAACGGATTATGACCACACAGATCGCAGAGAGACTGAAAAGATGCGGGAAGAGAAGTGAGAACAAGAAACGAGCTAGGAAGGGGGGGAAGGCTGAGTTTTCAATCTCGGATTCACGCCAGGGGTGAATTGGAGCAACGGAGGCTGAGAGAGTCTGGGCGCAGAGATCGTCCGAAAGGCGAACGGTTGGCGTTACAGATGGGGCGCCACAAAATGCACATAATCAGGAGTCCGAGAGTTGGCACGTGGATTTGGAGATGGAGAGATGGGATGGATGCCAGATGCTCGAAGTACATTTGATTACATTCTGTGGATAGGTAAGAAAGAAAAGAAACAAGAAAGCAGGCAGGTACTCAAAGTTGCAGGAAGAGAAAGACACGGAAATAAATGCAGTTTGTACGCCGGTGAAGGTGGCCATTGTTAGCGTTGCGCTCATAGCCGGCTTTATGGAGCACTAACGTTTAGCTTCTAGGCAGCCACGGTCAATATCCACTCGTGCGCATTCTGGGTCTGGGTGTGGAGGGCACATTGGTGATTGGAGTTCAAGTTGATAACTGAAGTGGAAGTGTTCGACTCTTAAAACTTTGTTGTAGATTCGAACAAGTTATGGGACAATTCATCTTGGAAAGAGAGACTCGTTCCTGACAAAATGGTTGATACCTAGTCAGTTGGCTTGCCGAATGGTCACAAGAACAAACCGAACACGTCACATTCCGTACCTTATACCTAGACCTTGAATATGGATACTCTTATCATACATTCAAGCGAGCTAAAACAGCACTTCTGACCTGATCTCAAGGCAGTCTGGATGAAGGGACGGACTCTAGCTACAGGTCAAGGCAGCTACAGGTAGATTATTTCGGATAACTGCGGTAACTCCTGTTACAGTTTTGTAATGGCCTTTTCTAACTACAACAAGCCGTATTAGACTGTCCTTGTTCGGTTTATCGGCCAAGGGTCACATCAATCTTGTCACGAACGAGAGAGACAAGCATGTACTATGTTTGTTGTCGGTGGAGTTATCACAGCCTTCCAAGGCGTTGAATCAGCCATCGTCCCTGAGACTTCAGCTGTAAAAGGTCCAATGGTAATGGACCAAGGGTAAGCGGGGCCTATTGCCGTCCTCCCGTCCCCTGTCCGTGCCTGCCTGCCATGCTGCGCCAACTCGCTACCCCGCCTTTTAATCCCACCTGGGGCTGTTAGGTGTGCCTGGTTCCCCCGCAGTGCCCGCTAAAAAGCAGATCAATCCCCCAGTTTCCCATTCCAGGGTGCAGGGCAGTGTCAACAAGCCATCCCCTGCCACAGGCCTGCCTCTTCTGGCAGCCCATCGGGATCATCCACGACAGCGACCCTTAGAATCGGCAACCAAAGAGACAGGCAAGAGCCAGGAAGAGGGAGACTGCCCGCTTTCGACTTCCATCTCGAACTCGATACCTCTACTGTAGCCCAGGGCCGTCGCGTCTTGACGGAATGAACCAACTCCTTCAGTCATCTTCATTCTTTCCTCTCAACGGGCGAATGGGCTTTCTCTCATGGCTCGGTACTCCCCAAGAGACTGCAACAACAATCAGATGACAAGCTGAAGTGGCGGCGGTGTGGTACACATTGATCGATATTTCTTCCACGTCGCCAGCTCGCTGTCACGTTATCCACGGAACGACTCATCAATCACATATTCTAGGCCTCACTTGGACATTGCTCTTACGGTAGATATTCCGGCCCGAACAAACAGACGACTCCAGGACGACCGCCACAGGACGCGGTACCCGACAGCTGTGCATCCGAGTTGCTGTTGGTGCCCAGCCGCAGCGGCCATCAAGTCCCGACCCGTCCCGTCTGCACAGCTACGAAAAGCAGAGGCATATCCACACGTTTATCCATCATCGCATAGAAAAGCAGAGATAGCCGCTCGGCTGCTCGGTTGCCCTGACAGAAAGACTATTGCTTCTACTACCTGTACCTGCGGCATCGGTATTCTGACTTTCTCCCCGCAAATCTCCAAGAAAATACAAAGGCATCAACCTAGATGTCTTTTCCTTACCTGGCAGCCGATTCAGCAGCAGCCATGGCCTCGCACGAGAACAGTCATGCGTCGCCCACCGTGAACCCTCACAGTTTCTTGGGCATGCCGTCAGAGATTCAAAAGGACATCGTCAAGCACTGTTGCCAGCCAGACCTCATCTGTCTCGCCCTTGTCTCCAAACACTGCCGAGAACTTGCCGCTTCCCAGCTGTATCGCCAGTTCCACATCGTTTTCCCGGATGAGGATGACCCGTCATTCGACTCCCCCATTGATGGTCTGGCCGCCGGGCTGGATACCTTCGTGACCAGCAATTACGACTATGCGCAACATCTCAGAGATCTTTCACTCGACACCCTTAGCGCCGGTAGCAAGGGGGAAGCCGCTTATAAGCCCTACCTGTTGCAGAATAGCTGCGGCAAGTTTATGAACACTCTTCTGCTCCTCGCTCTGCGCAAAGCAAATAAGCTCGAGACTTTCAAGTACGCCCATCCTGTTATGCCCAGTTCTACACGTACCCTGTTACCAGAACGCCTGTGCTAACCTTTGTGTCTCTACCAGGTGGAATATCCGCGTCGAGCTGAGCCGTCCTGTATACGCCGTGCTACATGACATCCGAACCATCGCCCACGTACACATACGCATGCAGGCAGGCCCTTCTTTGTATGAAAAGCCGCCTCCGCTCCCTCATGCTATTCACCCACCGCCGTCCAGTACTCCCGGCCTGCCGCCGGTACACTGGATGCCTCAAGGCACTCATCCGCCCCCGGTTCCTCCGCAGCAGGGTATGGACTTTGACTTACAGATAACGACCGCTAATTCGAACTTTGTAAACGCTCATCCTGTCTATCTTGTTCATAACTCACAGCCCCCTCATCCACATGCTTTCGCTCAACAACATCCTCATCTACAGGCCTTTCCCCAGCAGCCTCCCCATCATCATCATCAGCCTCCCGCTCCCAAGCCCCCCTCCAAACCAAAAGCGCAGAAGCGATCTCAGGTCCTCACAGAACCTCCAACCTTATCAGGATTCAGAAACCTCAAGAGCCTCGCCGTTCTCGATATCGATAATCTAGATATTGTGACAGAAATCAAGTCCTGTGTTAGGAACTCGGCCGGGACTTTGACCAAGCTGAAACTGTCTTTTTCACATCTCCTCGCATCACAGGCTCGGAAGCCACCGGCTCCCGAAGTCGTTACGGACGATAGTGATGAGGAGGAATCCGTCTGGTCCACTCCTGGCTCGAGCCCGAGTCCGCAATCGAGTAATGCGGTCGAGAGCACCGGAGCGAAGGCACAGCGGGCGCAGGAGGAGAAAAAGACACAGGAGTCCGTTTTGGGGCGCATCTTCGATGTCGAGCACTTTGTTGTTAAGAAACCACAGAAGGACGTCAAGGCAAAAGAAAAGATATCAGCGGAGGCAGTGAACGCGGATCCTGGCCAAAGATTCATCCAACATGTGATGAAAGCGGCAGAGCTTTTGATGATGGAGAAGGATGACTTACGACGCGAGGCTCTTGATATCATCGAAACTGCCGCCAGTACTTATGTCACTTCGCTAAAGACAAAGCAGCCTGGCGCTACGTCTGCGAGTTCCGAATCTCAGTCTGCTCAGACCAAGGTCGAGGCAAAAGGCGGATCGAGCACAGCGGAATTGGGAACTGGTCCCATGAATTCTTCTGTCCCTGCCAGAAACAAGAAAACAGATGATGAATTCACCCCGGAAGACATCAACATTGAAGAGCCTGAGGGAGAACTCGAACTCGAACCGGGATCCCCAGGTCCCAAAATAGAGGACACAGAGACTGTACTAGAGTTATCACCTTCGCAAACTCTGTCGTCGTTGGTAGCAGGCGGCCTTGACCCCGCTTCTGTCAAGAAGGCCGTGGCCAACTTGGTAGCACAAAAGGTTAACTATCAGACTTTGATCAAGAAACTTGAGATGAATGAGGCACGAGCTAACGACATTCGCAAGGAAACCGAAGAACTGCGCGAGCAAGATGGGCCTGTCGATTGCAAACGCATCGCTAAAACCGAGAAAGAGATTACAAAGCTAAGCAACGGAATCGAACTAGTTAGGAGCGAACTCAACGTGGTCGAGGCTGAGGTAGCCGATTCGCAAAAGGAAATTTATGGTCTTCGCAATTCGGATACCGCTGAGTCCCAGCATCAGCGGCGGAGTGAATATACGAGAGCTACTCGTGGATTGCCTCTTGAGTCACTCAGCATCTATCTGATTCCGGCAAAGGCGTCGTTCTTCTCCAAGGCCATTGATATTCGGATGCTTACTCGCATCACTCTCCTTAACGTTGGGCCACAAGCACCAATTTGGGCTTACTTCAAGAGCCAGAATGAGGAAAACCCCCTCCCGCTTTGCAAAATCTTCACCGACAACGTCACGACAACTTTCTTGCAATTTGTTTCCCAACTGAATCAGGTAACCGAGCTGTTCTTGCTCGAGAGAGAAGCTAAATACAAGCCCGAGAGCTTCGCTTCCAAGACCCAAACCACCATTGACGATATTCGGCGATTGGCCCTCACAAAGCACATGGCTAGTCTGCGGAGGCTCATGATCAAGAACTTGGCCAGTGCGGCGTGGGATGTGAACACCAAAACCATCATGCTATTGTGCAAGCGTGGCAAGAATGTCGAGGAGCTTGCCTGCAACATGAGTATGCGGTGTTTGGTAAGTGCCCCTAGGACTGACCGAATCTATCAGAACAGTTCACTAACCTCGGTGCCTCAACAGCATGTCTTCAACCAGAACGCGCGCTTGCTCGGGAACCTTCGCGCTCTTCACATACCTATCCTCCGTTGCGATGACCCGTGTCCCTCTCTACCGATAGAGGGCAAGAAATTTCTGATCGATAACCTCTCGCAGTTTCCCTTGACGAAGCTAGAATGGATTTCCATTAATGATGGCGACTGCGTGGATCATGTCAAGTTCAACAAGCCGCAATCGGTGGAAGAGAGGAAGAGAAGAATGACGGCCAAAGAGGCCAAGGGCAAGTCAAAGGCCACGGTGGTTACCGCCAGTAATGGAACATCAAGCAATACAACCCAATACCCGAACTTTTCTCCCCCGGAAACCTGGGATGATGAGAGTAGTACCGACGAGTGGCATGGAGATGACGAGTTGACATCTTCGTCGAGCAACTTCCTGGTGCAGTTGGGGACTATGCGCTTCTACGATGTGTGGGGGGTGAGGATCTTCAAGAAGGAGGTTTTCAGTGGCCGTCTTTGAGTTCCAAACATGACGCGCAATTATTTTACTTGACGCCAGCGGAATCGGGGAATATGATAATGAGGGAAATGAAGGAATGATGAATAGCGATTAGTATTTTTACTTTCTGATTTCGTCCAATGAACGTGGCCGACAGGACCTCTGGAACCAGCTGGAGCTTGGGTGTCGAAGCGGTGGTTGGATGGTGATGGTTGCTTTTTAGACATCTGAAGGGGGCCTTTCAGCGTTCGTGTCGGGGAGAAGAGGAAGAAAAATAGAGGAGACGAAGTGTAATATACCCAGTAGTTTTTTTCTGCTTGCATATATAAGGCACAATCAGCAATTCACAGTCCAGTACTAGTTTGTCTGTTGGCTCAAGACCTCGGGTCAACTTTCTTATATGTTCAGATATCCGACTGATGCGTAATTTCACCTTTGAAACGCCATTTCTAATATTCAGTTTGTTATATCAATTCTTCTCGATGCCTTCATGATCCGTACTCGGGCATTACTGTATCGTTTGTCATTTTGTATAACCGTTGAACTTCATTAGGGGTAGTGCCTGCCATTTTCATCAACGCAACTGAAATGTAGGTAGGTTGGATGGTGCGATCTGCTGAGTTTCCAAGCCATCAGACCTTGAGGTTGTGATGAGTTGTTGACGTTCATGACAATTCTGACCAACCAGCGAAACAGGAAAGAGCCCTCGCACTCGTCATCCAGGTTTGACCCAGTTCTTGCCAATGGAAGCAAGTGCATGTAGAGCCATGGAACACTCAATTTACAAGTGATATTTTTGCTCGTCTACTTGCTTAACTACTCGCAATCATGTTGTTTTCTTTACCCTCCCATCCCCCATCACGATCCGTATCATATCTTTACTTCTTCCCCCCAGTATTCACTAACATCCCGCCCGCGAATTCACTGATGCCCCATACAAAGCAAGACCACTAGGCTTTTGGCAGAGCTCAGATAGTTCTGTTGGGTACATCTCTCCGTCCAGAGAGGTGTCAGTGGGCAGGCAGATCATGGCTTCCCACAACCATCACGTATCACACTCATGCCAACCACCGCCATTAGGCCTCGACGGTGCCATGCCCTGGCCAGGTCCCATCTACAGACAACCAGCCACCTGTCCCCAGTCGCCGGCCCAGCCCACTCATACCAGAAAGGCAGCGTCGGTGAAAAGTTCGGGATCGTCTATCAGCCGTGGCCGGAAGAACATCGCTGCCTCGGTTAAAGAATTCTTTCACAGTTTGAGGCCGAGCAACTGTCCCGAACAAGGCTTCACGCTCCGGCATCATGAGCATGATCATGGGCATCCGACGATTGATGAGATCTTGACGGGGGAGCGAAACACCTCGACTGCCATGCAGCCGCGTACCACCAATGCTCGGAGATTCACCACACCCAGGCAGAAGAGTGTAGATTCTGATCCTGGTGAGGCCGAAACTCGGCATCACGACCCGAGTACACCCGATACAATTGTTTCTGAAGCTTGGAATATTCCTGTGGTACTTCCTCGAAGAGATTCGAATATCAGTGGCAAGTCGAGGGTTAAAGGTACGTCAACATCCAGCATCTCACAGAGACTGAAGAAGCACCACCACGGCTAATTCAACCAAGCAACCCCTATTCCGGTTAGGAAGATCACATCGAGGTTGAATACGAGATCGGATGACGGCCCCAAGGCCACTCATCATCGTGGCGACAACCAAATTTCATCACTCGATGGAACTTGGGCCAACATGGGGGAACGGCGAGTGAAAAGCGGAAATATCCCTACCTTTTCCATGCCATCGCGGAAACCAGTGCCAACCCAAAACCGCAGTTGTCTTCCCACATCGTCTCAAGCTCCTCATGTAGGCACTGCTGATTCCCACAACGTTATATCATCGGCCGTGCCGGGCTATAACAGAGCTCGCTCACTGTTCCTGGAAAAGCAAGAAGCCCGGCGCCAGCGCCGCATTCTAAGAGAAGCCGGTGACTACCTCGGAGTGACAGGGGCGAACCCTTACACGGGAATGTTAGACAATATCACGCCCAGAACGAGCATAGACATGACGGAGTTTCGTCACGGTTCTCCCCAATCATGCCCCAAGGGATCGCCACGGGGTGAAGAAAAGAGGCGTGGTACTGGGAAACGGACGGGTCCTCGGCAGCCGTCAAAACTCAGCAAAGAATCGGAACAATGGTCATCTGCAGCTTCACCAAACCTAAGTCCAATCGTTCAAAGCCAGAGCCCAAGCAACAAGAGTGTAGAACCTGCTCAGGCGGGGGAGTCAGCCACCACCAGTCACACTTCGAATTCTTTTTTAGGGATGGAGACAATGGCGGTTATGGTACCGTCAGGAGGAAGCCTCGCTTCAGCGACCTCATTCCCGTCCAACACGAAATCTCTCAGGTTACGTTTCCACCCACTGATTCCCCGGAGACTGGGCCCTGGTCCGATGGACACCGGTTCCGTCCCGGGCCCGACTGGGATAAAGAAGCCCTTCTCCAGGATCCCAGTGCCAGATCGCTGCCCAGTCTCGCGCAAGATGTTGCCAGGAACCCCTATGGCACCCGTCCCCAGCAGCGGCGAGGTCACTTACCCACATTTGGACCTCACGAACCTGAACCCAGCCTGCCAATGGGCAAATATGCTGATCGAGGATCTGAGTGGCCTGGAGCGCAGTATCCGGGACAGCACCAGAGAAGCCAAGGCATGGGCGAGTTCCATAGCCCAGGACATCAGTGGGTTGGGGCAGGCGCTCCACATCCCACAACCC
Organism: Neurospora tetrasperma FGSC 2508; assembly: GCF_000213175.1. Classification (NCBI taxonomy): domain Eukaryota; kingdom Fungi; phylum Ascomycota; class Sordariomycetes; order Sordariales; family Sordariaceae; genus Neurospora; species Neurospora tetrasperma. The sequence goes on along the minus strand of NW_009799100.1, from coordinate 3,438,854 downwards.
CAATCTGCTTGCACACCCATCATCACCATTACTGGCTGCGAGTCCAGTCCTCGCCGTCAGCTCCCCTCCGTCATAAAGGAAATCTGCCCCAAAGGACCCGAAGCCAAGGCCCCTCAAAAGGCAAGAAAGACGTCGGGAAAGAAAGCAGTCAAGACGAATCAAGAGACGTCAGAATCCGTAACCGTATCGTCGTCACACCAGACATCGTCCCTGTCGCCGAGCGCCGTACCCAAGAACGGCTCTTCGACGCCGCTGGATTCCCCTCCCAGCATGCAACCGAACGTATCGCCGAAACTCGCAAGACCAGATCTCCATCATCACCACAGCTGGACTGCATCACTGACCGCGGACCGGGTTGCAGAGATGGCGGCAGAAGATCTGGCACGTGCTTCCCAGGACGAGTTGCCAAAAGCAGCCAGCGTTACTATATCGTCAACCCAAGAGACAATGCGCACGGAGGACTAGGCGAAAACCTCCGGGCGCGTGTCGACGCCTCGTCCTCGGGAACAGCCGGGCTGGGAGATGCGCAAGACGATGAGGAAGGAGGCGGACATCCAAGATCCAAGAAACGGAAAGAGACGGCCACCTCTCACGTCCACTTATACGCGCCGGCCAAGTCTGGCGAAGTCGAAGAGCTGGTCGTCGAAGAACCAGAATTCGGTCGATATCAAAACTTTGATGCAGGCGATGGTGCATGGGGCAGCGCGGGCAGCTTTTACGCAACACCCAGCGAACCAAAGAACGGGGTCGGAAGGGATCCCGGCATCGGCGTCAGGATCGGACTCGGCATCGACCACGGGACAGGCCATAACTGGAGACATGAAAGCTGGGGAAGCAACGGGTGCGGCCGAAAATGCGACGGCGGTCGAGTTGGGAACAAGTCCAATAACGTCATTACCAGAACAAAGGAACAAGCGTCACAAGCGTCACAAGCTGAAGGACAGCGCCGGCCACGGCGGCGATGACAACGACGGTCGTTCCAGAAGCCAAGACCCGAAGTCTAAAGTCAGTGAACCCCAGACGTGCCAAGGAGATGGGGCGGCGGCTAGTGACGATCTGTATCGGCTTTTCCCAGGCTTGGCACTCCCTGTCAGGTCGATGGTGGCAGTGGGATCAGGAGGGCCGCCCTTCGAGGTGCCGGTCGGGGTCCGGATCGTGGTGTCAGTAGTGGTAACCTTTGTAGCGCAGTTTGTCTGTGGGTACTGGGCCTTTGTGCGGCCGGTGTTTCATCTCGACTCGCCGCTTCACAAGAGGTACGCACGGGGACAGGCTACGCTGGGAGACGTGGTGGTTTATGTCTTTGCGCTGATGTTTGTCTTTTTTGCGGGCGCGGCTGTAGTGTGGGTGATCAGGGGCACGGTTCTTGTGTGCCGTCTGGTCAGGGCGATTATCGGAGGATTGGCAATGCTGGCGGGTTTGTGAGTGATCACAAGATTGACTGTGTTTGATGGTTGAGGATTCTCGCCTGTGGAGACTTTGTTTGAATGGGTGGATCGTGTGGTACGAGTGCGGTGGTACTTGTAGCTTCCCTTTCCAGACGATGGGCACGTTGACATGGGAAGGATGAAGAAGAAGAGATTGTTTGCAGTAAGCACTCAGTGTTTGTTATCACTATCAAGTATCGCCTAATTACGTCTCTCAAACTCCGAAAACATCGTTCAGGGAACACCAGGCTGCTTCGGAGTTTGTTATTTGTACAATGGATATTCTCACGTATCAAGTTGCCCAAGGAGGATCCGTACCTGAAATGAGGGTTGAAGGCGGTGTTGGAAATATTCTCTTATGAATCACAAGGATGCAAAGGTGATGGTGGAGCGGGAACGAAGTGGGACATCAAGGTACTCGGCGAGAGGTGTACCGAAGACCGGACCTGATACTTGCAAACAGCAAGGGGCAGAACATTGGATGGGAGATTTTACCTAGACTGCAAGCTGAGGAAATATCATTACTCTCAGCACAATGGACATTGGTCATAAGATGATCTAGTGTACAGCAACATTGTCTTGCGTATTCTCTCTTGTTCGAATGCCTTCAGTGTCAAACCGCTCTCTTCTCCGGACCCTCCACCGGCCATGGTTCGGGGATTTCATCGTGAAAGAAGCCCGTGTGGCCTCCACTGCAAACGCCCCGTAGCCGTGCGTAGTGGCCGTCGCCCAAGCCGTCGCATGCCGCAGCGTCATGGATCAACCTCCAGGATGGGCCGGTCTCGACGTGGCAGCAGTTGAGGCCGAGATCGGGAAGAACCAATGGCGGCGGTCGTGGTTGTCACAGCGTCTGGCAGTGCGTACCTGGGCGGGTGGAACTGGCCAAGTGGAATCGTGCGCGCGGCCAATGGGCATCATGTCTTTAGAAATTCCAGTGGCCACCCAGCCCACCCCGCATTCCGTGAACCGGAGCTTGATGCTGTCCTCCGAGCATCGGCGGGCCGCCCCAGCCCTGCCGTCAGTCGTCACTGTCGTCTCTTGCCCAGTGCTTCGTATCGCAGGCGGATTTGCTACAACACTGGACGAAATCGAGCCACGAGCGGATCGCCAGGCGGCCAGGGAAACAGAAAGATTGGTTTAATTTCCAGGTGTTTGTACATACCTAGATTGATGTATATTTGCGAATGGGCAATCGTAGTCATCGGTCCCAACCTCTTGACATGGGCAAAACTTAAAAAGGTCCGGTGTCTGCCCGCTTTCGCTTTCTTGCCACGGCCGTCTCAGTCTCACCTCCTTTCCCGCTTTTGCCAACTTTCTCCCCAGGAATCTTTCTACATCCCAACACTTACCCTACTTTATACCCGGGATTATCAAGCCTTGCCATCGTTGTGTCTTGTTGATCGAGAACCGAAACAGCTGCCAACTCAAAAGCCGAGAAGGATAACTGCATCGCCGATATACGGTTCCGCCTCCGAGATTTGGTTGAGACATCAAAGCCCCCCAGACCTAGCCGAACCGGAAGCTAGACAACCCCACGCCGGTTTTTCAACCCATCCATACAACAACCTACAGTCCCGACACCAGACCTATTTATTTGCTGTGTGCCGGTTTTCTTCCCAAGACTTCTTTCTTGTTGTCCCCCGATTGTGACAGCGTTATATACTTCGCCCTTTCCTTCTCCAACCAACCAACCAACTATTCCCAGCTACCTCACCAGCCAGGGAACCACCGACCTTCACATAACCGCCACAATGCCGTCAGCAGAGAGTACCCCCCGTACCCTTTACGACAAGGTCTTCCAGGCCCATATCGTCGACGAGAAGCTTGACGGTACCATTCTCCTCTACATTGACCGCCACTTGGTCCACGAAGTCACCTCTCCTGTAAGTTGTTTGAGCGCCAGTTGCTGAGGGAGCTCCGGTTTCGCAGTCCAGTGCCCAGTACTGACCCCTTGTCAATAGCAAGCTTTTGAGGGCCTCGAGAACGCCGGACGCCAAGTTCGCAGGCCAGACTGCACCCTCGCTACCACCGATCACGTAAGTTTAATGTCACCGCACTGTTTTCTATTTTCACGTGGGTGCGCATGCAGCGTTTTTGCGGCCATGATACCTTACCCCTTCGCAATCAATGTGTGGGACTGCAAGCTGACCCGCGGACCCGCTGTAGAATGTCCCTACCACCTCCAGGAAAGCGCTGAAGGATATCGCCAGCTTCATCAAGGAGGATGATTCGAGGACGCAGTGCGTCACCCTCGAGGAGAACGTCAAGAAGTTCGGCATCACATACTTTGGCCTCAGCGACAAGAGGCAAGGTATCGTCCACGTCATCGGCCCCGAGCAGGGCTTCACCCTTCCCGGCACCACGGTCGTCTGCGGTGACTCCCATACTTCTACCCATGGCGCTTTCGGCGCTCTCGCTTTCGGTATCGGCACCTCCGAGGTCGAGCACGTCCTCGCCACCCAGTGCCTTATCACCAAGCGCAGCAAGAACATGCGGGTTCAGGTCGACGGTGAGCTTGCGCCCGGTGTGAGTTCCAAGGATGTCATCCTCCACGTTATTGGTCAGATCGGTACTGCCGGCGGTACTGGTGCCGTCATCGAGTTCTGCGGCTCCGTCATCCGCAGCCTCAGCATGGAGGCCCGCATGTCCATCTGCAACATGTCGATCGAGGCCGGCGCCAGAGCCGGTATGGTGGCTCCCGATGAGATCACCTTCGAGTACCTCAAGGGCAGGCCCCTTGCCCCCCGCTACGGATCCGAGGAGTGGAACAAGGCCGTCGCCTACTGGAAGTCTCTCGCCTCCGACCCCGATGCCAAGTACGATATCGATGTCTTCATCGACGGCAAGGATATCATCCCCACTGTTACCTGGGGTACCTCCCCCGAGGACGTTGTCCCCATCACCGGTGTTGTCCCCGACCCCGAGACCTTCGCTACCGAGGGCAAGAAGGCTGCTGGCCGTCGCATGATCGAGTACATGGGCCTCGTTCCCGGCACCCCCATGGAGGACATTGAGGTCGACAAGGTCTTCATCGGCTCCTGCACCAACTCTCGTATCGAGGATCTCCGCGCTGCCGCCCAGGTCGTCAAGGGCAAGAAGATCGCCGCCAACATCAAGCGCGCCCTCATCGTCCCCGGTTCCGGTCTCGTCAAGGACCAGGCCGAGGCTGAGGGTCTCGACAAGATCTTCCAGGAGGCCGGTTTCGAGTGGCGCGAGGCTGGTTGCTCCATGTGCCTCGGCATGAACCCCGACATCCTCTCCCCCAAGGAGCGTTGCGCCTCCACCAGCAACCGCAACTTCGAGGGTCGCCAGGGTGCCCAGGGCCGCACTCATTTGATGTCCCCCGTCATGGCCGCCGCCGCCGCCATCGTCGGCAAGCTCGCCGACGTGCGCAAGCTCACTGACTACAAGTCCAGCCCGCATGTTGAGGCCGCTGTCATTCCTGAAACCACCTCCACCGCCAAGGCCCACATTGACGAGCGCATTGAGGAGGATGATGTCGAGAAGGACAAGCTCGCCGACCAGCCCCAGGACTCCTCTCCCCAAGTCAACACCTCGGTCTCCAAGTCCTCTGCTGGCCTCCCCAAGTTCACCAACCTCAAGGGCATCGCTGCGCCCATGGAGAAGGCGAACATCGACACGGACGCCATCATCCCCAAGCAGTTCCTCAAGACCATCAAGCGCACCGGTCTCGGCTCCGCCCTCTTCTACGAGATGCGTTACAACCCTGACGGCAGCGAGAACCCCAACTTTGTCCTCAACCGTGAGCCGTACCGCTCCTCCAAGATCATCGTCTGCACAGGCTCCAACTTTGGCTGCGGCTCCTCGCGCGAGCACGCCCCCTGGGCGCTCAACGACTTCGGCGTCAAGTCTGTCATCGCCCCTTCCTTCGCCGACATCTTCTTCAACAACTCCTTCAAGAACGGCATGCTGCCCATCCCGCTCAAGGACCAAGCCGCTCTCGAGCGCGTGCACGCCGAGGCCGCGGCCGGCCGCGAGATCGAGATCGATTTGCCCAACCAGCTAATCAAGGACGCTGACGGTAACACCCTCTGCGAGTTCGAGGTCGAGGAGTTCAGGAAGCACTGCCTCGTTAACGGGCTGGACGACATCGGTCTGACGATGCAGATGGAGGATAAGATTGCCGAGTATGAGGCGAAGATGAGCCAGCAGACGCCTTGGTTGGATGGACGCGCGTATCTCAAGAGGAAGGGACAGGGTGGCAAGTTGGTGGCTAAGGCGGTCCCAGTACCGAAGACCAACCGCGGGGAGGAGAAGAAGGAGCCGCTTGAGTGGTAAAAGAGTCATATGGCATCATCAACAAAAAAGTCAAAGGGTTCCAAAGAAAAGGAAAAAAAGGTTAGCGCCGCCATAGAAAGGGAAGCGGCTGGTTGTTAGCGGACGAATGAGTCATGGTTTTTTTTTTTCTTTTCTTGCTTGGTCATGTCTTGCTTTTCTTACAAACGCTTGATATCACGGTGCTGCGGTTGCGGGTTTTTGAGTTTATCATGGTCTCTTTAACTACGGTCTTGGCGGGGTGGACAGTCATCAACGAATGACTCCACAGTTGTTCTTCTTTTTTAGCTACGTATATATTCATGGCGCATTTACATTACCCGGATGGGTTTCTTCTCTTCATCAGCATAATTTCTTGCAATACATACTTGTTTTAGTGAGAAGTGATCGTCAAGCAGGAAAAAATACATGGACATGGGTGGACACCATATGTGATCGAGAGTTCGGTAAGCTAACGATGAAAAATCCATGGGTGCTTGTAATTATGCCCCAGAGAAAGAAGAACGCCATGTTATATGCCCTTCTCAAGTACGTTTTGAAATAATACATCGCCGCCTTTGTTTCAATGATACACGAACTCGCTTCTTTTTTTGATAGACATGGAATCAGAAAAAAACCCGGCCCTTTCCCCCAACAACGCCGTTCGCAAAGAACTCCAAATGTTGATGATACATCGTCAAAGGCAGAGAGAAGAACATCTTAATCCCCTCTTTACATTTCTCACCCTCTTTTCAATCTTATAAACAACCGTCTAAACCCTTCTCGTAGGAAACCTCTCATGCGCCCACCTATTCGCCCGCGCATTATTCAACGTCGCCGGCGAATGCTGCATATACGCACTACTATCCCCATCCCCATCCCTGCTCGCCGCCGCCGCCGCCGCCGCCGATGACTTCCTGGGCGACCCACCGGCAGCAGCAGGATAAATCTCGCTCTTTAATGGACTCGGCTTCACGGGGCTGTGCTGCCTAATCAGCCTATCCGCCAAGTCTCTCTGCTCCAGCGCCGCCATCTCGCGGCCGTTGCGGGGCGAAGGCGCGTCGGTGCCTACGCTGGCTGTTCGGTTGAGTGGGGAGTTCATGTGCTGGTACACGCCAAGACTGCCGCCGCCGCCGCCTGCTGCTTTACGTGGTGGGTAGGGGGTGGTGCCGGCGTGGGCGACCTGTCTCTTGCTAGGTGTTGGGCGGGCGGTCATCGAGATGGTCGAGGGGGTGTTGCCGTAGCTGTTTTGGCGGAGGAGGGTCGGGGTACGAGTAGTAGTGGTGGTGCTTGGAGAGGTTACTGATCCGAAACTGGGTCGGCCGGTGGTGATGGGTGTGTAGGGTCGCGCCGCGGGAGTCGAAGCGTCGGTTTGTGTTAGCTCTCTGCTCTGCTTGAGGACACCGTCGGGGTCGAAGTGTTTGGTGTAGTTTGGGTTCGGATGCGTTTCGAAGCCGTGGCGGATGATGGTCGAAGGGGTGCCGATAGCTACCGATTCTTCTTCCAAAACGTCGTCGACAATCGAGACCTGGGTCGCTACCTCGCGGTAAATAGGGTACACCCGCGGGTGCACGTACTTGATGTCGTATTCGTGCATGACTTCGCGGTGGATAATGTTCATGTCCTTGGATTGCTGGGTGAAGCGGGAGGTCAGGAGGAGCATCTGAGCTGTGAGGAGGAGCTGGAGGAAAAGAGCTTTGAAGACGGTCACGCTCGGGCGCGGGTCGAGGGCGGCCAAGGGGAGGAAGAGCATGTAGATGAGGACATGGCCGGGGCTGAAGAGGCAGAAAATGCGCAGTGTTGCCGGGTACGGATCCCAAACGGCCACCTCCCAGACGTCGCGCGTCTTGTCGGGATGAGCGCGCGCCTCAGCCGATTCGCCCTTTGCAAAGTTTTGGATATATCGAAGGGGCGTTGGGGTGGACGGCGAAGAATCGACTCGGACACGGTGCGCGGAAGGGGTTGAAGGACCTTGAGCCTCGACGTTCGCTTCGAATAGTCGGTAGTGGCGCGATCGGGTCATGGTGTAGAAGGCATTGAGACCAGAGATGGGGATCAGGGTCCAGATGAGGAAGTTAATCTGTCGCATGCAGTCAGAATATCGTTCACTATGCCGAACAGGTCCCTCCTAAAAGTAGTGAAGCCTAACTCACCAATGCCTTTGTAAAGCCGCTGGAGGGAGCATCCGAAAATACATCATCGTCGACAAGCCCTCCACTAATGTTTGCGTTCGCTCTCGCAAGTAGGAAGAGAACATTCGCAATCAGACCAAACCAAGTGCCGAAAGCAGTCGAGTCCCAATCGAAGCTTTGGATTTCCTCCGAGATCCAGATATAAAAGTCTATAGGGTTGAGAAAGGCCTGTATCCGCTCGGATAGCGGGCGCCGCCGCACCAGGCGACGAGGTGTTGGAGGCATGTTTGAATTGTGATGATGACGATGTTGTTTGGTGATGACAGATTGCGACAGCGCAGAATCGATGTTTGGGGCCGCCTTCCCACTCGGTGGTGTTTTGGTAGAAGATACGAGAGGATTGTGCGCAATGATGTGACGGTGTTGCGCAGTCCTTAGTTGTGTATCGTGTGGTGAAAGGGCACCGGGTTGTGCCCGGATTGGTTCCAAGGTTGGTCAAAGAATGATGATTTCTTTTGTTTACTTTTGCATTTGCGTTGCTCGGGACGCGGATCGAGAAATGGATTGGAAGCTCTCCCTCATGGAAATTGACCCCGGTCTCAGTCAAAGTTCAACCAGTGGCAGGCGAGGCGCAACCGAGAATTTAGTGAGCCCCAGCTGTGTCAGTGGAGTTTTTAGAACCTGGCATTGCTGAAAAGAGGGGTCGAGTGGGTTTGGCTGTGACAGCGGAGCTGCTAGGTTTAGCGCGGACTGTTGACTGCGAGTGGAGCCCAGTTGGATCCAGTGCGGCTAGGTTGGTCAGAGCTCCAGTCCGTCCCGTCATCCTGGAGTACCTGGATGGACGACGACAACCGACGTCGACATCAATCGATACGACCGCAACCGCAACCGCAGGCAGGCTTCGACATTCCCTACCGACGCTAATACAAACACACATTTCAGAAGATTTATTCAAGTTATTACCAGTCACTCAAGTTTCTATTGTCGCATAGCCCTCGTTCCCCGACCGATACCCGACCCAGCCTATCATGGCAACTTCCCAAGCAGACGCTAGGGACCGTCAGTTCCTGGCTGTAATTGGAGACGAGGTCAGTGTGATTTTGCAACTAGGTCTACATCTGTCAAGGAGCTAACAATTATCTAGGACTCCGTCACGGGACTTCTCCTTGCAGGCATTGGCGTAGGTTCCGTGTGGTCCTCGGATGATGTGCGGTAGCGGAGTTCTAATACGCACTCGAATCGTAGCACGTTACGGCGCCCCCAGATTCGCAAAAGAACTTTCTTGTGGTGGACAACAAGACGGATAACGCTGCTATCGAGGCGGCCTTTGAGCGCTTCACGACCGAGAGGAAGGACATTGGCATTGTTTTGATTAACCAACATGTAAGTGCGGGTCTTGGTTCAAAAGGGGGGGCTTGTGGGGAGATATTTCTTCTTATTGACAATTCTGAATAAAATGGGTAACTGACGTGGAAGACACAGATCGCTGATAGGATACGGCACCGAGTCGACACCCACACCGCGGCCTTCCCTACCGTTCTCGAGATCCCGAGCAAAGACCACCCTTACGACCCCGAGAAGGACAGTGTTCTCCGCAGAGTCCGTCGTCTGTTTGGTGAATAAACGTGTTTGCCCAGTTGAGCATGGACATAACGAACGGGGAATGATACGGCATGATGGAAGGAATGGAAGCAGTCAGGTTCATGGGGGCAAAGCGGAATCAATGTGCCCACGACATCACAGCGGCGGCGCGCAATGCGGGAAACTCAGAATACCTATGAAGAAGCAGAACGACGGGAATGTTTCCTCAGAAATGTTTACGCCTAAGCATGTTTAAAGGCAGAAACAGTCTCAAAAACCAACTACTAAACGCGAAAAACTCCAGTACTACCAAAGCAAACCCCATACAAATGCTGTTGCCGTGCAAGTGCCATCATCCGATTCGGTGCCAAGAATGAGTTCATTAATCCATCATGCGCAGTATTCATCCAAGGTTTAGATTAAACATGCCATATCCGTTGTTAATCGTCAAATCCGCTCGCTCTTCACCCAGATCAGAGATCGTCAAGGAAGCCAAGGGTCTTGCGACCAAAGAAGACGGTGGCGGTCAAGCAGGTGATGTGCTTATCGTCGCTGTTGTAGACATCGGCCTCAACAGTGTACTTGCCCTGTAGCGATCAAACCGTCCATGTCAGCAAATATTCCCAACAACAACAGCAGTAGTGAGAGAAGGGAATTGGGCAATAAAGAACGTACAGGTGGGATCTCCTTGGGCAGCTCAACGTTCTTGGTAATCGAGAGTCTGCCCTTCTTGATGGGGCATTCGAGCTCCACGTTCTTCATCTCCTTGCACAGGTCGGCAGAGGTGTTGATCAGGCGGATGTAGCCATACTTGACTTGCAAGTTGACGTATGCCCCTTCCTCGATGGCCTCCTTGACGATACCAGACGCCTCGATTGTCAGGGTCTGACCGCTGTATGTGACAAACCCATTAGCTTTCTGTTTCTTGAACATGGTGAAAGACATGTGACATACGCCTCAGGAGGGTTTGGTGTCAATATGACCTCCTCGATGGTAACAATGTCATCTTTGCGATCGGCCGCAGCGTCACAGAACCTCAAGGGTGACTTTCCGGGAACATCGAGTTCATCGTTGGCAGAGACGCTGTTCTCGCGATAAACGCTAAAAGCAGCGGCGCTCGTGGAAAGGAGAGCGATGACAGCTGCCGAAAGCCTCATGGTGAGTGATGGTAGCGATGTGTCACGGTCGGTGTTCGGTGCGGAGATGTGTTATAGAGACCCTGGAGAGGATGGGATGTGGTTGAGAAAGCGGGGAATATAAACGCTGTCCACCGCCGAGACAGTTACCGACAGTTCGTTGTGTTGAGTTGCGGGATGTCGGCCACAGGGATCTCACGAGTCAAATCGGAATGGCAGTTATTTACAAAGATGGATGTCGTCGTAGATGGAGACTCCAAATGATACCTCTGATACCAGGAACGAAACAAGCCACAGCAACTGGAAGCGGAGGCAGTCAACTGATGGCGAGCGAGATAATGGGCTGGCGTGACTGGCTGGGTGAGGTTGATCCTGGCTGCGCAACCAACCTGCATCAGGAGAGATGGACCTCCACAGGAGGTCACTGGTTGGCCCAGTCGATAAACACACGCAAACACTCCCGCTTTGGCACTCTGCGCAGGCCTCTGAACAAGCGAGAGACGTCATTGGGGCATGACGGCGAATGGCGGGTTCGTTTTGCCCCAGCCTGCGGCCACTTCCCCAACTTTCTTTTGTCTTGTTTACCTAGTCTTATCATGTGAGTCGGCGCGGATCCACTTATATGTAAAATGGACCAATCACGACTATTGAGCTACTGCGGCAGCGCCGTTTCCTGAAGCATTGAGTTCTTGGTTCCCAGCTCCTGTCGAAGGATCTTTCGACTTTCATTGCTGGGACTGGGAGTGACGAGATGCCATATCGGTTGCCCATTCTCAGGGTACGTATACTACACTCAGCGTACTGAACGACACATAACGCTATTTTTTGTTTTACTGATTAACATCCTTTTGTGCCTTCGCGACATGACATATGGGCGTGCTTTTTAAAACCCTTCACTTTACGTAGGGTTCGCTTATAGTCGGAACCCTGGTCGTCAATTGTGCTATTTCGAACATGGCGTTTATACCAAACATCGAGATCAGAGAACAAACCGACGGACTGACCGAAATCGCATACGTAGTGCTTGGAACTCAAACATGGGTTTCCTAGACTAAGTTTCGGGAGCGTTGGGAAGTTTGGTTGTCCCTGCGTGACAACTTCGGCTATGGGGGCCGTTTTGTTGCGATAGTCCTGCCGAAGCTGCCATCATTGATACGCCTTTGTGGAAGAAGTTCATGTCGCCCAAGAGATACAGTTTACAACAATGTTGGAGTCTTGGAACAGCGGCCATGTTGTCGCGCAAACTGGAAAGCAGATAGGCCGCGTATCTCTCTGGCCTCGGGCAGATGTCAGACGCACTGAATCAGGCTGGGTCAGGGATTGTTGATATGTGTTTCCGGGCGTATCACTGAAACGGGAATGATCGGGACGACGAGTTTCGCTCAGTCGTTCGGCGGCCTGCAGTCGTCTTCATCGGTTTCGGGGTTGTTGGACGAGGTGATTATGCGATGTGTCAAACAAGTTGTTGGACAGCAATCAAAGCCAGATGTGCCTTTTCACAGAGGAGGTGTAAGACAAAAGAGAAAAGAAAAGAGGAAATAAAGCCCAAAGGGCAAGCGAGTGAGTTCGTGACGGACGGGTGTATTAAATGGAGAAGGGGAAATAAAAAGGAGCAGATTGCAGAGTTTCATGTGAATGGCTGCGCCTGGTTGAAGGGTCCCACCGTCCAACGTGATGAGATCATGAGAAAGACATGACAACATTAATTGGAGCGAGTAGCAACTGCAGTAACGCCGAAGCATTGCAGCCACACCTTTGTCAAGCTCGAAACCCACTTTGTACGAATAAGCACTAGTGTCAACACTGCTCACGGCTTCGATGATTCGCTCAACTCGACGCTCACCAGCCAGCCAACCAGCCGTTTCCCAACACTCAACAGTGCGACCGAAGTGACCTTGTCCGAGGTTGAGCCTGGGCGCGCGTAGTGTAGATCGGAGCTGACTTCCAGCAGAAGACGGATCGTCGAACGACATGCAAAGCGCCATGATAAAGGACATATCTTATCAATCGTGGACATTGAAGAACAAAGGCGGTGCTTATCGAGATCTTCTTGGGTTCAATCGCTGTGACATTGGCTGGTTGTTGGACGGCGGTTACGGTTGGATGACACCCACCTCGAATCTCCGACGCTCACCACTCATCTTCGTCCTAGGCCGAACAATAACTGGGGCGCAGATGCAAGCCCCTAAAAACAGGAGTTCACAGTCCTGGGGCTTTGAACGCAATCTTTCCAAGAAGCAGACATTCCAAAAGGCTTCGTCCTCATGTTGAGACGCATCCGTCGCTCTTGAACGGATTGTCACCGGCGTCAAGAATGCAAATATAACACGATATTCGACCCGAGATACCATGCAAGGCATGTACACTATAGAGAGAGTACTTACTGACATCCAAACCCGCGTTCTTGTCATTGTCGCTGCCCGCTGCCAACATAGCCATGGGCTTTTCCCGTTTCCGGAACATAACCCCGTTTCTGTTGCCCGCTGTGGTTATCATCCAGTGAGCCCAGGTACCTGACCTCCTAACCTACTACCACCACGGTAGATTGATTTCCGCGACGCGGCTCCTAGGGTTGTCCACGCTCCGAGCTGCTGCATCACGTCTAGGTACCCCATCTCCACGGGTAGGCCTCCATAATCCACGATAGGTGGTCATTGCGCAAATGGCCTTTAATGAACCGCCGTACAAGTCCGTTCTACCTTCGGCCCTCGCGGCGCGCCTTTTCGTTGATGGAACCCTTCGGCTTTCCACCTTGCACAGTCGCACGCACCCCGCCCCGGCCTCTTTCCAGTTCGCTTCAGTCCCTTCCCTCCGCTTCGTGGTTTCCTTTCAGGCCCCCTCCTCCTTGTCCCTCTAAAGACCCCTCCACACTGGCTGGCTGCTCGATCGACAATTCGGCATGCAAACATTTCAAAGCTGCATGCTTTTACTTCATACCATGTCGCATATCAGTCATAGTACTGACGTTTCTTAGCATTTTCATTTCCTACTCTTCTCCGCTGCCGTGAGCTTAGTGGCTCGGGCCGGACTCTTCGGTTGCGTTCTTTTTCTTCGTTATCATATGGCGGCTGATGCCGTGGGGACCTTTTTTTTTCGATCGCAACAAAACAGCCAAGCGTCGCCTACAAAACAGCTGCTTCCTTGGTTGATGGCCCCCGCCCATAGTGGCTGCTGCGAGCTACCAAGGCAGTCTAGAAACACATCGGGCAGAGTAGAAAGTGGTTGCGCTAACAATTTCCCAAGACCCGCTGGGTACCGTAGGGCGAAAAAGACACGCAGCAGAAGTGCGAAACAGCTGAGCGAAACACAAGCTGGAGCGCAGAACCAGGAATCCAAGGAAATAAGACCGCCGGCAGCACGTCCACAGTCCACTTGCAGCTTTTATGTCGCCCGCACCGAGGACGCTCACTGCACACAACCTAACAAGGCCCAAGGACAACCCAAGAACTGGTGGACAGGTTCCGATTTGGGGGAAGGCCTGTGCCACGGAAATTTCCACGGCTGCCGTGGGCTGTTTCGTCTGATTGGCCCGTGCTCCTGCTGAGCACTGCAGCGTCCCTCCAGTCTTGCCCGTCCTGGGGAGGGGGGTGCCCGTGGTTACTCTTGACCTACTGCCCGCCTCTGCCCTTTGCACCACAAGAGAGAGCGTGAGAGGGCCACGCATTGGCAGTGGCTGAGGTCAGTGGTGAGTTCCCCCGGTCCCGGTCGCCGTCCCGGGCAATTCCCATTCCCATTCCCACTGCCACCAAAACGAAAGGTGCGCAACGAAGAGAACTTGAAGCACCTCAGCTGCAGTGCTGCGACCGACTGCGACAGGCGAGACTGCGAGTGCAGCCCGCCCGCCTTTCTTCCCGTCTTCTTCCTTTCTGAGATGACCCCCAGAGCCAGACACTGCCAGAGCGAGGGGCCCCAGAGAGGGCCGCCCGCGCGGGCACGGCAGTGGACAGAGCGATTGCAACCAGCACGCCAGCGCCAGTCCAGAGTCAGACCTGAGTGAGAGTGCAGGCAGGACTTGAGAGGGCAGAGGGCAGAGTTCCCAGAGTGCGAGTGGGCCCCCCTCTCTCCCTCGCACTTCCACTTTGCACTCGATTTCCCATTCCTCCCGTCCCCTTCCACTTGAATTCTCTGGTCTCTTTCTTGGATCTCTTGCCCCCCCCCCCCTTCGTTTCCGACACCTGCCTACCTATTCATCTCTCGCAACAGTCTTGATCAGGTTCGAACCGACTTTCCATTTTCGCGCACACACGACGCTGCCCGGCCGACTTTACCTTTCTTTCGTTCCTCGCGGCGCAATCTGTTCCCTTCTCGACAAATCCATCTCGTCGTCGTCATTCACCACTGCGTTTCTCCTCGCTTTTGGGCTTGACGCTCGCCACTCCTCCTGCGCAGAAGAACACGATCCAGATCCCGAGAGCGACCTCAACCTGACGCCCGACCTATTCCTTTTCTGCAGACTTGGTCTTTCAATCTAGGCTTCGACAGTGATTGACGCCGCCTGGGCTCTCTCCTCAAATTCTCGAATTCGACCTTCGTCATCAGTTCCGACGTGTCCTTCCGCCCGACCGAGCGTTCCGCTGCCGACTTTTAACCCTGGCTAGTCCATACGACAAACGGGCAATATAATCCAAGGCTGTCTCCCAACGGATGAAAGCCCCGGCTTTTTCGTCAAGTTGTGCTCGTCTCTCTGGTCAGAATCAATTGCGTTGGACAGCGCGCCAGCATGCCCTTCGACCTAGAAAGATAACCAGTCAACAACACCCTCCCGATACCCTATCGAAACCGCCGTCCCGAGGTCTTTCCATAGATTATGACCGACAAGCTGCCGTCACTGCTGACGCCAATCGCGCCTCCTAGTCGGACTTCATTCTCCGTCTCTGCTGCCGTTCCTGTCCAAGATGGTATACGAGCGCAGGAGAATGTTGAGGAAGAGCCGTACACCATCAGGTGTATCTGCAAATACCCCGACGATGACGGAAACACGATCTACTGTGAACTATGCGATACGTGGCAGCACATCGAATGCTACTACCCCCACAACTCTGAGGATGCTCTCCGCGATCCAGACTTTGCACACTTCTGTGTTGAGTGCCAGCCAAGGCCCTTGGATCGGGAACGAGCCAAAGAAAACCAGAGGCGCAAGCTTACATCAGGTGTCACTGAAGGAATGACAGACAAGAAGAGCAAGCGTCCTCTCTCAAAGAGCCACAAGAAGAAGCCGAAACCGAGCGACCTGCCATTGACTGGTCAGCACTCGAAAGCCGAAAAGCAAGCCAGCACCCAGGACAGCCATCCTGCTCCAACAAAGAAATCGAAAAGCTCGCACAAATCTAGTCATTCGGTTAGCTCACAGGCTGCGAAACGCAGTCCACAATTCGGCAGCACCAAGTCCAACCATGCTCATCCTCCTAGTCCTGCGGCGACGCCACCTGACCTGCCTGCCGACTTTGAGATACATACCTATGCCCCTGCGTTGCTATCCGGCTCCAGCGACCGAGGTGTCGAGATTGTGCATACCAACAGTTTTGCTAGCCTCCAGGTGTCAAACGCCATCTCGGCTTGGCTACGAGACCACAACAAACTCCAGAAAGAGACGGGCTGGGCCTACGCTGACATTTTTCAACCTCTACCCCCAAATATTGATCAGCTAAAAAGGCCAGTGGATATTGAGCTTTCACGGAAGACACTCGGTCAAGGCACCGTCGCTTCTTGGAAGTGCCTCAAAGCGCCATCGGCTATTGCTCATAACGTCCCTCTTGTGGAACTGAATGGGCAGATCGGTATTCAGAGCAGTTATTGCGCAGATCCCGATAGCCGGTGGCAAGAGCTGACGTCCCCGCTTCCTTATGTCTTCTTCCACCCCATGCTTCCCATTTATATCGACACCAGGAAAGAAGGATCCCAGGCTCGCTATATCCGACGAAGCTGCAAGCCTAATGCCATGCTCGAAACATATCTTTCAGACGGCTATGAGCTTCACTTTTGGCTTGTAACCGACAGGCAGGTCGCAGCTAGGGAAGAAATCACACTGCCCTGGGACTTCCGATTCCCCAATGAGAATAAGTCACGGATGCTCCGGGTCCTGGGGCTCAGTGACGAGGACACTTCAGCCCACGCCGAGTCTTCTGTTGACGATGGGGAATACCAGGCACTTACGAGCTGGCTGCATAACATCCTTTCCGAATATGGAGGCTGTGCGTGCAACCTTGGATCAGAATGTGCATTTGCCCGCTTCCATCGGAATCATTTGGGCAAATCACAGGCGCCAGCAAACCCACCAAAGACCAAGAAGCGAAAAAGCAAAACACAGAGTTCGTCCACCATCGGCACAGGGCCAGCTACGGACAGTCGAGCAGCTAGTGAAGGCCACCTTGAGGATGCTCCCGAGAATGATCGCCGATCAGTGTCTGGCTCAGCACGGAGCAAGCCTTCAAGCCGAGACCTCACCCCCACGGCCCGCCAGGGATCATTCGACACTCTTGGGATATTAACAGAGCCGACCGATCGGGACAAGCGGAAAGTCTCCATGATCGAAGAGACCTTCCGCCGGATCGAGTTACAGCAACAACCTACCAAGAAGCGGAAAGCACGCGGCTCTGATGCGGCTACTACCTCCAAAAAAGGTAGCAAGAGCAGCGCTACAACCCAGACGACAAATGCGACGAATGGAGCCGACGAACGCCACTGCCACTTTGCCAATGGTGAAACAGCAATTACCAGCAAAGCAACATCACCAGCAGCAAGTGCGAAATCTAGTCGGGTCACCAAATCGAAGAAAACCAGTTCGAGGAAAGGATCTGTTGCCGTCGTTTCCCATCCTGTTCCTGCGCAGCCAGTCCGTTTGCCGTCTCGCCCCAAGTATGCCGATGCTGGTACTCAAACGAACCCCGACACCGAGGCCAACCCTGCACCCTCGCCGGCACGACCGAAAAGGAGGTTGGTTTCGGTGACGATGCGCATCATGCAGCATCATCGCTGGCTGAAAGAGCAGCAGCGCAAGCAACGACTGCTCAATCAGGCGGTTGCTACTGTCCCAATGGATGTGGATAGTCCAAAGGACAACAAGGCTGTGGTTTCAGTTGCTGGTTTGGTTCAGGATACAACTTTGAAACCCAGTGCACCAGCCAAGGCCACCACAAGTGATGTCGAGATGCCCGACGCGCCCACCGTATCAGCGAGTCACTTAAAGGCTACCCAAAGTACTTCTGTCGTTACTGCTCCAAAGAGCAAAGTCTTGGATCTGAGGGTTCCCATGCCACCTGTTCCGCCCTTTCCAAGTTCAACCTCTTTGGCCTTGACCTCTACCACTTCTTTACCTGCAGGGACTTCGGTGGCTCAGTCATCATTTTCCGTTACTGGTCTGCCAAGTCCCCTGGGGCCGTCGTCTATCAATGGTCTGACTGCAAACCCAAGCCCAATAAAGAA
This sequence comes from Neurospora tetrasperma FGSC 2508, assembly GCF_000213175.1. Taxonomy (NCBI): domain Eukaryota; kingdom Fungi; phylum Ascomycota; class Sordariomycetes; order Sordariales; family Sordariaceae; genus Neurospora; species Neurospora tetrasperma. The sequence continues at coordinate 3,420,884 of NW_009799100.1, read as the reverse complement.
AAAGTTGAGCTTGAGTGATTACACCAAAAGCAGGATGAACAAAGTTGCGGCAGCTCGCCCATCGGTTAGCGTGCCCTCTCTGAAGCCCAATGCTGCTTTGGACGAGCCAAAGTTGACCACCAGTGACGACAATGGTGGAGCTGCTTCTGGCTCCCCAACCACGGAAAAGGTGACTGATACGACTGGCTCGACCACAGCCGCTTTGGCCTTGACAACTGCAAGCAGCTCTGTGTAACAAGTATATAGACTAAGGTCTTCCCGTGTATGGATTAATGGTGGAGGATGTTTTCAAGTATTTCTGTTAGCGGCTTCTTACTCGATGTCTGTCTTGAGACTTGAGTCATAGAACCCCGACATTTGAGCGAAGCAGCCAGGTCGCTGTTAGGTCCGGGCCGATTGCGATATAAAGTTTTATGCTACTTTTACGTTTTTCTCACAAAATGGGTTTGGCGGTTGGTGATATAATTAACGTGGCGTTTGGGATATTTTCTTTCCTGGTCCGGGAAACTGAGTTTTGTGGGACGGCTTCCTTTCAAGCCTTGGAGCCCCGTACTGGTCGGGAGTTTTGTGAAACCGGGTTGGGTTGGGTTCACAGTGGTTGGTCTTCCATGATATGGGTTGGCTGGCAGGTTTTTCGGAGGGGGTTATTTATTTTGTCTGTTATGCGTGCGAGGAAAGACAGGAAGAGAAAGATGAAATGATCAAAATGGGAAAAGCACAACACCATCACGTCACTGGATTTCTTGGTCAAAGTCATTGGATGGGTATGTCAAGGGACATGTCTCAACCCTTTTTTCCCCTGCCCAATCTTGAACTTCGTTCTTACTTTTTTATCTTCTTTTCCTCTCTTTCAATCCCCCACTTCTTTTTATGATGACCAATGGATGGATGGACGGATGGATGGATGGATCATGGCTTTTTTTCTATCCACGCTACTACGCTACTCAAGCAATAGTGATAACGCTTTGCCAAGGCAGTTGAGGCACTCATTGAATCTTCGAAATGTTTCAAGTAGTTTACGATACATTTGCTGTATTTTCTCAATTTCGTTGGTCAGAACCTCAGGCATGTGTCTTGATCCAACTTTGTTGGCACGGAGAAAACTCGTCATTCTGTCCTCGAAATGTCTTCTGCTCTGTTGTCAGTTAGTCAAGAGGGCTTGGAAAAGGAATACTACGAAGAACTATTTGTACATGACATCCAGTCACGGTATCCCCTAGCCACCTATATATACACCACCAGCCACCCAGCAGTACATGTATAGATATCCTGTTTGCTCGATGAAATGTTGTTGCTAGCTATTATGTTTACTCGGCTAAAATACATACATAGCTATCCATGTAGCTTCACAGTTCCTACCGTATAGCTCACGTGTATAAAAGTACAGAGTGTCTACCATACTACCTACAAATTCAGTATTCGTATTTTGCCTTACCGAGGCTCGGATACCAAGTAAGATCGATAACACACACTTTGCCGGTTCCAGTCTCAAGACTAAAGATGCTCAGGATGTGTATGTGGTCTTCTACATATATGCCTCGGGGCACAGGCACAACATACTATGATACTTTAGTGTAGTGCGACAATCATACCCTTTTTTTCCTCTTTTTTTCTACTAACATAACGGCGAGTCTGAAAGGGTTTTTTTTTTTTTTTTTTTTTTTTTCTCCTTCTTCGGTGACTTGAAGAGGGGCTAACCCGTGGGTATATATATTGTACTTGTATGTCCGACTCTAAACTCGGCACGCGAATGTATGTGGGGAGATATGACGCCGTAGTCACTTGGTGAAGTTCAGCCAAAAGAGAAAAAGAAGAGAAAAAAAGAAGAAGAAAAAAGGGCTTATCCCTCTTCGAGCGCCCGACAGTAAGTAGGAAAAAAAAAAGCAACATGCTTCTTTACATTTGCTTATGTCCGCTCAGGTAGTGAAACCCTTGTAATGCTGCGCGATACTTTTTTTTCCTCCTTGCGGCTCGGACTTGGGCGTCACAGAACTGCTAGCGTCCTGTCTGATATCCAGGTTTTTCGGGCATTAGCTTTAATTTTTAATTTTTTTTTAATTTTTTGGCCAATTTACTCAGTTACCATGGGGAGATATCAGATTTAGGTACGGACGTACGTGGACCAAAAGAGAATGGGTGTATAGATGGATGTGTATATACAATGCTCGAAAGACTCAGGAGTGCTTGCTGCTATTCTATTTCTGGTCCTAAATCCCAAACTCATCAGAGGTATGAACCTTCGTGAGCTCGAAATCGAGAATCGATTCTTCGAGGGTTTCGGGTTCCATTCCCGTCTTCTTCCCGTGGAGATTGAGGGACAAGTGAGATAAGTCCCCAACCGCTCCAACCATAGTCGGACTTGATGTATGGTAATAACCTTGTAAAAAAAACCGGCAAACGATAGTTGGCAGCACGAAAAGAGCTTCATTCCGACAGAAAGAAATGGACTCTATCATCATCCAAATAATTACGAAAATATAAACATGTATAGTAAAGACAAAACACTGGATCGTCCTAAATATGTGCCAATGAGAATTCGAAAGTGATACCACCGAAGAGTGGTTTCGGTACATACGTCCAAACGACCTACCTACTGACAACACTCAAACAAACCTACAGTACCAATAAATGCCCAAACCCAAAATAAGAAACATAGAAACTATACAGCTATTCCAACGGAGGTTCCAAGCCCTTTCTCTCTAGCTTGCTAGATACAGATGCACACGCAGGTACTGACTAAACTGACTTCCGCTTGCACAAAGCACACTCCCCCAATTAGAGCAAACAGCTCATACGCACAGGACGCAGTGTCTTATCACCTTAGACATACATACAGTTCCAGACTCGTAAGCTGTTGTTATATATCACTCAGAATGTTCCTCCACCGGTCCATAATTGCTGTCCCTCAATTCCTCCTTTTGTATGTTCCGATTGCCCTCATAACCACAATGTACCTCAAGCTTCATGATATCATCGCACAAATACCCCACCCCTATACTTAGCTTTCGTTACCTCGTGCTTCCAATCCTTGATAGAATATTCTCACTCAATTAATCACACTCAACAAGGCACCCAACAAACATCTTCAACACACCAACATATTCGACCAAACGTATTCCGGGGGTTTATCGGGGGTATCACTGTTCTAAACACAACATTTCACATCACCTATCTCCTAGCCTCCCTTACTGATTCCCCGGACCCGGTTGATGAGGGTATTGCATCTGCGCCGAGTAATTCGGATTGAACCCTCCGAAAGAGCTTAGTTGTACCAGATAATTCCAATCCATCTGCGAAATGTCGAGATCCATCGAGCCTGCTGACGGTGGCGCTGGCGCTCCAGCCCCAAACATCTGGCCCATGCCAGTATCGAAGCCTCCGTTGGGCGATCCGAACATCATCGACTCGTTCATCATCATGCTAGCTGAACCCATTTGCGGTGACGTATCTGTCTGTGGCGTTTGCTGCATCGGTTTGGGTGTCGTGTACATTCCAGTCTGCATGTTGACGCCAGGAAGCCCATGAGGGCCTGCCATGCCCGCCATAGCAGGAGGCATAGATGCCGTGGGCATCATTCCTGGCGGCGTAGCCGAGTTGGCAACGGACTGTCGTGGATCCGATGACATTGACATGCTGCCACCAACACCGCCGACTGGACCACTACCAACTTGCGGAGGACTGTTTGGTCGTTTGAACTTGGCTGCCGTATTGCGCATCAGAGTCACTATTTTCGGCGTCTGTAAATGACGTCCAAGTTGGTTCTGCGCCGCCTCGTGGGCATCCCAGGCCTTAACAAAGAAGCCGCCGAGAGCGATATGCATCGGTGTGCGCAAGTTAGATGTCAAGCCACGGCGTTCCAAGTTCTCGATCATAAGAGTCCAGGCACGCTCGCAGGGCGCACCAGTCGTGCGCGTCCTCAGATCCTGTACAAGGAAAATGTAGGCCGGCAACGGAAAGTTGAGCATAGTGTACCACTTAAATCCTTTCAAAGCCTCATTGCCCTGCAACATGTTGTCATATTCAACCATCAAAATGGCCTGCTCAAAAAGCGCGTCTCGTTCATTGTGGTCCATGACACCCTGGGTGGCTTCGCGACAGAGAAAGTCAATAACTCGGAGTTTGCCGAGCGCTTGCCTTGTCATCAACAGGGTGAAGAAGTGCAGAGGTACCTTGGGGTCGCAATACTTGAGGTAAGCATTCTCCATATACGTGCAAAAACTTTCCAAATCGCGCGGCAAATTGGTGTTTGCAACGTGGGTAACAACATCTGGTGACGCCGGAGATGGGCTGAAATGCACTCGCGGCTGCGTGACGCGAGTCCCTCCAGGTGTAGTCACGACAGCACGAAGTCCATTAGGCTCCGCGGCAACCGTTAACTCGATCCGGGTGAGGGTAAATAGCATTTCGGTCGGGCCGGGGTATTGAGTCGGGAAGTCCTTTCCGTGGAGGTTGAGATCCGAGTCGTTGATATTCAGGGGAAATCTGCAATCACCGCCGCAGCTCGATAACGCGGTAATGGCCGAACCAGTGATCTCTGCTATTCGCTTGTCCAAAATCACAATCTGCCACCATAGACGTCTTCGTTGCTCCACCTCAAACGGGCGTAACCGAAACTGTTGTCCATCCTTGTGAATGCCCATCCGGGTCGCAATTCTGACGGCAATACCCATCAAGCAGAACATTGAGCGTGGGTCAACATATTGGCGGACACAGAGCTAGGAGAGATGGTATCAGCTGATAACGTTCTGTAACGTGGTTGGGCAACAACTTACCAGATACAACAGGAAAGCTTGCAAGGTCATGATCTCGTTTGATCTCATAAAGCCAGCATTGACCAGAGCCTGCTGTGTTGCGCCATGGTATTTCGCCAACAGTATAGTCCTGTCTTCTCCAAATTCGGTTTGAACTTCTTCAGCAGTCATCGATGTGACAGCAGAGAAGTAGATGGCGAACATGAGAACCTCCAAAGGCTTGGGGATATTTGCCGGTTTTGCGCCAGCACTTATGATTTGCTTCTGCAGAGAGGAAGTGTGGCTGAGTTTTAAGAGTGGGTTAACATTTGTGATGTAGGTCTGCCATAGCTGGAATATCTGAAACGAGGACGGGTGCGAATTGGTCACGCTGGTAGGAGATCCGCCGACGACGAAAGGGAAGCCATCGTTGTTATCGAACATCGTGTCGTATGCATGATGGAGTGTTGGCCCCTCGCAATCCTCATCGGAGGAATCTGCAAGTTCCTCGTCCATGGCTCGGAACTACGGTTTTTTGTTATTGGGTCAACGTTTTGCACAGAGAACTGGTCATGGCCATTGGATTGACTGTGGAGTCTTCAATGAATGCAAAAGAAGGTATATAGGCCAGCCGAGGCACGCAAGTCCAATACTGAACAAACCCGGAATATGGAATGGTGACGATGAGCATTGGATGGATAGGGGGGTTCAATCACGCTTACCTCCTTGTTATATGGGAACCACTTTTGCCTGAGTGAAGCAAGGGCACGAAGTTAGCGTGGTGCTGGGGGGGGTTCATCAGTGAAGGATTACAGAGGAAGGACTGACTTGTCATATCCCTGATCGCCAGGCGAGACATGATCTGCGGCACTCGAAGGGGATGTCTTGAGCCCGCTAAGGTCCTGCTCCAGGTCGGCAACATCGTCGACGCATTCCGAAATTTTGAGGTCGTGGGCAATAGGCTCAAAGTTGACGCCATGCTGCGAAAGGAGGGATTCATATTTCTTGAGGCGGTCGATGAGGTCCCGCTCATGCGGCTTCTTCTTGCGGCGCCTAGGCGGCTGGGGCGGGACAACGCGGCACTCGACGCCGGCCTTGACGCAGTTGGCACAAGGTTTCTGCTTGTCGCAACGGACCTTGCGCTGCTGACAAAGGACGCATGAATGGCCTCGCGTCAACTTCATCACCGAGGGTTCAGCGACGGCCTGAAGGGAATGGACGCCGACGGAATGCCTCTGCTCCGACGACGACGACGAGGGCGGCAACGGGGGTTGCGGGTGCTGGTGAAGGTAGTCATGCCGCTGGTCCGGCGGCGTAAGCTCCGAAGCCATGTTGGCTACCAGTCGACTACCTTGACTTATGTAAAAGCGTGTTGCGGGGGTCCCCGTGAAGCTTGGTCGGATGCAGACGGGCCGCTCGGGTCCGAGACGGGACTTGACCCAGCCGTGGTCCAGGCCAGTTGAGTGGGAGCGCTTTCTACCTACTGAGCCAGGCCTACCAGGCCACGCCTAGCAAGCCCCCAACCACAAGTGACCGTTATTTCCAAGGGTGAGGTAACTTTGCTGGCGTCACCACAGACTCACAGTTCCCGCACTTGTTTCTGCAGTTTTCTCTTGACGGCGTGCGTGGGCGTGCCAAGGGTCGACTCCTGGGGTCACCCAGGGCTCGAAGACAGATGCTTGTGTGCAGAACCGCAGGACAGCCGCTACAAAAGGAACCTTGTACAGCTCTCTGCTATCCTGTATTGGGTATACCGTTAGCTTGCGCTCGCCTTATTCTGCTTCCCTGGCCTTTGGTCTTCTCTAGTCCAGTCCTGGTAGCGGACGCGGGAGGCGGATGGTGTCTCCGTGGCTGAAACCACACTACTCGCGGGCGGGATGCCTTGGCGTGCTCGAGGAACTGAAGGGGTAATGTGATAGTTGGGTACCTTCTACCTTTCTTTAGCCATCAATGTCTAACAAGTAGATGTGAGGGAGGGGCCAGGGCAGTGGGAGCTTGCGGATGGACGTGGGATATCCGTGTGTGAGGTATGTATGCCAGTATGTGTGTGTGTGTGTGCCGCCAGTCAGGCGTGCAGGATTAGAGTGTTGTCCACAGCATGTATCTGTCGCTGGATGAAGGGCGATGTGTGTAGTATCAGCGAAGGCCAAAGCAGGTACTGGTAGTATGTGACGGGGCGGATCGGGGTACCTCAACTGGATGTTCAAGGGTCAAGGTCCAATCTCCAGACAGATACCGCTCGATGTCAATGTTCTGTCCCCAAGGTCCGGTGTCCGGTCTTCAGCTGTCTGGATCCTTGGCCGAATCGGGAATCTGGAACCCGGAGGCCGGGGGCCTGATGGCTGCTGCTGCTGCCAGCAGGACAGGCGCAGAAAAGCCACACCCGATTTAGAGATGCGTCACGATTCTCCGGAGACGTAAATGGATGATAGTTGGGAGTGCGCTGCCGATAGAGGTAGGTAGGTAGGTAGCGAAAGGCTGTGGTCGGCTGCTGGTAGGCTGGTCGAGGGAGTGCCAGAGTAGAGTGGAGGAGGCTCGGGACCAGAAGAGACATCGAAGCACCCGAAGTGCCCGAACGCTGGGAAAAAAGAAGGAGTCAATAGCACCTACCTTGCGTTGGTAGCCGTGGAATGCTGGGATGGGGCAAGGAGACCCGGTAATAGCGAAGAAAGCGTGGCCAGCAGAGGGGTTCAGTTGCAAAAAGGAAAGCGGGCGATTGGATGCACTTCCGGCAACACAAGATAAAGTGGTCTGGAATAGTATGCGCTTGAAGGCGCTTGTTCCTGTCCCAGGCTGTTGGTGCTATACTGTGGATTTTGTGTGTTGAACGACGACGAAGGAGAAAATGGAATAAAAAGGACGATGACTCGGCGAGAAGAAAATGAAAAGACGCAAGCAAACAAAACCAGCCCTGACGAGAGGAGCAAGGCGATGAAAAGCAGCCAGAAGCAGCAGAAAGCAGTAGCAATCAAGCCCATTCGAGGGGACTAAGGAAACTGAGAGAAGGCAAGCAACGAAGCAAGCAACAGGCGTGCTGGTATGGCTCGTAAAGGGTTAGATCCTGTCCAGAGTCCAGACACACCAAGTCCACACATCCTGACCGCTCGTCTCTGCTTGCACTGCTAAGCCTTGTGGATGATGAATGTCCAGCTTAGGACTGCTCGTTCCTCCTCAGCCCCGGGTCCAGTCTCGTGGCCTCTTTCAAGTTAGTCTCCTCTCTCTTCATTATGGTCTTTCCACCTTGACTTGGTTTCTTTGTCCTTCCCCGCCGCAACACAGGTTTCTTACCTAGGCCGCGCACGCCTTGCTGGATCCGTCTATACGATGTCGGCCTTGATACTCGATACGTCCTGATAAGAATTATGACCTTGGATCGAAGCTAGACTGGACTGGAGGCAGCTGATCAAAGTGTATCTCCGAACTGTCCTCAGCTGTCACTGCCACTCACTGCCACTGTGACAGCGACTGTGCATCGGTGCGTGTAAGATGCGTGAGAGAAAGGAATGGAAAATGCTAACTGCAGTTGCCGTGGACTTGGAAGCGCTGTCGCATTAGATTGTGCGCCAGCTATAGGTTGACAAGAGCCAGCCCTACTGTGTAGTGCGCACCTTGGGGGGGTAGTGAGATGCTTGGCCCCTTTCTTTTTTCTGGTATGTGTGTGTGCGTGCGTGTGTCTGTGTAAGGCGTGAGAGTTGGCAGCGGGATATCGCCGTCGCTTGTGTGCCTTTGACAATTGCATACCACTGCCCTTCCGTTCCGCTTCCGCTGCTGCTGCTCTCTGATGGCCGTGACGGGCATGACGACGGAATATTACCACCTATATTACCTGTACGGTTCACTACTTGATCTCTGGTGTCTCGAGGCCGACGTCGGGCCCTCAAACAAGTTCAGAACAATGTTCGCACTGGTGCCTCTAGTGACGGATCCCGGCACTATGGATAGTGCGTAAAGAGTGAAACGAGACGATGCAGGAGCGCGACGAGGTACCTTCCTGGCACCCCGGTTGTTGATTTCGGGGCCGAGCTCTCTCTTTCGTACCCGAGGAATTCAGCCCAGGAGCGAAAAAGTGGATTTGCCCTGAATGCAATGAGGTTAAGAGTGGGTCTAACCAAACCTCCTCCACTCGGCGGGGTCATAGGCACTAGAGCCGCTAAATCCACCTGGAGATCGCAACTTGACCAAAAAAACAGGTCGGTTCTTGCAGGGGCCGACCTCCGCCTGTGCCAATTAATTGTACGACACAGACGCTAAGCCCTTGAGAAGCCATTGCGTCTGGGCCGCATCCCCCCCGGTCCAGCTCCACACGACACCGCGCTCATGGAACATGCAGGAGCGGATCTTGCGATGGGGAACTCCTTCCCTTTCTTCGCTTTGCGCAAGAAACACGATGTCAGTCCCGCATTTTGGCTAGTAAACGAGATAGTGGGACGAAGAATAGGTAAGGCAGGAGTGGTCCGGGTAATCAGGTCAGAAGCAGGCAATTGTCGCGCAGGGAGGACAGAGTGGAGTAAGTGGAATGCAGAGTCTGCACCCAAAGCTCCGATGCTCCGGCATCTTAGGTTTCCATCCTCTTTGACAAATTGCAGTGATGGAAATGGGAACACCAACACTCTCTTCAATGCCCAAGATAGCAGCCCTTGGGATGGCGAAATGGAAAACGATAGGTAGAGTAGAGGTAGCCACTCGCTTCATACGCCTATCATTCATCCGCCTCCCTTCATCTTCTTCATTGCCTCGGTTCCCCTGTCCCTCCATCCATCTCGCGCCCGTCATCCAATATCAAAGTTGCATATTCCCGACAGAATGGGAGCAGCATGCCTCTACATGGCTCTACATGGACCATACATGGAGACCACTGAGGAATTTGAAAATCCCTACCGAGGGCACATGGATTGGATCTTCCCCATGTCCCAATGGATGCGTCTATGTAACTCAGGTATTTCGGATCACAATTCATCCTGACGCGGCGCCGTAGGTCGAGGTTAAGGGACCGATGCGCATGTTAAGAGCCAGATGGTCCGACGGATTGATCTTGAACTCGCGGGTCCACGGTCCCATACTTGCCGTCACCCGTCATCCACGCCTGCCTGTCGCCTGGCATCTCCGGAGGCTGTCAAATCGTCACGCTGGTTGCTTTTTATGTCCGAGACCAAAAGAACAGGGTCTTATATAGACGACCGCGTGCGCGACGCTGCCTTTTCTTTCTTTCTTGCTGCATTCTCCCTCTTCTTTCTTTCTACGCTTCTTCTAATTCTCAGGATACCTCTGTGACGATATCATTAGTACATACGCAAGCAAGCACTTTCGGATCAGCATATCTTTGACGCACCTCTGATTGTGTTGTACTTGTTTAGTTGCTTCCCGTCTTCAGCTTTTTGTTTACATACTCCCCACATCTCCTCAAAAGGCTTGGCTCCCTCAAGTCACTCACCGTGCGTCACCTAATCCTCACCTCGTTACGTCTCATTTCAACAACCACACGATTCCGGAACCTCACGCCTGGATGATTGGCGTGATGAGGCATGACTAATTAGCCGACCCGGCCGTTTGTTGTTTCGTCTGACTATCCGAACTCAGTTTGTGAGACCTTAAAATTGGCCCCCTTCGTCACCAAGGCTGCCAGTGTCCAGCACGAAAAGAAGGAGAGAAGCAGAGGAGGAACGCGAGAAAGAGGAGCGAGAAGGAAAACCAACGAGGAGAGACCTGCTTGTCATAGGACCCCGGGACGAACCCCCCATCGGCCATCGGATCACAACAAGTGTCTCGGTCGCACTCTGTCCCCGCTCCCGTCCGGCAGGCTGGTCCTCCTTTTCCCACGGGACCCCGTCGCCTCGCTTTCCATCTTTCTGCGACCTCCCACCAACTGTTCCGAGCCCCCATCCATAATGGCTACCGTCTCGCAGTCCACCGCGTCCCTCAGTAGTAGTGGCAAGTCAAGCCATCACAATCGCCCGGAAGACGAATCCAAGGGCGCTGGTAGCATGGCAGAACCAAACGATGTCGAAAAGCTCTCTCCCTCTCCGCCGCCTACGGGGCCACCGCAACCAAATGAGAAAGATCTATACAAGCCAAAGAGCCCAAGGTTCTGGTTGACTCTGTTGTGCAACTTTATGGCGCTGTTTCTCGTTGCTCTCGACAGGACAATTATCGCGACCGCCGTTCCGCGCATATCCGACGAGTTCAACGCTTTGGGTGATATCGGATGGTATGGTTCCGCTTACATGTTAACCACATCGTGTGCTCAACTTGTCTATGGGCGCATCTACAAGTTTTATGATATGAAATGGTCAGTGTCTTCATCATACTATTAGTGAACAGTGAAGTGGGGATCTGTGCTAACAGAACTCTCCATCTATAGGGTCTTTCTGGTCAGCGTTGTCGTCTTCGAGATTGGCTCCGCCATCTGCGGCGCGGCACCGAGCTCCACCGTATTCATCGTTGGTCGTGCCATTGCTGGCATGGCTTCTGCCGGTATCTTCTCCGGCTGCATGTTGATCATGATCCCTATGGTCCCCTTGCATCGCAGGCCTGCCTTTCAAGGTCTCTTCGGCATGGTGTTTGGTATTGCATCGGTTATGGGCCCATTGATCGGCGGAGGCTTCACGAGCGGTGCCACTTGGCGTTGGTGTTTCTACATCAACTTGCCCATCGGTGCTGTCAGCTTCATCTTTATGGTCTTTTTCTGGAACCCACCGAAAGAGAAGCGCCCACCTGCTAGTCCTGGAGTACATATTAAACGGCTGGACCCCATCGGCATGATCTTCTTCCTTCCTGGAACCGTGTGTCTGTTGCTTGCTTTACAGTGGGCTGGTTCGACCTATGCGTGGAATTCGTGGCGTATCATTCTCCTCTTCGCGCTCTTTGGGGCATGTACCGCGGCTTTTATTGTTGTCCAGATCTTGAAACCCAAGACGGCTATGGTGCCGCCAAAGGTTATCACACAGAGAAGCGTAGCTTTTGGTACCGCCTTTACCTTCTTCTTGGCAGGGTCTATGCTTATGATGGTGTATTACGTACCGATATGGTGTAAGTTTTTCTATCCAACGATAGCCCCTTTTAAATCTGAACTATAGCTGACCAACAACGTCGATCAAAAGTCCAAACCGTTAAGCAGGTCGATCCCATCAAGTCGGGTATCTACACACTCCCGCTCGTTCTCAGCCTGGTTGTTTCAAGTATAATTGCCGGTATCATCACCCAGAAAATCGGATACTATGTACCATCTATGCTCGTCGCTCCCTCACTCATGTCGGTAGGCGAGGGTCTCATGAGCACACTGAATCCAGGCAGTCCGTCTTCGCACTGGGCCGCCTTCCAGTTCCTGACAGGGTTCGGTCTCGGCTTTGGAATGCAGACTTCAGGTTTGGCCATCCAGACGGTTTTGCCGAAAGAAGATGTCAGCACAGGCATTGCCATTAACTTCTTTGTCCAACAACTGGGCGGCGCCGTTTTCACATCAGTTGGCCAGACTATCCTGAGCAACCTCCTGGTCAAGAAACTGTCCGGGATTCCTGGTATCGGCGGCCATGTCATCGTTAACGAAGGCGCCACCCAGCTCACCAACGAAGTACCACCTGAATACAAAGATCGCGTAATCGGCGCATACAACTATGCTTGCCAGCGCATCTTCCTAGCGGCCATGGGTCTTGCATTCGCCTCGCTCCTCTGCGCATTCGGAATGGAATGGAAGAGTATCAAGAAGGGAAGACAAGGGCCACCACCCTCGCAACCTCCTGAAAATGGATCTCAAGGACCCAACGAAGGTCTCCTCCGTCCCTCGTCATCTTTCTCTCCAAAAGACCCATCAGAAGGACCAACAACGAATGGATTAATCATGGCCAAGAAGGAAGCCCCCGCCGAAGGCCTCCCACGACAACACCTCAGAAGCCGAAATTCGAGGAGAGAGTCGCTCGCATCTGAGGGCAGGGCCTCGGGAGTATTGACAAAGCCACCGCCGGCGCATATGATTCCTGGATCTCCGGCCTCGGCCAAGGGCAGTCCTAGATCCAGTGATCAGAAGATAGAGCAAGATAGGGGGTCGAGTTATCACTCGGCGCCGACGAATATGGGTAGTCAAGAAATGAAGGAGCTTCCTAGTCCTGCTGCTTGAGTTGCTTGGGATGAATAACACAAGTTGGAAAATAGTTGGGTTAGAATACACGAGTTGGACATGACGATGTAGTTTTAAACAACACACCTTATGTATTCAATTTCGGGATGAGATCACGGTCAATGGTGTTACCTCATAAGCCTTATGAAAGTTTGGGTTGCGGATTGGAACAGAAGGCGAGCGAGTTAGTATGACGAACTGGAGTACCTATTTAGACAAACCTGTATTACCAACAAAGAACGTTATGTTACGAGTTTGGTTGATCAATATGTATTGGAATGGTTTAAACGGTGTTTGAGATAACACAGCAAGGTGAGGATACTGTGCTTAGGTAGATAGGAAGATGCAAATGAATGAGGTATTGAACAATGAAGTAGGCGGGCACAGTGGAGACCAAGAGCTGTGCCGGGTTGCGGGGCCGCAGCGGCAGGATCCCCGCCATGCGGGAACTTTCAATTGCGGAGCCGGCATTTGCAAGCTCAAGTGGACCTAGTCTCACGGATCCACTCACGGATTCCAGGTGGAGCCTCAGCATCAGTCAACCCTCTCCATAAAAAGGACCCCACAACTTCCAACTTGCAGTACTTCTTTCCTCTTTCCTCCCCCGTGAAGCTTCGTCCTCTTCAACGCTGCGTTTCTATGCACCAACGGAGAGTTCTGCCTCGGCATTCCTTTCATCATGGCATATGAGAAATTCGGAGAAATCGCTTCACCTTCAGCCACCCCTCTGATCGCGTCAGGGTCGGCTCACTCCGGTGGCCTGGCTTTGTCAAGATTGAGGAGCTGCTGCCGGCAACGGTCTCACGCGATACTGCGTGTGTAATTGGCATCAGAAAAGCAGGCGGCTATCCTAGGCGGGCAAGCTGACGGTGTAGTCGCCCTTTGGGAGAGCCATTACGAAGCTTGTGGGTAGAATCACTTGAGTGCAATACGCAGCGTGCGGTGTCTGTCTTCTTCTTGGTAGACCTGTACAATCCGATTCCGATTACTCTGTTGAGGACGAAGCTTCACCACCCTTTTCTTTCTTAGGTATGAAGTCCACGTGTCGACCCTGGAGGACAAGGATACTACTAACAATGCTGTCAATAATCACTCGTCGTTGGCAAGCAACCCGTGCACAGATCTCGCCAAAATTATAACCCACCATCTTTTGAAGCTGAAGTCAACACTTTTTCATTCAACCGCTCCTCCCAAGGATATCGTTATCAGACCGCAAGAACATTAACCGCAATTTGGTGAGGTACAAAACAAAGCCACCCAATGGTGACTAGGGGCGGCTTGCTGGTAATAACGGTACAAACGTGAATGTGCTCGATCGAATCTTCAGCCGCGGCGAGGTGGTCAGCAAAATACAGCATCGAGGAGGGCTGTGATATAATCTGTCTCCAGACCAAACTGACGGCTGAGGCTTGGAAGCTTCATGATGTCTTTGATCTAGGCACCGCGATTAGTTTCAATAGCAGTCACACCGTTGTTTCCGAAGACAAATGCTGGACCGAGGCAGGTAAGCTGGCAACAATCAAATCATGAAATACAGCTGGCAGGTAGTCGCCCACACAAGTCATCATGAGGCTGGTAAAACATACAGCCTGGTGTGATGTGAAACTTACAATCCGGATCCGCTTGTTTGTCTCACCTGCTGGACGCCGCCCGACCACTATTTCTCATGTTGCACATAATAAATCTTGCTTCAGAATGTGCTGAACCAACCCTTCGCGTTCATCCTCAAGATTAACAGCCCAACAGCTCTTAGATCTACAGACCATCTGGTGACGTTAAGGCTTGGTGATGGCTTTGTGGTCCACCAGTAGAGACTCGATGAGGCTGAGACCTCGGGGAGTACACAGTTTCAACATTTTCGCTCTTGGGCAACACAAGATACTGAGCAAGGTGACTGATTAACCAATGCGTCGGAAGCTTTCATATCAATATCACGTTAGAAACAGAAAGGTCGATGCTGTTTACTTGCCTTCGATGCTCTATAACCTCTCTCGGCAAAGGACCAGCAGATCACGCTTGATGGCTGCCTCCTCAGACACACAACCGTACTCGTCTTGACAACAGAACTGCCCACCCCAGACCCACAGGCACACAAAAGGGAACAAAGTAGGAGAGGGATCTGAATGTGGGTATGCGGACAGGCGCAGTACAATCAAGAATCACCAGTACTCCGCCTAGAGAAAAGACGTCTGCGCCCCAGTCCAATATGCCGGAATCTCGGTCATCAGAAAGCACGAGCGCCTATGAGCGTGAGGACATCGACACCGCACAGGATGATGAACAGTCACCGCTTATCCAAGAGGCCAAAGGTGCCATCAGCTTCGACACTATATCATCTCCAGTCCGACCAACACCAACTTCACGGCAGCAGCCGAGTCGAAATCGCAGCAGTCTTGGCACTAGCTCCAAGATATCTACCGTGGATTTTGGCTACCCATCGAAATCAGCATCTGATTCAACAAGACGCAGGACCATGTCAGAAGAAGAAGACAGGACATTGCCTTCGTCACCACCACCACCACCCATCAAATCCAGCACCGACACGGGTTCATCATCTAAAGCACCCGTTGTTAGCCCGACAATGACGCAACTTCAAGCAGCAGCCGTCCGGTCTATGACGGCCGCCGAACATGGTACTTTCAAAGCCGACAATAACTTATCCTGGGGCGATCCAGCCGGTCTACCAATGCGCAGGACCAACGATGAGAACCTGGTGATATTCCGACGGGCGATCGGTATCAACAGCGGCCTGGCTGGGGAGTCGGACACGCGAAGCCTGGAGGAGGGTCGCAGGCGGGCGGTGGGCATGTATGCGGCGACAATGAAGGCGCAGCTAGAAAAACGGGTAAAGCATGCCCTGATCGACGTTTTGCTTTATGCCAGTCATCTTGCACAGATATTGATTGGAGCTACGTTGACTGCTCTGTGAGTTTCAGTTCCGCCATCTAGACTACTTCCCCCCTCCCCTATGGTATGGTATGGTTTCCAACTACCCGGCAGAGATATGCCATTAACACTTTACCTTGCCATCTAGCGGCCCGTCAGCAGGCAAACATGCCATCCTCATCACCGTCTTAGGCGCAGTCAACACCGTCATCGCCGGTGTGTTGGCGCTCATCAAGGGCCAGGGGTTGCCCGAACGGTTGCGGCACGACCAGGCCGAATTCAGGAAATTGCAAGACTGGATCGAGCAGACCGAGGCGTTGCTGGCCGTGGGTGTGATTGGACGGGACCGTAAAGAGGTCGGGCTGTTGATCCAGGTCGCGTTTAGGAAGTACAATGCTGTCAGGCAGTCGGAGGAGAATAACAGAAACGAGAATTATGTGAGGGTTGGTGCGGCAGATCCGTTGGGGAGTGGTAGTGGAGGTGCATCGGCGCCGGTGGAACATGTTGGTCATACGGGGAAGTTGTTGAATTTGGATGATCATGAGAGGAATACAGGGGCGTATCAGAGTGCGGGTAGTGGCCGCGGGAAAGGTAGTTCACACTCGGGAAACCAATGAGGATTCAACATTGTGTGAGTAGCCCTCGATATTTGTTCAAGGTGTTTGCATTGATGTGGCTGCAGATGGGTAATCCAAGAGGGAGGTGTTTTGGCTTGAATTTTGCTATATTGTCGTATCAAATCTTTAAAGGCCATTTATGACAAAGACAATGTCCAATCAACTGATGTGAACAAGATTGAGGGAACTGTAATGTGAAGGATAGCTGAATTCTCGTGCAGACCAGAGAAAGGGTTTGCCTTTCAGGGGAAGGTGGGGGCACAGATTGGCTAACTGCGCACTAACAGGATTTGGTGTGATTAATGTGCACAGGCGTTAGCGCAAGCTAGACATGCTTGGAATGCGGTCTCTCCACTAATCCCAACTCATTCTTCAAATCATTTTCCACTTCCAACTCAATTTCGCACAATGACTGAGGACAATAAACCATCACCTTATCTCAACCTGAGTTACACGTAAAGAACATGATTAACTCATGTCCAATTCCCATCAAGCACCAAGTGCCTCCTCCACCTCGGGAAATTTCTCCCGCTTGTGCTTCGCCTTCAGTGCCTCCCGCTCCTCCCACGTATACAGCCCGTCGCCGCTCTTCTCACCCAGATCACCACGCCCAACATACGTCTTCTTCAACCACTCCAGCGGCTTCTCGCCAGACCTTGCAAGTTCCGACCGTTGCTCGATATAATGCTCCTCAACATTGGCCACCACATCCAGCCCAACCTCATCCATGCGCTCACAGGGTCCCTTCTCGGCATGGAAAAAGTCGCGAAACAATGCGTCAATCTCAGCCGGCTGTCCGACCCCTTCCTGCAGCACCGCCAGCGTCTCGCGCTTGCATGCCGCCCAGATGCGGTTGAAAATGAACCCTTGCGACTGCACGCCGGGCGGCACCACCATGGGCGTCAAGCCCATGTTCTTCATCTCCCGTGTTAGGAACGGGAAAATCCCTTCGTACGTGTGCGAGGAGGACATCACCTCCACCATGACGTTGCGCGGCGGGATGTAGTAGTGCGTGTTGATGAGATGACCGGGGTTTTGCAGGTGCGGCGCCATTTCGGAAGTCATCAGGCTGCTGCTGTTGGACGCGATGATGCAGTTTTCCGGGAGAAGGCGCTCGATCTCGGCGAGGGCGGCGATCTTGAGGGAGAGGTTTTCGGGGAGACATTCGATTACCATCCACGGTCCCTTTTTGCGTGTCGATTTGGGTTCAGTGTCGTGCGCCGCGCTGAAGTCCAACTTTAGACCGTGGCGTTTGCCAGCCGTGGTTGCTTCTCGGAGGTCGCTGGTGAAGTGGACGGGGCCGGGATGGGTCCCGTGTTCGAGACAGTACTTGGCTAGGTTGTCGGTGATGTACTCGGTCGAGGAGCGGAGCGCGTTTTTGGAGATGTCGTACACCGTCACCGGGCGCAGCGCCGAGGCCCATACCAGCGCTACCCGACGGCCGATGTGGCCTGCGCCCATGATCAGGACGGGTTGTTCCCACATGTCTTGGTCGGTGGGTGGGTGCCATTGGGTGATGGACCGCGCGACTCGTTCGGGGGCCTGGGAGGTGAATAGCTGAGTAGCATGTCGGGGGAATTGCACTGGACTGCTGCGTGTTGCGCGCCCACGTTTTTGGAAAGATCCGATTGAGAGCCGCTGGCCGGAGAAATGGACACCATATGCGCGAAGAGAGAGAAAGCTGTCCCAATTCTTTTGGAGGTTGGAAGGTCGACACAAAAACGGTCGAGTTACTACTGACAGAAGAGCCATGCTGACTTTTACATTACTTCCAGGTTAATTACTTAAACTGGAACAAGGAGTATGAATATTTCATGTGGATTGGTGTTTGATGTTTATGAATTTGGCACGCAGAAAGAGCAAAACCCCAACAAGAGCGCGTTTGCAGTAAACGACTTGGGGCTTTATCGCCTAGACGACCAAGCATCTGTGCGTCACTTTAGATGGCGGTCACTGCTCAGACCTCGGATTCCTGGCAGCTGATGAACGTCGCATTGCCTCGCTCCTGCGTCTTTCAAATAATCTCGTCACTCTCCTGTAAGGCTGTCCTGAATACTGAGTTCGAACCCCTCAAATTCGCACAAGTCTATATAACAGTAGAGGTAGGTAACGTTTCCCGATGTTGGAACCCATCTAACTGCTATGTCTAGACTCGTCAGACATCGTTGCCCCCCTCCGGCCTCTTGAATCCTTCCCTTTCTGCTTCGCTTTGTTGCGCACTATCGACACCTCCGACCTCACATGCGGGATCGTGTAATGGGGATCCATCTTCGCCCACTCTTCATAATTCCACAGCCCCGGGGTGATGGCAAGAATAACCTCTTTACCCATTTCATCCCGTTGAAGGTCTCCCAGATCTCCTGTTGAATTGTTACTCACCACATACTCATCCTCAAGGTCTCTTAAGTGCATCTTGTCGGGCACGAAGGAATACCCAAACTTTTGATCCTCAGTCCGTGGATCTGTGTATATGAGCGCCCAATTCCCCGATGACCGCAACATTCTCGAGTTGAGGTCGCTGGCGTGGCCGATGATTTGCACCGCCAGCTCCTGCATTTCCCTCTCTCGCTCAGCCCTCTCTTCGTGAAAATATCTGCCTGTGCGCGGGGGGTGTTCTTGTTCTTTCTCCCTAAGGAAATCGAGGATGCCATGACAAAAGACCTCTTCGAAAGCACGCGCCACACGAGATGGACTTTCTTTCTCGTACATTTCTTTCAAGAAAGTCGCCAGTCGAGCCCTTTGCTCGCAGAGCTCTGGCACCGCTTCTCCAAAGTCCAGTCCTGCTGCCACTAAACGATGGTCACAAACAACAGATCAGCAAATGTTGCGAGTCACTAACAAATTATCCAACAGCAACTCGGACAAAAACTTACAAGAAGTAACCCAAAATTCCAGCAGCATCGCCCTCCCATGTCCGAAAGCAAAATACTCGGACCGTTGCCGATCAAACATCAGCTTATGCAACCTCCTCCAGATCAACGCCTCTAGCAACCACTTTCGAAGCGGCCCTTCGTCCGGTTTCCAGTACGCCTTTACATACTTTGTCATTT
The DNA here is from genome assembly GCF_000213175.1 of Neurospora tetrasperma FGSC 2508. Taxonomy (NCBI): domain Eukaryota; kingdom Fungi; phylum Ascomycota; class Sordariomycetes; order Sordariales; family Sordariaceae; genus Neurospora; species Neurospora tetrasperma. Next base: position 3,401,491 of record NW_009799100.1, on the reverse strand, counting down.
TTTTGAGCTCCTCCCAGACATCAGGTACCCGCTTAGTCCATTCTTCAAGGGTTCGATCCGTGGGAATCATTTTCACCAATTTTTGAACCAGAATCTTGAGATGGGCAAAGTCCCGCTTGAGATCTTCCACGGTGACGGGGTCGCCGTACTCAGGCCCGGATGCCCGCGTGAAGATGCCTTGGTTGTACTTCAAGCCGTTTCGCTTGGTGCGGGCTACTCTAATGTTGTATGCCTCCTGGAGTTGGGAGAGGCGGGATGTGATGCCGGACATGATGTGTTCTTCCTGGATGTCGGGGAGGTCGCGGTAGGTGCGTTCGGAGGGTACGCTTGAGATTGAGTTTGAGGAGGTGTCCGAGGAGGAGTCTGAGGGGTCTTTGTCGGGGTCACCGCCATCAGCGCCTGCTGCCGCTGCTGCTTCGGCTACATCTTCGTTCCCTTCGTTGAGATTTTCATCTACCTCCCCCCGCTCCTCATCTACAGCCTCATCCTCGTTCTCCCTCTCATCATCTTCTCTCCGATCCTGACTCTGACCCTCACCTGGACGCCGCTCATCAACATCAAACTGCACCTCCCTTTCCTGTACCCTCCCCATTCCATTCCTCACCGAAACTCTAACAGGCGGCGACTTCTTCTTCTTCTGCTGCTGCTTCTCCAGCCCCTCTCTAGCCATTCTGCCTGCCTCGTCATCTGCCTCCCGATTACTTCTATTTCCATCTGCTCTCTCTGCCCTCCCTGCTGCGTCCGCCCGCGCCACCTCTGATGACGTTCTTGGTTGCGCTCTCGGCCCCATTGATACTGACTTTCGAGGAATTTCGAAAGAAAGGCTTCCAGCAAGTTGAAAATTTCGGTGGTTGGGGTTGGTAGCGGTCTTTGCTGCAGCGGGGGACCTGGCTTTTTTTGCTGGTGGTTGGGCTTCATCCTCGTTTTCGGCTTCTTCGTTGTTGTTATTGTCTTTGTCTTCGTTCCCTTCCATAACCTCTGCGGTTCTTTTTCTGCCTGTTGCTGGATTGTTTGCTGTTTTCGCGTTGGGTACCGCCTCTGCACGCTTCGGAACGGCGCTCTTCATGGGCGCTACTTTCTTGGGGGAAGGAACCTTTTTAGCAGCAGCCTTTTTAGGAGCAGCAGCCTTTTTAGGAGCAGCAGCCTTTTTGGGGGCAGCCTTTTTAGGAGCAGCAGCTTTTTCCTTTCCCTTTCCCTTTCCCTTGGGTTTAACAGGCGGTTGCTCGTCCTTTCCGCCGTCCTCTTCGTCGTCCGCATCCTTCTCAGCCTCTTTCGCTGCCTTTTTTGCCTGCTGTTCTGCCTTCCTTTGCGCTTCTGCCTCGGCCTTGGCTGCCGCTTCGGCTTCTTTCGCGGCTTTTTTGTCGGCGAGGGCTTTTTGTCTCGCTGCTGCTGCTGCGCGAGGCATCTCGGCGGTGCTTTTTCCTTCTTTTTTTCTTCTTCTTTTTTTCTTGAGTGTCGATTCAGGTGAGGAATTTCAATGGATTGGACAAGTGTTGTGACAGGGGATCGTGAATGTGATTGAAGGTTCTTGAGGCTTTAAAACAAGTCTCAAAATGCTCTTTCTAGCCGAAGTGGTAGTATAAAATGATAGTGCTGAAACCTCTTGTCTTTCTGGCATGAGAATTGGAACTGACGAAGTCGGAAAAGCTCTCTTGGAACTCATTTCACTTCGCGGTGTTGCGCTTCCTATGGGGGTTATCTACGTTCGCATCGCCCAACAAACAATGGCTCCCTTGATGGCCGTTTGCGGATGTTTTTCCTTGGCGTCGGGTTTCTTCCTGGTGTCCCTTCTTTGTGTCCATGCTTCATTGTCACCTTTGAGCCATTACGCCGGTGAAAGTGTTCCGGACGCATTCTCTCTTTTTTTCGACTAAATGGGAAATTACGGAGCCAGTATAGTCCTACATTTGCACGTTCTTCTTTGCGCATATCTTTTTTTCTCACTATGCCATGATCGCCTCATAGAGTAGTGCGGAGATCTCCAATTTGAGCCAGTACCGAATCTGGTGGTGTTTGGCAGTTGTTTGGCATTTTTCTTTGTTTACTTGTACCCCAAGACAGCTACAACAATGAACAGGAAGGGACCAGTGCCGTTTTTGATGCAATTCGTTACCGGCGGTCTGGCCGGCAAACAATTGGGGGTTTTCCTTTTGGAGAAGGTGTCTTACCTTTGCATCATCATAGCACCGCGGTATAGCTACCTATGAGGCCAGTGGCAGGTATTACCGGCGTGTGTATACTTGCACTTCGTGCCTGACCCCTACAATGATCAAGGGCAGGAACACCATCAGCTGAGCGGAATGTCTCAGTACCCAGTGACTACTTCTCTCGGACTAGGAGGATGATGGTAAATCTCCAGTATTGCTTCATTGTCTTGCAAGGCTCTCAACGATGGCACGACGAGATTCGCTGACCCAGGCAATCGATAGTGTCTCATCAGATTCTGGGAAGATGTCAACACTCCTGTTCAACATCTGTGCATCACTTCTTCTTACAAATACAACACCTCATCAATAAATCGAGTAGATATCATGTCTGTTGCTGAGTCATGTACTGAATTGTCTTTCGATATCCAGCATGAGCGCAATGTCCGCGGATGGTAACATGGGGCGTTTTGTACACCTCTTCCGGCGTGTAAATGGTTAGCGCGGTACCGCCACCTTCTCTTCAACGATTAGCCCCTATTCAAGTCCCCGCGCTAGCGTTTTATATGCCGGAGAAGAAGTTTAGATCTGGAAGAAGATGGGCGGGAAGGTCCCAGAGTTGAAAATGCGAATATGCACGAGTGCCCACTCAGACCAATTACATTCGAACAATTTCTAGGCAACGACATTTGTCCCAAAACTACTTTATACACGGCAGGTGCCATATGGTGCTACCGTCACATCTCCGACAAGATACATAATAAGTTCACAAATCTGAGTATGAGGAATGCATTAAAGGTGGTACTCGGTGTGGTTGGTCATTACTCATGTCCGGATGTTACGTCAATCCGGGGTAGAAAGTAAACATACAAAAGGGGCAAGTTTTCGTCCTCTTGGCCTCCATCGACAGCATTGAGTGACAGGCTTCCTTCATCGCTTCCAATCATTGCCCAAGATGTTTCCCCCAGCCCTCACCCTCCTCTTAACTCCGGGACTAGTCGCTGCGGCGATCCAACCCCAAGCCTATGCCTCCTCAGCAGATGGCAGATACAAACTCTCCTCCTACAGCGCTCCGGTCCGGGGCACTGGCACTCCGGGATCCAACTCAACATGGAAGCTCACCATAGACGACACTCCCTCTGGCCGGAAGCAAACCATCAAAGGCTTCGGCGCCGCCGTCACCGACTCCACCGTGTCCGTCTTCAACGCCCTCCCCTCCGCCCAACGTACCGCCCTGCTCAACACCCTCATGACCACCGCCGGCGCCAACTTCGCCATGATGCGACACACCATTGCCTCCTCCGACCTCTCTGCCAACCCAGCCTATTCGTACGACGACTCCAACGGCCAAACCGACCTCTCCCTTTCCAACTTCAACCTCGGCGACCGCGGCAACGCCATGGCCTCGCTGCTCGCCGAGATGAGACGTCTCCAACCCGGCCTCACCATCCTCGGCTCTCCCTGGAGTCCACCAGGTTGGATGAAGCTCAACCGCGTGATTCAAGGTACCACGGTAAACAACAACCTCGACCACGCCTACGCCTCCCAATTCGCCCAGTACTTCGTCAAATACCTCCAAGCGTACCAAGCCAAGGGCGCCAAAATCGACGCCATCACCATCCAAAACGAACCGCTCAACTCGCGCGCGCAGATGCCGACCATGTACATCTACGCTGACGAGGCCGGTGATCTCATTCAGAACAACATCGGTCCAGCTCTGCGCAACGCCGGACTGGATACCAAAATCTGGGCATACGACCACAACACCGACCAACCCTCCTACCCGGCCACCGTCCTTTCTCGGGCGGGCGGGTATGTGCCCGCAGTGGCATGGCATTGCTACGCCAGCTCGCTGGACTGGTCTGTCTTGACCACCTTTCACAACGCCCACCCGGGCGTGGAGCAGTACATGACCGAGTGCTGGACGTCAGCAAGGCAGCCGACGCCGTGGAACTGGGCCGCAAGCTTCACCATGGGACCACTGCAGAACTGGGCGAGCGGGGTGACGGCGTGGGTGCTGGGGACGGATACCAATGATGGGCCGCACTTGACGGGCAGTGATGCCTGTGATAAGTGCACGGGGCTGGTGACGGTGGATACGGCGGCGGGGACATATAATTTGAGGGGCGATTATTATATGATGGCGCAGTTTTCGAAGTTTATGAGGAAGGGCGCAGTGGTGATGAGTGGAACGGGAAGTTGGACGTATGGGGATGGGAGCGGGCTCGAGAGTGTCGCGGCGACGAATGCGGATGATGGAAGTAGGGTGGTGGTGATTGAGAATCAGTTTGGGAATGAGATCTATGTGACGGTTGAGGCGAAGAGTGGGGAGGTTTGGAGCGGGTTGGTTTATAGGAACTCGGTGGTGACTTGGGTTTTGCCGGCTGCAGGGGTGTAAATATTGGGACGTGTTTAGATGTTTGGATTCATTCTAAAAGAAAGAAAAAAAATACGGGGTTTGGTCACTAGAGATTCCATTATGTTTTCTATGTGCTTGGATGCCAGTTTGGTTCAATGTTCTAGTATACATATGGCTTTATGAAATGCAAGCGCTTATAATCCGGAAGATAGACTCTTTGTGGTGCCGAGTTGGGCACACAATGGGCGGTAGATGATGGCATGTGGCATCCCCCCTTGTTCAGAAAGATTGAAGCAACATGAAGCAACTTTGTAGAGCAAATAATGTCGGGGAGATCATCAACGGGTGTTGTAGTCAACCTTCACGCTCTTGGAGCCTTCCTTCTTCCCGCCACGATAAATAGCAAACCCGACCGACTCTCCAGAGCAGTTCATTTCGAAACGATACCTCAGTTCACTGTAGGCTCCTCCGATCCTGTTCTTGCACTTCGGCAATGTGTGAGGGTCGATGACTGTCTCCCATTTGATCGAGCACAGCTCCTTGATGACTTCCGGGTCCCATCTGGTCGGAGGAGGGAAGATGTTCGTTTCGAATATCTCCACGTCATCCGGCGTCTTCATGGGTCCATTGCAATCAAATGTTCGCTCGACGCTAAGACTCATAGGCTTTTGAGCAGCAATTTCATCTCCCTGTTCATGGTAAGCTGTTTGTCACTATAGTGATTGTGGATTTCCTCGTGGATGGTACCTATCTCTTTAAGAAGCCATGCCATTTGGTTTCGTGCGAAATATTTCTGATCGATTTCACACAAATACTTGTCCTCAGGATCGTGACGCCGAGTGTCCCAAGGCTCGCTCAAACAGATGCCATAACTCGCCCGTGCAACTCTAGTTTGAACTTGAACAGAGAGCTTCCCAATTCCAGATTGGGTCGCGGCATGGATGACGGCCCCGCGGCAGATGGCCGTCCATCTATGAGTAGAGATTCTGTCAGTGTCTCTGTACCATGGAAGTGTAGAGGTAAGAATGAAACGAAGAGCTCTTACGGTTTATCCCCCTTTGCCTGGAGGACCTCTACCTCCGCGCCGAATATCTCGTTCACTCTATCGTATAGATAGTTGCAACGACCAAAGCCACCGACCAAAATGACATACTGTATCATCCTACTAGTCAGTAAAGGCAATAACGGATATTGAGAATCTGGTTGTCTTCGTCTTACCTTTGGGCTAACCCCCTCCTTCTCTTTGACGGCGTTGATTTGGCCATTAATGAGACGGTTGATCTTTTCAACGACGGGATTAAACGCTTCTCTAACGTCTTCAGGTGTAATAGTGATGGTCGGCAGGGACGCGGATGCTCCTATAGCGCGTCTCTCTTTTACCAACAAGCATTCCATGGGGATACGAATGTTGTAGGATTTTTTGGAGCTCATCTTGAAGTTCCTCTTGATGCCAGTCTCCCATTGAGTGCGAACCATGTCGCGCCGATTTGACTCGTCCATCTTCACCCACTTCTTGCCAAACTTGCTCTTGAGGACATTCGTGAAGGCTTCATCGAGGAAAACTGCGCCGCACAACCCACCTGTCACTGTATCAGTATCTGGGTATGCTTGTATGATACGCATGGAAAGGGCTGTAGATGCTTACCACTTCCTTTCACACACTCCTTGACGATCATGGGTTCGGCTTGAATCAGTTTGTACGATATTAGATCCACAGTTCCACCGCCGCAATCCGCCACGACGAATGTGTCTCCATCCTGCTCCAACATTCAAATTAGCGTCCTCTGATGTCGTCTGGCAATTTAATTGGGGGCTGCCTAGAAGATTGCTGACGTGCATTCCTCAAGGGGAGTTGACCTACCTTCACGTCAAAACGCCCTTCCATGTCCGCAAGAGTGGCTATGGCAGCCGCCTCAGGCTCAGAGATAAAAGTGAGTTGGGTCTCAACCCCCATCCTTTTGTCCAGCATACCAGCCTGCTCGGCCGCAAGTCTCATTTTCTCGCGTGCGTAGCTCGGCCAAATGGCCGGAAGCGTGATTACGATATGGAACTGAGCATAGTTGACCATGCCTTTGCTGATTGATCTGGTGATACAATCGATCGAGTGCTCCCAAAGATGACGCAGAAACGTCGTGACCGCTTCTTCTGCTGTCTTTTTGTGCTTTTGGAGGTACTCAAGAGCCTTCTTGATCTTGTCTGAAGTTCTGACTTCTTCCGGGATATCCTCATCGTTGAGGAGCAGAAGCTTAACCCATTTAAGCTGTTCCGATTCCGGCTCGATAGAATAACCCCAGGTCACCTTATTTCCAGGACCGTAGGTAATAGCGGTGGGTGCCTTGCACTCATCAGTGTTGTCACTCGTGTCAGCATCCCAACTGGTTATGATCTCGATTTTGTCAACTTGGTTGGACCAGGTGAAAGCGACACCGGAGAAAGTGGTTCCGAAATCAATCCCGACGATGACAGTTCCTTGAGAATTTGCCGATTTGCGGGGAGATTTCGGCGGGGTTGAAGGCATTTTGATCTCAGTGAAACTAAAAAGAGTAGATCTGTGTGGAATCTCTGGAACCGTGATAATCTTGTACTTGGAATGAATAGAGGTAATTATTAGTAATGTTCTGCGTTATTTTTATGATAATTGCTCAAGATCCGTGTTTGACATGATGACTAGATCAAGAAACACTCATGAGTCGGGGTGCCAGAGGGTAGCTGACCGTGATGTTGAAAGAATAAGGTAAGGGCTGGATCATAACAAAGTTATCATAACAGCTTCAATAGTCCAGCAGCTTACCCTGTGATTTGAGAGGGAGGGTGGCAGCTTCGTGGAAGCTAGGGAATACCAGCAGAGTGTTATCTGCCTTTATTACTTGCAGGGAGATGTATTGTGAGTGAACGAGTTGTTAGATGTATCGTGTGAGAACAAATTGGAATGGTTTGACGGAAGTTAGATGTGCCGTTTATGAAAGATATGATATTGGGGAGGGACTGAAGGAGACTTTCGGTCTAGCCGTACCATCGGAGAGGAAGTGTGAGTGGGGTATTCCACGAACTCATGGTTTGGGAGGAAGTCCTCAGGAAAAAATACAGAAGTAGGATGGAGGTAGTGGTCCCATCTATTCGCCGAGAAGGGTGGGATGACGAGAGATATGGCTGTTTCAGATTGATCTGGGCTTCAAGATTTCTGTTTATGTCTCCAAGAAGTAACTCGCTGCCCGTTTGATAAGGAGGAAGAGACGAAATAACGTCCTTGTAATCAAGCATGTACAAGGCTGTCTCTCCGAAGTGGAGGTAACTTCATCTTGCCTGTGACCACCAGGTACTTCTGGATGTACTCGGTTTTCTATTCCTGCCAGCGAGAGTTACTTATGGGCAGTACTTCGAACGAGTGCTTGTAGATGTATACAAATTCCATACGAGATAAGGGTAAGTAAGGTAGGTACGTACCTACAGGTACCTCTGTGCCAACGGTCCTCTTCGAAGGAGGGAATACTCCGAGTCAAAGATAACAAGATCAGACCGCAGTCGGTCAAATCTGAACTTCTGCGATTGGATGGGGGAGGCTGGTACTGCTGATCTTAGTTCTATTGCTTTTCAAATCTGTTCATAAATCTGATATTCAACGGCAGGCCTTTGGGTCCTCCTTCGACAATTCTGGATCACTACCCGGCTGTCTAGCGAGGGGGTTCACTCCGTCGATATTCATAAACGATATTGATTGAGTTTGATTTGGAACACGTTTCTCTCCTCGCCTCACTATACAGCTTCGCACCTTGTGCTTGAAGAGTATCAACATCTACTTACTATCGTGCTAGCTGCGTACTTTCTGCAACAGATTTCGGAACTTTGTTCTCAACGAATTCTTCCCTTGTCATCACAAGCGCTGCTGGACGAACGCGCTCTTCTACCAAGGAGAAGTTGCCTCCGAGGGGGCTTTCGAAGGACATCCCTAAGCCATCAGCAATCGGTGAGCCTTATCCCACTTTTTCGCCGCTGCGCATCCAAGTAATTACAAAAAAAAAACACAACAACAACATTATCAAAGTCCGATATCACTGAACACACGCTTTATCAAGCGCTGTGGCCCAGTGAGCATTTCTCGTGCTCTCAACTCACCAAGCCTACATAAGCACTCGTCACCTACGGACCACATATCAATCATGGATCTCAACCACGGTCTATCGCCCGCTCATAACCCCGGCAACTCAGCTGGTGAAATGACCGATGATCAAAAAAGTAACATGAAGGTAGCTTCTCATCATGCAAGACTGCATCGGTCAACCGGACAACAAGCGAGCCGTGTCGCCCAAAACATTGACAAGGGAAATTCCGGGCCAGTTGAAACCGAGTCTGCCATCTCCAGCATCGAACATCAGACACTGCGTCAACAGATGAAGATCAAGCAAAAAGGCCATGGTCAATTCATCTCGAATTCCACGAAGCACTCTCAGGAGTCCGAAGAGAATCGCAATGGAATCCTGAATCACTTTCACAGTCATAGCAACGGCGAGCGTTACAGGAAAGAGCATGCCACCAGGTCTAAGAAGATCAAACGTAAGAGAGATGACACGGAGGAGCAGAGAGAATCCATTGCCCGAAGTTTACCAGTGTCCATTGTCCGACTCTCACCGGGAATCGTAATGCAAGAAAGGGAAGAAGGGCCAAAGAAGACGTACTTCAACACACAAGAGACTGCGGATGCAGCTCGCATCCGAAGCCTGGAAGCCGAGAACGACCTCCTCAAATCCGAGATAAACGAACTTGAGAGAGACTTAGATAAGACACGGACGGAGCTTCTTGAGGAACTTTCCGAGCTGCGATCCAAGAACTACGTTAACCCCACCAAGGACGCCGATTCAGAGATTGGAAAAGACTGGGAACATTTGGTCTTCTTGATTGAACAGTTTGTCAGCAACCACTTTCCCACTATGCTTCTCTGGGAAGACATTCAGCGAGCTGGCACCGTCAAGCAGTACTCGCCCATTAGCAACGTATGTGCAGAGCCGGAGTCAGTCCTCCAAAGCGGATACATATATCCATACCTTGTGGAGAGCATGGTGTGGCGTTTTGTCAAGAAAGAAGTTTTTGACCCTAAGTCAAAGCTGTGGGCAGGAAAGATTGGTGAGAAATTCGATGATATCTGCGGCAAAATCACAGGTAAGCTGATCCGCCCGAAATGTATCACCTGCCATTCAGCTTCGGTCAAAACACTAACAAAGATTTATCAGGATGCGTCAAGAAATTTCCCGTCAACGAGACGACAAAATTCAACACAGCTTTTCATGAATGGAGATCACGATCTGTGAGCTTCCTTGTTGACCTGGGTTTGGACAGGAAGTCGAGAGATCATTCAACTGCCAGGGAAATGATGGAAGAGTTACGGCAGTTCATCTCACCAAAGCCATCGAGGCGTCGGTTTTCCAAAGAAACTTTGGTAGACGCTGCCGAGATTATCAGAAAAGCTGTTGACATCGACATTCAGCTCAGAAAGTCAAAAGCTTACTTCCCTATCATTTTCTCTGGTGCCGTACAGTCGAATCAATCTCGGTTCTTTGGGTTTTCTTTTAATGCAGGAATCATGGGTAAAATTTCCCTTGGGCTGAGCAGCGATCAACTGGACCAAACAAGCCCTCCCATCGTTGACATGGCGATATCACCAGGCTTGATGAAGCGCGGCAATGCTGATGGCACAAACTACGAATCCACGAAAGTATTGGCCAAAATGAGAGTTATTTGCGACCTAGATGCCTTCTTCAATGATGTCGATGATGAGGAAGACGACGAGGAAGTTGACAATTCAGACGCTTCAGTGCACATGGCTCCGGAATATGCGAATGATTCTGAGGGATCCGATCTAACGTGCACGGAGAGTCCATTGGCTCAAAATGGAGAGCATGGGAACAAAGAGGAGACAGAGGAGTCGAACATCATTGTGGCCGCACATGCGTTCGCCAAAGCTGAGCTTGAAGAGCAGGAAGGTGGCGCGTGTGATGTCGCAGAGTCGAAGCCCAACTCGCCGGATTCATCTCCATTGACCGTGAAGGGGGAGGTCGTCAGTGCGGAGATGGTCTATCCTCATGCAGAGAATGCTGCAGGAAGCTCGGAAGCCATGGATCTTGACGGAGGTGCCGATCTTGCCAATCAACCACCGGCCCCGAAGGTTGACCACGACGGAGACCTGCAAATGGAATCAGTCTAGGTCAGGCTCCGCACAGAACAGAACACATCTGACGCCATTCTTGCCTACCGGCCTTGAGATGATACCTACTTATCATCTGGTCAAACGCCTTGTTTTCTCAATTTGCTAGAGCTAAGAGAAAAAAAAAAAAAGAAAAAAAAACCAAAAAAAAAGAAAACAAAGCCAAAAAAAAAAAGAAAAAAAAAGGGAAACAGTCCAGGGTTCGTGCAGACGGCTGCCTGCTCCTTAAATGGAGGGATTAAAAAGAACGTTTAGCATTGAGTACCGAAGCGAGGAGTGATTGGAGGAAGGAACGAAGCAATTCACCTTGTACGAGTTTTCAATCTCGAGTAGGTAGCTAGAAAAGACTTGCTGAAGAGATTCGGGTTCATCATGGAAAGAACGGATAGTAAAGCTCGAGAATTAGAGGATTAGAGGACAAAGGTACCAGCTTTTAGAGCTATGGTAACCACACATGACGCATACAGTCTCGTGTTGGTTTCCACTTGGTTGTCAGCTTGATACTTCCTCCTGGCATGCTGGACGTGATCGCTGCCGAATGGACCTTATAGGGATTGAATGGAAAGTACTAAAAAGATTCGACCAAGTGTATTTTACGATAAAAAGCTTAGGAAAATTGACCCAAGGTCTCGAGCTAACAAACGGACCAGTATTGGACCGCATATTCCACGACCATCAATGACCTGTTGTCCTGGAGAGTGTGGTTCTTTGGGTCTTCAGTTTAGGCAATACGGGCTTGGGAACGGACCATGACGACCTTGACCGGTGGACTTGACTCGCTGTTCCAGCTCCTAATCCCGCTCTTTAGCTTCATCGCCTCTTTTTCTTATCGTCGCAGACCGCGCGATAGTTTTGCAGCAGGCCTGAATAACGAGTGTTGTGTTTAAACTTTACGCTCTTGTGAGCCTGATGGCGGCAGAATGGATGCCCTAACAATTCAACAGACTGGCTAATATTTACGATGAACAGCCTTTCCGTTGTTTGGAGGATCGTAAACGAGCAACCTAAGAGTTTTCTGTCTCTTTTTGGTGGCCTATGAATTGAAGAAATACACCTTCTAATCGATTGTTCTTACCTACTTCCCGACTCAGAACCCCTTTGTGTCCCTTCAAGCCTGACGCCCAAAACTCCATGCTCCAGCGATTACACAACCGAAATTCAAATGGGTGCCAAAGACAATGGGAAAGAAAACCGGTTTAAGTGGAGTTATCAGTCTTGGCCTTCTTCTTGGGACGCAGTTCATGGCTATACATGCGGAAGAATTCGGAGGGCTGGGTAGGCTGCTCGCCAGTAACGTCGTGGAAGGCCGTAGTGACGACGTAGTTGGTCTTGCCCTCGCGGACCAAGCTGTAGTACTCGAGGAGATACTCCTTCTCGGAGTCGTCGATGTCGGCTTGGGCCTTGAGGATTCTCTTGGCCTCGCGTCTGTGTTTGATGCGATGTTGTTAGCAATCATTGGGGAAAATAGCGTGAGTTGAATGGTGACAAAGGATAGAGAAGAAGAAAAAAAACGTACTCGGAGATGTTCTCAAACTCCATCTTCTGACCGACAGCCTGGCTAGCAGCCTCAGCCAGCTCCTTTCCAGCGCAAAGCATGGGACCAGTGACAATCATCATCTGGCCGCGGTGGCGATCATCGAAGCCATGCTTGCCCTTACCAGCGAGGACACAAGCAGCGACGTACGCAATATCACCCAGAGCAACGGGAGCAAACTTGTGGTTCTCGCCAATGGGCAGAGGGAGGATACCGTTCAACTGTGCTTGCTGAGAGTACAACAACAAGTTCTCGGCGTAGAAACCAGCGCGGATGACACAGGGCGAGTGGCCTAGATCGACGCTCGGGTCGCCCTTGGAGCTCAAGACAATGTTCTCAATGTCGATGAACTCGCGCAAACGGGGCTGCTTGCGTCTCTCGGCATAGTCGCAGCCGGCAGCAGAGATGAGCAGCACGTTCTGGACGCCGGCCTTCTTGGCGGCCTCGCACAGCTCGATGGTGATGTCGACCTTGTCCTTGTGGGCGGGAGGGATCACGCAGATGGTGTCGCAGCCAACCTCCTTAAGAGTCTTAACCATCTGGCGCTCGCGGCCAGGGTGGTGCGGGACGATCTTGGCTCCGAGGGACTCGAGCTCCGTGCACTTTGGGTTGGTAGGGTCGAGAACCAGGCCGGTGATGCTATCGATTCGCTTGGCGAACTTGCTCTCCTTGAGGAGTAGCTCGGCAATGAGAAAGCCGGTCTGGCCTTCGCTGGCGGTGATGCAGATGTTGCGAGTCATGGTAGATTATCGGGGTGTGTGAGATGGTCTGATATCTTGTGATTTCTTGGGCTTGTTGTGGTGGGTTCAAGTCTTGAGAGGAGGCGACCGCGGCTGGAGTAAAAACGGGGAAGTAAACTTGAGATGGGCGCACATCTTGTGATTATCTGTCTGCCAGATGTCAGTCAACGTCATTATCATCCATTCGGCACAAGCACAGTCCAGCTGCGCGTTCTGTTGCTGCGCGTTTGCTTCCAGATTCAATCCAATCTGGCTTTGGAGAATGATGCAGTTGACGTCACGGCTAGGAAGGAGCGCGCCTGAGGGGCCTTTAAGGTTCCCGTTACCCCGGAGATTCTGCTCCTAGACCACCTGTCACTGTCTTTGTTTTGGACGATTTTTCATAACTATCGTCATCGTTGTCGCTGTTTGCCGCAATAGAGGGGGACCCCGGCCTTGCTGAAAAGGGTCCGTTCTTGTCGTTCAATGCAAACAACCACGTGCCATCACCACAAACCGGTGTCGCAATCCTTAACTACAAGAGAAGAAATTTGAACCCATTAGCGACACATTGCCGCAGCTATGATGAAGGATCACGGTCTTTGTGTCATTGTTGAGGAGAAACTGTCTTCCGATGAAGCGATATAGGATAATGGCAAGGATTTGTGACGCCATAGAAACCTCTGAGAGGTATCCCCTAATACCTCTCTCTATCGCCTTAGAGGTCCTTAAGACTAGAAGAAAGCCTTCAAGACTAGGTAAAACACTAAATACAAAGACAAAATCTATAACTAGTGGACTTTGGATTTTTGTACTGGACTAACACACAAACCAGGACTGGATTGTATGTGTGTTTTTTTCTTCTTGTCTCGCTACCCTCTTTCTCACTCGTGTTACCAAGGTTCGAAGGGCGACATTGGTTCATCATAGAGTCCACGATCATAGACTATAGACACTCGAAACTCTGGCCAAGAGGGCTGCCCGTAGACTTTGATTGGCGACCTTAAATCACTTCACTGCTCATCACTCGTTTTTATTCTTCAAGCACAAGAAGTTCTCACGCCTTTGCAATCCACGATGGCTGAGCTATTCCAATACACCCATCACAACTTAATCTCCTCCGTACGTCCAAAGAAAACTAACACCTCACCTCCCCTCTCACTCAACCTCAGCAACCTCACAAATCGTCTTCCAAAGCTGTCCCTCCTCATGCGCAAATCTCCCCAAGAACAATCCATCCACTCCATCATCCTCTTTCAGTTGTCCAAACAAACCCGGCCCCGCGCTGCCTCCATACAAAATCCTCGTCACCCCGCCCCTTTCCTCCCTCCCCCTCATCACCTCACTTTTTCGTATAGTCCTCACCACCCCCCTCACATGTCCCACCCCCGCAGGCTCCTTCGCACCAATAGCCCAAACAGGTTCGTAAGCTAGCCAAACTTCTTTTGTAGGGTCAACACCCTCCAGACATCGCTCCACCTGGCCGACTACCTCCTCCGCCGCTTTTCTGATCGCTACCTCGCCCGGGGCAGGTATTTGACCAGGGGAGCCTTCACCAACGCAGATGAGGGGAATCATTCCGTTTCGTATGACTGCCTGAGCTTTGAGGCTGGTGATGGCATCTGTTTCGGCAAAGTGGCGGCGCCGTTCGGCATGGTTGAGTTCGACTATTCTGCACCCTATCTCGGCCAGGACGGCGGGGGATACCTCGCCTGTGAACGGACCGGAATCTTCCCAGTGGCAGTTTTGCGCGCCGAAGAGGATTTTGGGATCAGTTGGGTCAGATTGACTTGGGTGGTTCGCGGTGCGGTTGATGGCAGACTGCAAAGAGAGGTGGTCGGGGATGATGAATATGTCGATCTTGGAGGCGAGGGCGGCAGCCAGATTGTTTCTGTTGTTGGACTGCTCGGTTTTGGTGGAGGTGTGGTGCTGCATGAGGTCGAGGAAGGAGGTGATGAAGTTGGTGGTGCGGGCGTGGGAGAAGTACATTTTTGTTGAAACGCCTACAAGACGCCGGCGCTCACGGGAAGGTGGTGAGGAGGACATCGTCCGAGATTCTTGCTTGACTTCTCTTTCAAGGGTGTTTTGTTGAAGTCTGCGATGGTTGTTGACGTGGTTTGGTGGTGGTACTTAGTCTAGGTATGGTTAGAGAGGATTATAGTTCCTAAGCTGATGGAGAGCGTTCAGTTAGAATTCAGTTTGTCTGTGATTTTTTCCGTGCAAAGAATCGTCACCCATACCACTATTTGCTACTACCTCAATCTTGATCTGATCTCAATACCAACAATGACTTACAACGAAGAGACACTATCTGTTTTCTTGACATAGGTTGATGACAATCCGAGGAAAGGAACATTCACTGTTTGGAAGCTAACCTGAATCCTTGCGTACCCCGCGGATAAGCGCATCCTATACCCGTATCTAAGCTATCTCTTTTCTCGGGCCCGGGTAAATTGCAACATCACCTTTCCCCCCCCCCCCCCCCCCTCCCCCTCGTCCGCCAATTTTCTCCCAAAGTCGTGTGTATTGTCCCAAACCGCGCGGATGCCCCTTCTCGGTTAAGTCTGATTTTACAGAAATCCGGGGGATCTACACAAATCCACAAACCCACAAACCCACAAACCCCCCACAATCTATTGCGACCAACAAATTGTCAATCTGTCATGTGTGAAGCTCGTGGTCGCGTTGGATATGTGACGCTCTTGGCGTTTGTGCTAACGTTATTTCCGTCCCAAGCTCGGGGGAATGCTACCCGAGCCCACTTACACTGCACCATTCAGTCAGGGCATCTTCGCCGTTGGGGGGTCGGATTACGATATCCGAAAAAAGAATCACAAGAACAGGACAGGACAGGACTTGCAAAGCTTTCAGGGTCAAGGGTTTTCCCCAGGTTTTCCCCACGATTAACATGGCGGATCCGGGCTCTGGAGTCTGGACTCGTGGGGAGATGGAGAATGGATTGACATTGCATTCAAACAGAAACTGGGGAAAGACTTGACACTCGAAGCAACAACAACAACAACAACAACAACAACAAAAACAACAACAACAACAACTTCACTTTCATCTTCTTCGTTCTACATAGTTACTATTCCGCTGACCTGTGTCGAAACAAACCGCAAACTGCCCGAAATCAAAATGCCCACACCTACCCAAATTCATGACGAGTGAAAGAAAAGGAAGGCATTGCAAACAACGAGAAAAAAAAAAATGTCCAGTCTAACTAACACCCCTTCACCCACTCCGCCTCTCTACCCCCTTCCCTCCCCTCATACTCATGAATAGCCCTCACCTTCTCCGCACTAGCACTACTCTCATCAAACACATACCCCAACCACTCTTTCGCCAGTCTCCGCGCAAGTTCCAGCCCGACCACTCGCTCACCCATACACAGCACCTGGGCATTATTGCTCAACACGGCTCTTTCCACAGAAAAGCTGTCGTGGGCCGTAACCGCCCGGATACCCTTGATTTTGTTGGCCGCGATGGCCACCCCTAATCCGGTGCCGCAGATGAGTAGGGCGCGGTCGCATTCGCCCGACGCCACCAGCTTGGCGGCTGCGGCGGCGATGTGTGGGTAGGCGGTGGACTTGTCTTGAGAGTCGTGGGCGACGCCGACGTCGACGACGGAAATTACGCGAGGGTCAGAGGAGAGGTCGGATTTGATTTTGTTCTTGTAGTTGATGCCGGCGTCCTTTTAATTGGAAAGGAAGGGGTTGGTTAGTAATAGATCCTGTTGAGGCCTACTATACAACTTTGATAGAGAGAAGGGGGTTCGAAGAGGGAAGACTACTGTACTGACATCGCAGCCGACGGCGATGCGCCATCGTGGTTGTGGTGTTGTTGTTGTAGACATTTTTGCTGGTGATATTAGTCTAAACGTAAAAACTTGTCCGAAAGAACAACCGAAGACCGCCTTCTTTGTTCTTAATAACCTTACAAGCACCCATAACGTCGAGATCACAAGGTTGGTATGTCATGACTAATGACCGGCAACAGCTCGTCGAGTGAAGCCAAGCTATCAGGCGAGGGGACTCGGATTTAGCCAGGACGTGATGCCCTTCTGGGTAAACCGGAAGAATTGGGGGTCACTCCCGCCCCAATATTGACGCCACCACTCCCCGGAGCCCGATTTGATTGCCCCTCTCTGACACACGTCTGAATATTGAGGAAGCCGCTTACGCTACGGCAATTGAATGGTCTGGGACGGAAATCATGCAAACGGCACGGTGGGTTGAGGAGGGGGAAGCGAGTAACACACGAGTGTCCCAGGCTCATACCGGACGATATGACCCATGCTGGATTGGAGGAATTCTACATGGTCAATATCTCTGAGGACTTTCCGATATCACAAGACCTGATACATCCTCATAAGCATACATTCTTCTTGTATCTTCTTTGTGTCTTTTCTTACGCCTCATCATCATCTCTACACCATGTCGAAGCGTCACCTTTTCCCATCCCTGGACGGGCTCGTCCCCAAGGCTCTTCGCGGCATCGTTGCTTCGAACGCCCGACTCAACCTGGACGAAGCCAACAAAGTCGTATACGACTCCGAAGCACCTCGGTCCAATGTCAGCATTGTTAGCGGCGGAGGATCTGGACATGAACCTGCCTGGGCCGGCTATGTTGGAACCAACTTACTTGCGGCAGCCGTAATGGGTGACGTCTTTGCCTCACCAAGCACCAAGCAAATTCTAGCCGCGGTCGAATCAGTACCTTCCGACAAGGGCACTCTCCTGGTAATTACGAACTACACGGGCGACTGTCTTCATTTTGGACTCGCGGCCGAGAAGACGAAGGCAAAGGGCAATCCGTGTAAGATGCTCATCTGCGGCGACGATGTCTCCATCGGGAAGAAGGGCGGCTCCCTAGTCGGAAGACGTGGGTTGGCCGGGCAAATTGGAGTGCTCAAGGTTCTTGGTGCGGCAGCTGCTCAGGGGGCGACTCTCGATGAGCTTTACGATTTCGGTTCTGCATTTGCCAACTCGATTGTCAGCATTTCTGCTACTCTCGATCATTGCCACGTCCCGGGGAGGACTGAGCACGGAGCCCTAGCCGAGGACGAGCTGGAACTGGGAACTGGACCACACAACGAGCCAGGTTACTGGAAGCTATCGCCAGCACCTTCAGCCGAGGGACTCGTCCAGCAGATTCTCAAGTACTGCCTGGACGAGACTGACCCCGAAAGAAGCTACGTCAAGTTCAACCCCGGTGATGAGACGGTTCTTTTGGTCAGCAACTTTGGCGGCATCTCGAATCTTGAGCTAGGCGGGCTCGTAGACGAGATCCTGCAACAACTGCTCAAGGACTGGAATATGGAGCCGGTTCGAGTGTACTCGGGATGCCTGGAGACATCACTCAATGCTCCAGCATTCTCGGTATCCATTATCAACATCACCGCTGCTGCAGCCAACAGCACCTACACCGTCGACCAAATCAAGGGCTTCTTTGACACTCGAACGGACACCGCCTGGGAAGCCGTTGCTGGATACCAGAGTTATCCGCGACGACGTAAGCGGTCTGAGCAGGTCGTTCCACCCCCGAAAGAAATCAGGAGAACAGTCGATGACTCCACTGACCTGAAGATTGACCCAGCGCTGCTCGAGAGCATGATCAAGAGCGCCTGCAACGCAGTGTCAGCCGCAGAGCCGGATCTCACAAAGTGGGACACCGTCATGGGCGACGGCGATTGCGGCCTGACTCTGCAGACCGGAGCCAACGCGCTGTTAGATGCTCTGACGACCAAGCAGGTTGCCGCCAACGGCTCGGTGGTCGAGGTCCTGAACGAGCTGGAAGATATTGTCGAGGGTAAGATGGGCGGAACATTGGGTGGCATTCTGGGTATTTTCTTCGTGGCGTTGCGGACGGCACTTCAGGAGAACATCGGACTCGCAAAGGAAGTGGGAGTTCCCGCTCTATGGGGAAAAGCTTTGTCAAAAGCCATCAGTCATTTGCGTCAGTACACCTCGGCCAAAGTTGGTGATCGTACAGTGATGGATACCTTGATTCCCTTCGCCATGGCTATGGAAGAAGGGAAAAGCTTTGAACAGAGCGTCGCTGCGGCTGTTAAGGGATCCGAAGGGACCAAGAAGTTGAAGCCAAAACTGGGCAGGGCTACTTACGTTGGTGTTGGTGCGGATAACAACAAGGAGCTGCCGCCCGATCCAGGTGCATGGGGAGCCATGGTCGGACTCCAGGGCCTCTTGTCTGCCGTCTAATTCCGTGGTGAAACTAGATTGAAGACGGTGTGTTCATCATAAATTGGAGATGGAGGGTGAAATGATGGGGCGGGGTATCATATCATATCATTGAGTTTTTGTTGTTTGGGAAAGAGCAGTTTCGTTTATCGCTGCCACTTTTCCAGTTCTGCACGGCATTGTTTCCTGCGTAGTTTTAGAGTGGCAGCCCAACCACTACCAACCTCGATTTATGTTGATTTTTCACTAAAATGTGAGAACAATTTCGATCATGCCCCCCTCAAAGGAAAGAAAGGAAAATGACAATTGAAAGTGGGGAAAAAAAAGTTTAAAAAAAGGACTCCGAAAAAAAAAAAAAAAAAGAAAAAAAGAAAAAAAAAAAGAAAAAAAAAGACGTTCCCGGTGCGGTAGAGCGTTTACCGCATAGATGCCCTTTCTTGTTTTTCTCAATGGTGTACTACCCTTCGTTGTCGATTTCTTTCTTGAGGTATGGGACGCCCTTTTAATACTTTGGAACAGTTGACATGTGTGGGTGTTTGATTCACCGTTCGGCCTCTTTTTTATGATTATAACACATTCGAATTAGGAGTGGTGGATAGTTAACCGCTGCGCCATTTGGCCAACGCCCCGAATCGGCTGACTTGTCGAACTGAGGCTTGGAATAAGTGATATATGTACTTGAGGCTACGGGTTGAAGAATCATAAAAGTTGAGGCCATTCAGGGATTTAGAGCGCAGGCATGACCCTAACCCTTCGTTGTTGAGGAGATGTTTTGGGGATGATGGGATGACACTGGTCTTCAATGGAGCGTGCAAGATTGACACAAAGCTACAACAGCCTGGCTCCGGCTTTATCTAGCACGTAAAGTATCTATAGGCATTCTCAAGCCTTCCCGGCACTTCCCAGCCAGTGCATATACTGCTCAATAGCTTCCTGCATCGCCTTCGTCCCGGCCTCAATCACGCTCGTCAACGGCTTCCCCTTCATCTCATCCTGCACCCTCGCATAGTGATTGTTCATCCCTTTGTTGATGTTGACCTTGGTCACACCACCAGCCATGCACTTCCTAAAGATCTCCTCGTCGAATGGGTCCGCACCATGCAACACCAGCCTGACCCTCTCACCCACCCGCTCATTGATGGCTTGCAGACGATCATACTCCAGCTGGATTCCCCTAGGACCATACTCTCCATGCACGTTTCCAAACGCGGGAGCCAACATGTCAATCCCGGTATTGACAAACTCCTCAGCCTCCTCGGGCGTAGTCAGCAGTCCTTCCAAGTCCGCCGTCTCCGCCACGCCATCCTCTCCGCCCTCGATACGTCCAGGCTCCGCTTCGGCAGCAATCTCGCGCTCGTGGCAGTACTGCACCAACTCGGCCGTGAGCTTCAGGTTCTCTTCCTTTTCGTAGTGGCTCATGTCGCACATGATGCTGTCGAAGCCGTCGGGAATATCGGCGGCGCGGCGCACCAGCTCGGGTGTTTGCGCGTGGTCCAGGTGCAGCGACACAGGCACGCTGGCGCTGTGGGCGGCGTCGGCGGCGGCTTTCACGAGTGAGTCACCCGCGTACTGGATGGCCCAGGGGAAGAGGAGGACCATGGCTGGCGAGCGGGCGGCCTCGGCGGCCTTGACGGTGGCGATGATGGACTCGATGTTGTAGCAGCACATTCCCGGAACGGCGTAGCCGCCGGCTTTGGCCTTGTTGAGGATGGACATGGTCCGGTTCTCGGAGAGGGGTGGGCGGCCCATTGTAGCTGTTGTTTGTTGGTGTTGACTTTGGTATGGTGATCTAGGAGGGAAAAGAGGAAAGGAGCAACCGAAAAGAAACAGAATCCGGCTGGCAGGTAGGGTTGGAGAGTTGTGGTTTGCCTGGTTATGCTGAGACGGATGGGATGTGCTTCTGCCACTGATAGAGGTTGCCTCTCCTGTACTAACAGAAAGGGTCAACTGCAAAAATAGGCAGTACTTGCAAAGAGCCGTGATTATCCAGCAGCCGAGTATCGGGAACAGCTTATCCTTCAACGTGTTGCCGAGTTGGAGGATGTCATCAGCAAGTTTCCGGATTGGGCAAACCGGGGTAACCACTATAGATGCAATGACCCCCAAATTCTCCCCCAACTTTACCCCCAACTTTACCCCAAACTTCCAAGCCGAAATCCCGACTCAACCAGTTTGGATGTTATGCATCTCTTTTAGCCTAATGCTGACCCAGTACGTACCTAGCGGGATACTTTCCTTGAAGAGGAACTACCCCAGCTGCTAATTAGTTTCCCGTCCAAGACCATGGAGAAAGGGGAAGTCATCTGGTTGAACATCACTTCGTGGCTCAAGCCTTTTTAATATTTAGGCGGGGGTGGGGGTGCCGAGGAGGAGGAGGTGGAGGCGGAGGAGCGGCTTATAGCCAGGTTTTGGTGTAAGATTTGGTGGATCACGCCATGTTGATGTTCAAAACGTTCTGTTCGGCTTACAGGAAAACGAAAATGACGTTCTCGCCGTGGGGAAAGGTTGGCTTTCCCTCAAGTATGGGGAATCGAATTTCCGCAAAAGAGGGACCGTTGCTTAGACGACAAACTCGCCATACTCAGCTTCACGGGATACATCGAATCTGACTGGGTCTTAGACTTGCACAGTGACTCCCCTACCTAAGACGACTCAACGCTCACTCATCACTGTTCACTTACTGGGACTTTGTCCATTCACCGAGTCGAACCCATAACATCATGTCAGACACCAAGCAACCTGTAGCCTTCATCGGCCTCGGGGCCATGGGCTTCGGCATGGCCACTCACCTCATCAAGCAAGGCTACCCTGTAACCGGCTTTGACGTCTGGCCCCCAACCCTAGAGAAGTTCACCTCCGCCGGCGGTCTCACAGCGTCCACACCAGCATCCGCCGTGGCCGACAAGCCACTCTGTGTCTGCATGGTAGCCACTGCGCAACAAGCCCAATCTGTGCTCATCGACGGGCCGGACGCCGCCGCTCCAGCTCTGCCCCAAGGGGCGGTCCTCCTCCTCTGCTCCACCGTCCCCTGTGACTATGTTCAATCTCTTGCGAAGCAGCTCTCCGCCATTGGCCGTCCGGACATCCATCTGATCGACTGCCCTGTCTCTGGCGGTGCCGCCCGCGCCGCCGACGGTACCCTTTCCATCATGGCGGGCGTGCCGTCTGAGAAGGCCCTGGGCAAATCCAAGCCGCTCCTGGAAGAGCTTGCCGATCCAGCCAAGTTGTACATTGTCCAAGGCGGCATCGGCGCCGGCAGCAACATGAAAATGGTGCACCAGGTGCTTGCGGCTGTGCAAATTCTCGCAGCGAGCGAGGCCATGGGGTTGGCCACTCATTTGGGACTGGACCTGGCAAGAACGAATGAGGCCGTGCTCAAATCGGACGCGTGGAACTGGATGTTTGAACACCGGACGCCGAGGATGTTGACGGGCTATCAGCCCATTGCGAGTGCGACGGTGATCATCGTCAAAGACACAAGCATCATCACTGCCGAGGCCAGGAGGAGCGGATTCCCCACGCTGATGACGAGCGTGGCCGAGCAGGTGTATTTTTCTGCCGTAGGAAGGGGGTACGGGGCGGACGACGACAGTGGGCTGGTAAGGCTGTATGCAGAAGGCAAGGGCAAGGTTGGACCGGTTCAAGGAACTGCTGCGAGTGGCGAGGAGAAGCTAGCACTAGTGATCGGACTCTTGAAGGGGATATTGCTCTGCTCAGCGGCGGAGGCCCTGGCTTTCGCGGATAGGGTTGGGCTGGACCTCGATCAGGTGTTTGATCTGTGTATCAACGCGGCCGGAGGAAGTCAGATGCTGAAGAAGTATGGGCCCAGTATCATCAAGGCTTTCCGGGAGGGCACGGCGAGGCAGGGATGGGCTGCTGCCGAAAGCGAGACGAGTCTCAAGGAGATTGCCGATGGTCTTTCTGCGGCTGTTGAAGAGGCTCAAAGACTCAAGGCGCCCGTTTTCTTGGGCAGCCAGGCGTTGAATGTCGTCCGGGTCGCGCTGCAGTCGAGCCCAGATGGAGTTGCGGCGGGGGCTGTTGTGAAGGTGTGGAACTCGACAAGCGTTTGAGGTATGTAGAGAGTTTGTTTGTCGGTTGTACCCAATTATCGTAGTAAAGTCGAAACGTTTTGCTCCAACTGCCCGTTTTGTGACTATCAAAGCCGGTCGTCGTCATCAATCTTCCCGTCTTCAGTCCCGTCTCGCTTTTTCTCCTGCGCTCTGCAAGGCCAATCCTTCATCTTCGTATCCTGATATCGATGGTCACAAGTTGTTCATGTTCACCCTTCTCAGCCGGGTACGATCCGCTCAGAGCAACGTTAAATAATGTCTTTGCCAATTTTGGTGTTGAAAGGTGGAAGTGAAGGAGCTTGATTCCATTCCGTTGACACCCGACTTCCTCCTCTTTTTGGCTGCTGTGACGGTTTCCTTACAGGCGGAGTTTAGGGGAGGGAGGGGGGGGTGTTCGCGCCCCAAATCCACAGCGGCATCTGCCACTGAGTGAGCCACTGTAGCCACTACCTGTGCAGCCACTCCCCGCACTCCCCGCAACAATGCTCAGCGCCTGCCCGCCTTCTTCTCACGGGAATTCGCGTCTTGGTCACTTACGCTAAGCCATCTTTCTCTCTCAACGCGTAAAGCTTCCAGGAGCGCGACCAGAAGTCCAACAACCCAACCCAGGAGTGGCGCCTTTGGTTGACTTCCACTTCAAAGTTTGAAGAAAGAAATCTCCTGTACAAGTCAAAGTCGATTTGAGCTGATTTACGCCAAGATGGAGAAAGCGTTCCGCCCTCACTTCTTCAACCACGGGAAGCCAGATGTAAGTCATCCAGCTGCATCCCACATCCAAACAAAAGTCGAGGCCAGCTTGAATCCTGCTGACTTACATGTCTTTGATAAACTAGGCCAACCCAAAAGAGAAAAAGAATTGCCACTGGTGCCAGATCCGATCCTTCGCAACCCATGCGCAGCTGCCCATCTCCATCGTCAACCGCGAAGACGACGCCTTTCTCAACCCCAACTTCCGTTTTATCGACCACTCCATCATAGGCAAAAACGTTCCTGTGGCCGACCAGTCTTTCCGAGTAGGCTGCTCCTGCGCTAGCGATGAAGAGTGCATGTACTCGACATGCCAGTGTCTCGACGAGATGGCGCCAGATAGCGACGAGGAAGCTGATCCCTACACCCGGAAGAAGCGATTTGCCTACTACTCTCAAGGAGCGAAAAAGGGACTATTGCGTGATAGGGTCTTGCAATCCCAGGAGCCCATCTACGAGTGCCACCAAGGTTGCGCCTGTTCCAAGGACTGCCCAAACCGGGTGGTAGAGCGTGGCCGGACCGTGCCCTTACAGATCTTTAGAACCAAAGACAGGGGCTGGGGCGTCAAATGTCCCGTCAATATCAAGAGGGGGCAATTCGTGGACCGGTACTTGGGCGAAATCATTACCAGCGAGGAGGCCGACCGGCGACGAGCTGAATCGACCATTGCTAGACGAAAGGATGTCTACTTGTTTGCCCTCGACAAGTTTTCCGATCCGGACTCACTAGACCCCTTGCTGGCCGGACAGCCGCTAGAGGTTGACGGCGAGTATATGAGTGGCCCTACCAGGTTCATCAACCACAGCTGCGACCCAAATATGGCCATCTTTGCGCGGGTGGGCGATCACGCTGACAAGCATATTCACGACCTTGCCCTGTTCGCCATCAAGGATATCCCCAAGGGGACCGAGTTGACATTCGACTATGTCAACGGATTGACAGGGCTCGAAAGCGACGCGCATGACCCATCAAAGATCTCGGAGATGACCAAATGTCTCTGCGGAACTGCCAAGTGCAGAGGCTATCTGTGGTAAAGGGGGAAGATGTTAACTCACAAAAACCCTGTGGTGTCCCCAAAGATCACTTGACGATGCGTTCCCCGCAAACCCATATTTTATCCGGTGGCCTGACTTGCCGTTCGTATGCCCTAGACTACCACTTGCAGAGCTAATGCAACCGTTGCAGTGAGGCGACTGCAACACCAAGCATCCTTCGCTCTAAAGAACTTGTGTAAGTCGGCGTGATCAAGTCTGTACTTCAACAGCACCCTGTAGACATCGTGCGGGACACGGCAATACTGGTCTTTTTACTGCGCCCTACACTAATCGTTGGGCTGAGCCATAATTGTAATGAATGGATGATGCTCAACTCGGGTGCGCTGCTAGGACGGCTCAGCCTTCATGTCGATGCAGGAAAAGACGGATTGAGTTAAGGGGGTCTGCGCCATCTACACTAGATCGGTAGTCAGATCAGGGAATTGGAGGCGGATGAAGGGGAGGGAGCTCGGGCTCTTAGGTAACGAACGACAGAGCTTCCCCCCTGGCTAGGTTGCCATGATCTTACCGGGCCGACAGTGTAACGGGGCGGGATCGCATCACAATGACAAAGTCCCCCCTCAAACGTCATTCTCTCATGTCATGAACTTGTCTTGAGGCTCTTATCTGTGGTCGTCATGAAGTTTGTTAGTCCTGGTCTAGTACATTTCATGAATCTATCCATCTGCCCATTTCGCCATCGATCCCCGCTCCTTACCCCGACATCGCAAAGGGATGGTAGAAATCTAGAATTTCAATCTTCTCCAATTTCCATTAACGCCTCCCAATATTATCGAAAGCTTGAACTCGTTCAACCAGTCAACGGCCGAGGTACAACCTCAGACATCGCCAACCACCAACCACCATCCCCGGCCACTTCAAGGGTGTGAAACGAAGCCCTCTTCACCGCGACATCGCCCAGAAACGCCTTAGCAAGGACTTATGGTAGCAGCCCCAGACTTGGCCGGACCACGCTAGCAGGCCGCGCATCAGCAACTTTAGTCAGGGACGGGGACCCCTACAGTGCATATGTAAACCCCGCGCAACAGATCTGCCTGCGGGGGTTCACCTTAGCATCAAACACACCACAAGTGCCTGCCTGCCGAGAGCGAGACGTGCAGCATCGGAGGAGCTTTTCAACGGGCGAACAGGGGGAGCTTGCCAGAGTCGAAGCTCATCTTCCAACAGTTCAAAAGGAAAGGAGAGAAAAAGTCGTCAACTTGAAAACTATACGTCGACTTGGGCACCACGTTCAACCTTACCTTTGTTGCCTCATTTTGTTCGCCCTTGAAATATCCAGCGAGGCTCCCGATCTCCAACATAAGGGGCCAAGGGCAGATCCGAAGGTAACTGGCCGAGACCCGACAAGTAAGACATTCGAGAAGGACGGGACGGGACGGTACTGCGCCCATTCAGGGGAAACATCCACTCCCGGCACTGCCAGGTGCATACCGCCTCGTGCTTATTTATCCATTGTTTCAACCGGCGCAAAACTCTCAAACGGCCTACTGCGCGTTGCGAAACGACAACATTCGCTGGCGCCTTCAAGGCCAATCGCCGGCTCGGGCCGTCATGAACTGGCTATCCAGGCGGCTGGTATAACCCGAGCGAGCGGTGGCACTTAGGCAGGAGAGTGAAAACGGTTAAAGGTTGTTGAAGGGTCTGGTCAGTCAGGCAAAGACAAAGAAAGAAAAAAGGGGAGAAAGGTAAACAGAGTTAATTCAGATATCCAATATCCGAAAGAGAGAGAGAGAGGAAGAGCAAGAAGTGAACATTGTTGGATTTAGCGGCGTATCCGGTTCATCCATCCAATCTCAAACGGTAAAAAAAAAAAGAAAATGGTGTGTATCACGACAATCTACCTACCTATCCTACCTATTAATCCAATCCAATCTCCACTGTTATCCCAACATCTTTATTCAAAAGTTTCTAACTCGTACTTCTGTCTCTTCCTTTTTGATTTGTGTAGGGTTGCTGCATATCCAGGTCCTCCGAGGAAGAGGGCGTAATAGCCCCATACCCAGCCGGCAGCCGCACCTCTAGGATTTCAGGTTCTTCTCGAGCAATCAACCGCCGTGAGTTAGATGCTGGAGGCTCGCCAGCTCCCACAACAGCAGGGTCACAACTCCGCGGCATAGGAGGCGGTTCGTCAGTAACCAGTGATGATCGACAACCCCTTACTTCTCACCCTCCTTCAGGGGCAACATCATTCTCTCACCAACCACGACAAGAACAACAACAACAACAACAACAACAGCAACAACCAAGAGAACAACGAGAACAACGACGACGGAGTCATCGTCGCCGTTCTTCTCAGCACCGTGGTGACAGTGGAGATGATCGTGGAGATCGAGACCGAGGCCGCCGCCGCCACTCCCGAAACCTCTCCCATCATATCAACAAACCCCTAAAGCGGCACGAGTGGACAAGTGATGGCACAGTATGGACGCGCGCCGCTTTGGACCGCGAGCGGGTCGAGTTCTTTGATACTAGAGTCACGGGCAGGCAGGAGGTGTGGCTGGCCATTCACGCCGCGCTGGAGATTTTGTGGCATCAGGAGCAGGTGGACGCGGCTGCGGCTGCGCAGCATGGTGATGGGACGCTTGCGGCAGCAAGTGACTACGAAGGCGAAGAAGGCCAAGGTGAAGGACGTGGCAGCGGTGCAGAGGAGGAGGAGGAGGACGACGACAACGGCAGGGAAATAGCCCTTGCAACCGCTCAAACCATCCTCAACGCCGCCGAGATCACGCTTCCCACCGGCAACTTGGCACAGGGAGGAGCGTACGATTTACTAGGAAATCATTACTCGCTTCCGGAACACATTGTTTCAGATCCTACGAATATTTCGACGAGTCGACCACCTTCCTCCATGGAAGCCGATGAAGATGAGGAAGGATACGCGGATACAGATACCAAGGGTGCTGTGTCAGTAGCCAATGAAGAAGTTACCGAGGGCGCCAGCCAGGAGGCTTTGGAAAATGGTGATGAGGTCTGTTCCTCCTCAGAGCGTCATCACAGGGGGAAGAAAGGCAAAACGGTGGTGAATGTTAAGGATCTGATCACTGTCAGGGTGAGGTTGAGTGATGGGAGCAGGGATGTTATTGTGCAAGTCGACAAAGGGGATTCGGTACGGGTTCTTGGGAGGAAGGTTGCTGAGAACGCAAAGGTACTATTTCTTTCTTTTTTTTTTTTCTTTGCTATGCAGCACAACAGCTAACAGACTCTTGTTTTTGTGTTTCTTTGCCACAGCTCTCCTCAGACAAAAAGATCCGCATAGCCTACATGGGCAAGGTCCTCAAAGAAACATCCACCCTCCCTGACCAAGGCTGGAAACAAGGAACCATTGTCAATGCCCTGGTTTTCAATCGGTAGCCACATTGTGAACTAGCGGAGTTTGACAGAATGATTTCCGCCATAACCAATCCACCTCCGTCTCCCCCCTCCAGAAGCAGGAGACAACACCGACATCCCGCGGCGAATACGGCCACGGCTAGTTCCAGTCGACAACAGTCTCCTCCGCAGCAGCAGCAGCAGCAACAAGTCGCTTTTGACCGTTTTCTATCGCTACAGCTGTGGCGAGTCAATACGATGCCTCAGTAAAGAGGGCACAGTAGGGGGCGTATGGGGTTGCTGACTGGCATCTGGCTGGTCCTTCCTCACTCCTCACATTCCAAGACAACCGACCCCAAAACACGGCGCCGGCGCCGAAGAGCGCAACGGCGACAGCACCGCCAATCCATGAGCGCCGAGTCATTCCAACATTTCAACAAGAATACCTACCTACCTATCTATACCTTAATGTCACGACACCCTTCAACCACATAAATAAACCGGCCCCGCTTCAACGAGAACGGCGGCGTTCCAGGCACCACCCCGTCTACATCATATCACATTTGATAATATTCATCATTTGAACCTTCCTTTTAAGAACGAATATGATACCATTTCTCTATTTTGCATCAACAAGACACCTGGGAGGACATCTTCAAAGACTTTTTTCATATGTCATGGTTAATGGCGGAAACAAATCCACGCCATACACCGCATACGATACCTTACTTATACCCCCTTTTTTTTTCTTCACCTACCTACGGACTACTAATGTTTGTTTTTTCATCATAATTCGCAATTGGGCAGGCAGCATATCGCCTATGCAATTACCTTCTACTTTTCACTTTTATTACTGTTTAATCTTTACTTTTGTACCTAAGTTTGTGCTAGGGGGGAGGGTCGTATGGCATAATCATGCCATGGAGAAAAGGATGGATAAGAGACCGCAGGGGAAGGAGGGAATGAGTGATGGAATGAATGGTGGACGAAGTTATGGGTAACTATATATGAATGAGAATAATGCGCATTTTTGGTCGAGCTTGTCTTAGAGGTCCACTGACTGATGGCTGACTATGGCATTAATCACACCAGGCTGGTTTTCCATCAAGAATTGATTCTGCGTCTGTATCTGATTTTTTCATCTAGATAGTCCATCCTGCTTTTGGGTTCATCCTCTGCTTTTGTCTTCCTCATCCATCACACGATATGTCGAAAACCTTTTACATTTTTGCCATTAATCGGAGCAGAAAAAAGAGAGTGACATGAGTCTCATCCGGATCTCTCACAAGCATCAACTAGTGGAAATGTAACAAAGACTATGATAACAACGACTGAAACAACCACAAGGGTGAAAAGAATATCAAGTGATGAATTAATCGCTATACAACCCTCCCAATCACCCCATATATCATCATTTTCATCTCATCTAGCCCGAGAGAAAATCTGTTCAAGCGGCAGAACCAATCTTGTTCAATGCCTTGAGGGAGCCAAGACTGAGGGCCAACCCTTGCGATCTGCTGCGTATCCTCAAGAAACCAGTAATGGGTCCGTCTTCGCCTTCCTTTTCGATGCTCAGGTTTGCTAGAGCGTCCTCGCCTGATAAGAAAAGCAAAGTTAGCGATGCTATTTCCGAAAGTGCTACGCGAATGACGAGAAATCTTACCGAAAACGCTTCTTGCGTAAAGGTTGGCGCTCAAGAACTGGCAATCACCCTTAAGACTGGCCTCTGGTGTCAAGCAGTTCATATTTGTGGACGCCATAAGCAGGTCCAGGAACTCACGTAGGCTCTTCGCCTTGCTGTTGATGTTGACCTTGTTCTCCCACTCAAACTCGGTCCACATGGTGCGGAACTGGGTCTCAGTGCAAGTGGCCGGTTGGATGTAATCCATGATGTCGACGTGCAAGTCGTTCAGGATGACCACGTGGGTATCAGTGGAGTGAGCACCCTCATACACAACGTTGCCAAAGATGACACCAGTATCTGTGGAGGAGACCTTGATGGTGCACTGAACGTTGTGGAAGTCGTGGGGTCCCAGATTCTGGCTTGTCGGCTTCTCCACAACCTTGAGGTCACCGAGAGTCGCGAACTCGACGGTAAGGTTCTGGAGGGTCTCAGTTGTTTGGTTGACAAGTAGTACGTCTAGTACAATGTCGAACTGGTGGACCTTGACATAGGCCTCAGCATAAACAGGGTCGGAGAAACCGGTAAGTTGGACAACGCGGCTAAGCTTGCCAGATAGGTCCTCAGCCGAGCTGTTGTCTCCACCAGTGGCACGCTCGAGATCGGCATCGAAAGCATCAGCCCCATCAGTGGCATTCTTCTTGGATAGCTGGCGGATTTGATAAACATCGTCCACCTGAGTGGCCGTCTTTGCCTTTTGGTGGGCCTCTTTTGCTGCGCGCTTCTTCTCCTCAACCTGGACCATCGCCCTGAACGCCTTCCTGGTATCCTCGAGATAAACGGTCTCCAACTCCTTGTGCGCGGTGAACTCGGCAAGGGAGCGCACACAGCTCATGATACGATCCACCGAATCTTCATCAATAGGGGCCTTGACGAACTGCGACTGACCAACACGAATGACGGAGATCATGATGAGCATAGCCTCAGCGCGGAGGGCGTTCGTGCGAGCCTCTTCCGAGGAGATCTCGGCATGACGCATGACAAGCTTGGTAAGGGTCGAGGCGAGAACAGTGGCAAGGTAGTAATCGCCGTCAAGGATAAGTTGCCTGAGAGGGGGCTTCGACGAAGCCTTGACAGCCTCCAGGCGTGCAGCAGCTGTAGACTGGCTGGTAAGGGCAGTCTCGGTAGCGTATGTGCCATCAGCAAGGACCTTGCGTGAGCCAGTCGGCGCTGCCCTTGAGCCATTGACCTGCTCCTTCTCCTTCTCCTCGGCACCACCATCAACATTATCCAGCAACCGTTGCTCGGATGCCAAGATCGGGATCTCACCCAGGCTTGCCCGAATTCTCTTCCATGCGTCCCTGATATCCTTCTCCTCAAGCGAGTACTCGCCGATAATCCAGAGAATACCGCGGTAGATCTTACCAGCGCGGACTTCACTCAGGGTATCTACCAGTCTCGCAATGATTGCTGGCCTGAGCTGAGGGAACTTCTCGACGACCTCCTTGACAAAGTTAATAACATCAACGGCGGAGTTGTTGTTAAAATCGGCAATAAAGTCCATGAGCAAGCCGACGACGCTAGCGGCGACTTCGGAGAACTTGATAGCGCATTGATGGATGGAGTGGATAAGAAGCTGGCGGTACTCGTTGTTCTTCTCGTACTCCTGGTCAACCGTCTTGGACAGCTCCTTCTTGAGCAAAAGCACGACTTCCTCCACGTTCTTGCTGGAGACCATCTCCAAAGCAATCTCGAGACCCTTCCTCCGCACATCGATATCCGTGCTAGAGAGAACGCGCAACACCTCCATGGTCAGGTTGTCCAGGACGCCGGGGTTCTTTTGGCGGAGTTGATCGACACGGTCCAGAACGATAAGCTTGACATTGTTATCCGCCTCCTTGATCGCAAGCTCAATGAACTTGCTGGCAGCAGCCTTGACAGCGACAGGGTTGTTGGTGAGAGCCGTCAACGACGAGGCCGCTTCGTAGATAACGGTCGAGGCACTAGCTTCCAAAAGGTCAAAAATAAGACGGAGGTAGCGCGCCTTGTTCTGGGTGTTGACAACAGCATCTTTCCTGATGAACTCCAACTCGGCCAACTGCAAAAGCTCATCTGCGTTGGGAATACCGTCAAAGACGGTGCTGAGATAGAGAAGAGCCTTGTCGTGGTCGATGCTGGCAAGGGCGGCGAAGCCATTCCGCTTGCAAGTTGGGTCGCTTTCGCCTTCGAGGAACGTGGAGATCAAGTCCGCAGCATCGGGAATAAGCGACGGGGAGTGCTGGTAAATGGAAGCGACAGCAAAGACGGCGTTCTTTCGGACATAGGCATGGCGATGTTCGAGACAGCCCCGGGCTGAGGAGAGCAAAGGCTCGAGAAGTTCGGCCTCCCGCAGCTTGCACAGGAAGCGCAGCGTGTTGCCTCGAATGTACTCGTTCGGGTGTTGCAAGTCGTTTCGGATGCCGTTACTGCGAGGCAATGGCTGGTCAGCTTGGAGGGGCCAGCATGCCCAGACGGACACGGAATGCCTTACCATACTAGGATGAACTCCTGCTTGAGCTTCCCTTGGGCATCAAGCTTGGGGCAGATCTCATAATAGAAGTATAGAAGCTTCTTCAGGGGCTTGGATTTAGAAGGCATTACGAATCGGATAATGTGCATGAGCAGTTGGGGCATGGGATCGCCATTGAGCATGATGGTAAGAATGCGCTTCATGGTCTCGATCTTGGTCTCGTCGGTGCCCTTTTCGAGCTGCGTCTTGAGCTCCTGCACGGTTGGGGTGCCGTCGACGGCATTGTCCTTGACCAAGCTGTACGCATTTTCGAGGAACGACATGTTGGAGAGCTGGCGGCGGCCGGGCCGTCTTTGAGATTAAAGTTGAGATTGAATTTGGTAGAAAGTAGCTGGCCGGGCGTCCTGAAGAGGAGTCGGGGATCGGAATTAGAGAGGGGCGGGTGTGGTAAGGTGTTGTTTGCCCCGTTGTAGGTTGGTGAGTGCTAGTAAATGGATGGACTGAGTGGCTGCCTCGAGCTCCTGAAGAGTGACGATGAGCTGGCCTTGGTGCTGGATGTGGTTTCCTCCCCCTGGACTGACAGGGTCGTGGTTGGCCGAAAATCAAGAGACGGCTGCGCAATGAAAGGGTTGTCTGGAGTGCGCCGGCGAGGTGAGAGAGCGGAGCATCACCTGTGCTTGTTGTTGAAGTCTGGAAGAGCCAGCGTGGATAGGACGGTCAATTCTATCGAGAGACGGCCCCTGGGAGATGTGGCATTCTGGCCGGCCGCAACAGCACACGGCGAAGCACGGACCCCCGACACCCTTACGGCCTCACCAAGCCTCCATCTCCTGGCCGAGTCTGCCATCTGCCAGCCTGGCAAAACAGTCGAATGATCACGTGTCGATGCTGCTCACCAGCTGCCAGACAGGCTCGTGAACCCGGAGTCAGCTTGGAGCCCAAACAATGCCCCTGGGCCAAGCTGGGGTCAAGTGTGGGGCCGTGTGCCCCGCCAATGTCACTGGAGCGTGGCCGCGCGGGCGCGACTTTCAAGGTTGTCCGTCCAAAAGCGACAGGAACCAAGCCGCGGGCTGCTTCTTTGCTTCTTGTCTTGCAAAGCCTAGAGGTACTACTGACAGAAGCAACAAACAGCCATGTCAGCCGCCAACGAACCCTTCTATCTGCGCTACTAGTTTGTACACCCCTACGGGATTTGATTCACATATTGAAAACACCATGCTAACAGCCGACTTAGCTCTGGCCACTCGGGCCGCTTCGGCCACGAGTTCCTAGGTGTGTTCAGCCATTGGCGCCTCGAGACGCAAGCCCCCGCGTTTCCACGACCACGATGCTAAACTACCACTATCTGACTACAGAGTTCGACTTCCGCGTCCTCGGAGACGGACGTAGCGCCACTGCCCGATATGCCAACAACTCCAACTACCGTAACGACAGTCTGATCAGGAAAGAGAGTAGGGAACACTGTTTAGTCGGCCGTGGATATCCATATACTGACGAGGATCTGTTCTAGTGTGCGTCAGCTCTCTGGTCATTGACGAGATCAAGCGCATCATCAAGGACAGCGAGATTATGAAGTACGACATCCTGTTCACCCTTTAATACAAACGACTTGGAGCGGCCGCTGACAGGCCAACAGGGAAGACGACGAGAAATGGCCAACCAAAAACAAAGACGGAAAGCAAGAGTTGGAGATCCGCCTCGGGAACGACCACATTTCATTCGAGGTGCGTCATGCCAGTGTCGGAATCGATCTCTGCAAAATGTTCAGAGCTAATACGGGAGATAGACTGCCAAGATTGGATCGATCAACGATGTTACGGACTCGGCCGACCCAGAAGGCTTGCGCGTCTTCTACTACCTCGTTCAGGACCTCAAGGCGCTGGTGTTCAGTCTCATTGCCTTGCACTTCAAGATCAAGCCCATCTAATCTTCCGACACGAACGAATACCCCGAGTTTGATATCCTTGGTCATCGAAAGGAGAGATTCTGTGGCATAATGCGGCGTTTTCTAAAGGCGTTCTTTTCTATCTATTAGCGGCGCAGATGGGTTTCTTCAAACTG
The DNA here is from genome assembly GCF_000213175.1 of Neurospora tetrasperma FGSC 2508. Lineage (NCBI taxonomy): Eukaryota > Fungi > Ascomycota > Sordariomycetes > Sordariales > Sordariaceae > Neurospora > Neurospora tetrasperma. Next base: position 3,366,967 of record NW_009799100.1, on the reverse strand, counting down.
GATTTAACATGGAAAATTTCGGGACTGGCACAATCGTATACATTATCGACCAACCGCCCCACTGGCCCCCGAACCTAAGAGTCGTCATGGTTGCCTGTGTCAGCTATTGACGACGACCAACCAAGCTGTGTGAGGCAAGATATCCGATGCAGTTGCCAGGCGGAGACCGAGTGATGGAACACCGACATCTCATTACGAAGCACACCAAAGGCATGCCGTTGTACGATTCGTACAACAAACTCGATTCGTACCTCTATGTGAAGAGAGACCTGCCATGGCTAGTCTTGAATCACGATTGATCAAGTGACAAAAGGTTGGGCTACCAACTTTGAAGCAGTAACAAGGCCCGCACATGTCAAAGTAAGAAGTTAATCGATCCAACTCTCCGACTTTTGGCTCTTATTGGCGGTAGGCCGGTTATGCTGTGTAACTTTTCGCTTGACGAGTAACGCGGGGTAGACTTTCATTCCGAGACACATCCAACGCGAAATGGCTTCAATTTATGGTAAATCCAAGTAGTACAAAATGCTTCGTGAAACTCGATCCATCCTGGAGCCCTTCGTCGTCGACGGCCCTGGCATGTGCGACGGATCGGGAAGGGTCTCTCGAGATGGAAGTTACCTGTGTGGGGCTACTGACGTGAAGGATCTCCACCGCGATAAGCTCCATCGAACCCCTGAAGCTTCCGTCGACACCGCCAAACTGCATGCCGAAGGACACCTCTTTGGCTCGGCAGCGCTTCTCCCAATCCCGCACTGCAAAGTGGAAGTCAACATCAACCCGCTTGGCAGCACGGCGTGTGGCAGCTGCATCGCATGCTGTACCTGTGTGTTGTTTTGGCGCCGAGAGGTACAATGGATCGCAAGCGAGCGACCCAAGAGGCGGGAGGCCGATACCGCCAGCCAGTTTTCATCTTTGTCTAGTGCCCATCAACCGCCCACCCACCCTCATCAATTAAGGTTGTAAGTGGAAAGTGGGAGCGGACCTGGGGCCATTGTAGAGGTAGTGCCCACCAACAAGGCGGGTAGGAGTCCGTGGAGTTTTGCTAGACAGAGACTTGACTTGTTGACGGCAGAACGCCATCACTCGACCCAGAAAATCGTCATTCCCTTGCCCTCATCTTTCCTCTCCCGCGAATATTATAACCTAGCTGCATCTCATTGCTACCACACCTACCAAACTACATAGCTGTCCAGCAATATCTCTTCCCGCTTGTCACCTGCCACCTGGTTTCGCATCTCAGCACGTATTTTTTCTTGGACATTGCTACTTAGACATTTTCCTCCTTTGGGAGTTCGAAACCCCGAGGTTCTTGGGTTTTCGGTTTTCTGGTGGTGATCGAGCCAATGAATTCTCAACAGCAGCGAACGCAAGTCAACTGCCGCCAATTTGCCAGCGCTTCTGTCGCCTCCTGCTTCTGGTTGACTGCTTCATCTTGCCTGTAAGACGTGTTCGTTCTTGCGATCTGAGTGGCGGACCGCTACACGTTGCATACCTACTACCTAACACACACTCACTGAATGGCACCCCGGACCAGACTCCAGTCGTCTTGTAATCCACTTCAGCTGCACTGGACCCTGGGGTTCCTCCACTCAGACATCTCTCCCGCCATCAAGGTTGTTTGATGGTAATAGTGACGGTCAGGTCGCACTACAGTCACCCCGTCGCGATATTGGTTGGGCCCGGGAACATCTATCTTGTCGCTTGGTTCAAGCCTGGCATCTAACTACACCTACAAGCTCCCACATCGACATCCAGACGCTTCGGCTTTGCAACTTTCGCAGAGATCACATCTCCCGCTCAGATCTTTGGTCTGACTCCTTCCTTGTCGTCCCCACCTGCCGCTGTCATCGACATTCCATCCCACTGCATCGTCGCAAAAGCCCTACTCCACCCGCAACACCGAGACGCAGGACAGACACGCCTGCCGACGCATCGCATCCGTCCTGCCATCAGCACAGCAGTCTACGTCGCAGTAGATCTTGGACGCCAGATCAGAGTCATATCGAACCGATTCACAAAAGCCCAACATGCCTAGGGTTGCGCCTTTCAACGACGCAATCGATCCCCCATCTCCACGCCTTTACCCATTTTCATCATGTCCCGATACCGATGACTCCCAAATGCGTTCGCAGTCACACCATCAGTATTTCTCACCACCCATGATACCCATGATAACATCACCAAGCACGGCCGATGTTATCGAAAGAACGGGACCGGCCGTATTGTCCCCGGAGAGTCAATCGGAGGTGAACCTTGATGTGGATATGGATCATGGATCCGAACGCATGCGGGACGACCGCCGGGACGCAGATGAGGCCCACAAGCAGCGGACCGAGATTGACGACGAAACTTCCGTGGCTGTTAGTGACCCCGCACATTCTGTCCATGTCGAACAACGTAACCGCACTATTACGGCGAACAGAGTGCCGACTAGCACGTCGGACATAAGGCCATTAAGGACATATGGGGTGAGCGGTGGACATAGGAATCGGAAACAAGGCGACGAGCTTCTTGCGCCGAACAATACAAGTCTTGGTCAAGTAGAAGAAGTCGACTTGACTGGCAATGACACACCTTGGATGCACGACTATGGACTCGCAGGGCTCAGCTACGAGTACTGCCAGACAAGATTGACACCGTCCACGCCGTCATCCTATCTTCGCCCAGGCAGTAAATTTTCGGGGATGCAAAAGTCGGAGAGATCACGTTATGACGTGGAGGTGGAAATCAAGCAGGTTGATCTCCGCGAGTCCTTCTTGTGCGGCTATCTGCGGATTCAAGGTACGTAGCGGGAGGTACCTCTTCTTGTGTTACAATCAAAAAGGCAAAGGTAAGGGGACGGAATTTGCTAACCGGGAGTCGCTTGTCTAGGTCTTACTGATACCCACCCGACATTGACGACATATTTTGAAGGTGAAATCATTGGCCCACATTATAGCTTCCTCACTCAACACCCACAATGGGGAGCAAATGACAGGATTGATATCTCGCATTGGAGCAAGTTTCTCGCGTTCAAACCTTACGCCAAGGTCGCCAAAAGGGGCGGCGTTCACATTAGGGATGTGGCACAGAAAGATAACATCTTCATGCGATGGAAGGAGCAGTTTCTGGTCCCGAACCACCGTGTTAGAACCATCAACGGGGCTAGTTTCGAGGGCTTTTACTACATCTGCTTCAACCAGATCCACGGGACAATTCAAGGAATCTACTTCCACAGCAAGAGCGAAAAGTAAGCCGTTACCACTGTTTGGTCAAAAGCATATGAGAGGACTGCTGCTAACGTTGTGCGTTTAATCGCAGGTTCCAACAATTAGAGCTGCATCATGTCGAAGATAAAGGGTGCTTTGGCGCTATGGAGTTCAGATGAGACGACGCAGGGACGTCACATTGGAAGGGCGGCAATATTCCGCGGCCTTCACAGGGCTGAGATTCGACCCAAGTCCTCGGGAATATGGTCTCAGGGACATGATCCCAAGACATAATTAAGCCCAGACAAAATGTGGTTTTGGGCGGGTAGGGTCGAATAAATCCTCAAAAGAAGCGACCCAACAGTGAATGAGGGCCACTCACCCGCGACCCAGGTGGACGCTTGTCTTTTTTTTGGGTTCTCATCTGCATCAGTCGGCTTTTTTGTCTTCATACCGTCGCATGATGTCATTTGCTTCTCATGTTGCTGTTATTGCTTATCTGGTTTGGGATCGGGGTCTGATACCAGTTGTTACTAATTTGACATGTTGTGCGTTTTTCTCAGGGGCGTGAGCGCAGTCTATTTTGACGGACAACAGAGACACTCGAAGGAGGACATCTACATACCACACACGCACGCATTGTTACGAGGAGTCAGCGAAGGGTCAAGGAAGTAACAGGGCCTGGGGTTTTAGTCTCATAAGCCATGATGAGGTTCTTTATCATTCATCAGGTGGAGGCATGGCGTATAAAGCGTAGAGTCAGCATGAACGGGAACCGAAGGTGGACGAATGCCAGTCAAAGCAGGATCCGCCATATCTCAGGCTGTCCGGTGCAGAGACTCATTTCTTGTACATGTCTAAATCTTCATGGGGGTATCTGAATGGAACACAACTGGAAGAGCGTACACATATGTGTTTCACATGCGTAGCCGTGCAACAAGCTGGCAAGGCAGAGTGTTGATATGTGAAATCAGTTTTTGAACCCCTTGAAGTAGGCGTTACGGAAGGGGTTCAGGTCGTCCGCCGTCTTGCCTTCTTCGACGGCCCGTTCTGCCTTGGCCTGCTCATATGCCTTGATGGCTGCAGCCTCAACTTGGGCATCGGGAATACGGCAGTATGTTATTAATCGTCGGGACCCTAGAATAAGATCACAATCAGTACATCTGCTAACATATCAAGATGAATATTAGCCAACTCACATTTGTTGAAGTCCTGCACACAAACAGCCACAACCTCCATATAAGGATGCTGCGGTACCGGAATCTCCTGATCCTGGTCATTCGCTGTCGGCATCCAGAACGACAGTCGGCCCCCATCCACCAGCGTCTGCGCCGAGAACTGCAGGATATCATCCAACATCAACAAAAAGCTGTATGGCTTCCTAGGCGGGATGAAATCCGGATCCTTGTACATCTCCATGCCCTTGGGGATCACCCACGGACACTTCTCCGGGTCCTTGACCCCCAACACCTTCAGCCCTTCGCGCACCCCGTAGGGCGGGTCGCACACTACCGCGTCGAATATCCTGCCGCTTACCCCGTCACTTTTTGGTTGTCCAGCGGGGGAGGAGGAAGAGGAGGAGGAGGAGGAGGAGGAGGAGGAGGAGGAGGCAGAAGTGGAAGTGCCAAGGGCAGATTTGCGTATAGGCGTGTTGGTCAAATCAGCAGTGAACATTCCGCCCAAGTTTTGGGTAAGGCCGTATTGCTCAAAGTTCCCCCTCAGGGTCCTCTTCTTCTCGTCACCTCGGATGCTGCGCCCGTCTATATCGGACCCAAACGTCAAAGCGCCGAATTGCGCGCAGGCAATCGGGAAGGAACCGGTGCCGACGAAGGGGTCGTAGATCAGTTTTCCCGGTGCCGCCAGGGCAATGTTGGCCGTGACCAGGGCTAGTTCGGCGTCCATGGAGGTCGTGGAGATGTATCTCCTCTTTTTGAGGTCCAACTTTTTGGGCAGCGTCTCCCGGGAAGAAGTACCCAGGTACCGACCAAAGTAGTAGTACTTTGGATCGGGGATGCCGAGAGGTGTAGAGTTCCATGGCCAGTCTTCAAACAGGATGAATTCATCGTCGGGGTTGCGCATCTTGATCGGGCCGGCGAATCCGAGGTAGGCGAAGGAGTTGATGATGGAGAGTTTTTGGTCGTTGGTGCGAGAGCCTTGGTAGGAGTCGATGGTGAACTTGAAGGAGCAGGACAAGTATTGGGACCATAAGGGCTCGGTGTGAGAGCGGACGGAGCTGTGGACTTCCGGGAGGGTGGCGCCGTGGCCCCAGAGCTCGTGGATGGAGATTACGAGGATGGAGCGAGCGATGAGGCGCCTGGCGGCACTGGAGGAGGGGAGGGAGACTATACAGAAGGGGGACTGTGTGTGGGTTGTTAGTTGAATGGTTCAAGTAGATGGGGCTGTGAGTTTATGGTGGGTTGAGAAGCAGAAATGTGTCAACTGCTTCTGGCCTGGCATGGACGTGTTCCGATTTAGGGAGTGAAGTTTGGAGACCTACCTCTAGACTGTATGAGATGACTTTGAGATCGATGCCTTCTACTATTGCTAGGGCCTCAATCTCGGGGAGACGAAAAGTCTCGTGAGACTGAGAGAAGCGGATGAGATATTCCATTTCGGGCATGATGGAGAGGATGGTTAGAGAGTTGTGGTAGGGTTCTCTGCTGTTCAATTATGACCCATAGTCTGCTGGAAAATGTGATGACAAAAATAGTGAACCTCTTTATGTCGTGTTATAGAAAATTGGTCTCGGCCAATAATCTGTTGTCACGGTGAGATTTTGTGAACAGTTGAAGTTGAAGTTACTCAAAAACACATAGGAGGGAGTGCTGTTTGATCTTTAGCGTGGTGTGGATCCATTGATAAGATCCCTGACTTGCAGATCTGGTAGGGCTGTGAGTGGTGCCCTGTCAGCTTGAAGTGGGGCCTGGGTATTTTGGTTTCACGGCAGGGGTCGGTACAGTCCATACCCCAGCTTTTGAATTTCCACTACAGTCGAGCAGCTTAGCCCCATACAGCATATGAACCTTAATCGCACCTTTGGCCGGCTTCAAACACGACAACAGAAAAATCGACGATCCATCCATACGGCACCGTAAAAGACTACATCAGAATCACCATGCTCTCGTTTCCGACGCCCTCAGTCTACCAGTCGTCGAAATGCTTCGTCACCTACGGGGTTATGGGCCATCTTGACCCTAATCAGCCACCAACCAAAAGCAAGCCATGGTCAACAGTTGCAAGCCAGGACTTCATCAACAGGGTATGTCACTCTCCTTTATGTTGGACAACATTCACTAATAACTATCCCCAGGTCGAACTCATCATACCTCAAGAAGCCTTTGAAGTTGTGCGGAAAATTTTGAATGAAAAAGCAGCACCTGAGTTTAAGCGGGTGGTCATGTCCTTGCACGACATCTTATCTGGTGACTTCTTTACTGAATACATCAAGAAGGGTAGGATAAGACCAATTTTCAAACCAAGCCAGTAGCGAAAGCTAACAAAGTATGCGCTAGGGAATGTTATGATGCTGTCGGAAGGGAGGAAAGGGATCGACAACGTTTTTACATTGAGAAATGGTACGCTACATTCGAATAGCAAACGAGTAAAGACTGCATTGAACGCTCTGCTAACATAATGATGCAGGTATCTTGACAATGTTATTGGACAAGGAAGCATATGAAAGAGCAGGTCTTGTTGGCAAGCCTGACGGAGTGAAAGGAAAGCGTGGTCTGAAGCCCCGGTGGGGTAAGTCTCTTCTTCCTAGCTGGAGTATACTAGTCCTTGATGGCTACTAACGAGGCCATAATTGCAGTCGTTGAAGTCGACCTTACGAGTTCGTCGATGGTCCCAGGCAAGAAAGGATTCGACAGACTGATCTATGCGAGCAAGAACGCTTTCAATACACCAGTCACTTGGCTATTCTGCAACCTTTCTTCCACCAGTAAGCACCTTGTCCAGTGACCTACGGCACACGCACCCACTAACGTCACTTCAGTCCCCAATCCAGATCCCCTCGCGTCACATTCGCCGACCAAGTGTGCAGCAGAGCCCAGTGTCCTGGAAAACCTCGACGCCATGCTGCCGACCCTGAAGCCTCCGGTTGACACAATCGGACCAGAGGGGAGAGAGGAACTCGAATACTTCTCTACCGAGCTCTATGAGTGGCTATCACTGGTTCGACTGCAGAGCCCCCGAATTCAGGTGGGCGACCAGGTTGATCCGTATCTTTGCCGATATCAGGTGCCTGGTGATGGCCAGCAAGGCAAAATCTGCAAGCTTACTTGGCAGGGCTTTCTTGCTCCGTCCTGGTGTCGGGAGATTCTCCTCAATCTCGTCGCTGAGCTCCCGTCAAAAACATGGTTCTCGTTCAGCACGACGACCTTCTCCAAGGGCATGGCTGGGGATAACTCTGAGATTTCTCTCTTTCGGCCCCAAGGAGCGCCGGGGGAATATGTAATGTGGGAGATCAAGAGCCATGAGTGAAAAGTAATTCGTATTTTTTTTGGCGAGATGTCTCATTCCTGTCTAGGTCCTAGGATGGCATCTTCCACCAACTGGCGCAATGCCGCCTGTCCCTCGGCAGTCTCAAAGTCCTCTCTCGAGGCAAGCTCTTCAATCCGCCTGCGGAACTCGGGATCCGGCTCCCCAGCATTCTCCGCCTCGTTCATTGTACCGATCTGTACTTGTAGACCCTCGGGAGCCGGGGGAAGGTCCGCTGGCGTGACTCCGTTTGTCGTGCCCTGGGCGGTGTTGGGGATGTTGGCCTCGCCTTCCAGGCCCCTGAGGTATTCTGCGACTTCGGGATAATCCTCTTCGGCCTCGATCTTCTCTCTCGCGGTCTGACCCTCGTCGTTCACGATGGTGGTGTTCAGCTTGAGCTCCTCGGCCAGGACCTTGGCAGCGGCGACGGTTTCGACGACAAAGAGCGCTGTCTCGCCATCTTCGTCCTTGAGGTCCACTGGGACTTTGAATTCGCCTACAAGAGTGCGCAAGAGGTCCAGGTGGTTGTAGCTGGCAGCGGCGTGAACGAGGGAGTAGCCGTGCTCGTCCTGACCCGAAGCCAGGGAGGGGTTCTCGCGAAGGAGCGCGACACACGCCTCCGGGTTATCGGCGGCGAGGAGGTATGGGTTGTTCGACATCTTGGGTGGGTGGATTCGGTCTTCGAGTCGGATTTGGATGTTCACGGGTATTAAAATAATGCGTAAAGGTATGTTTTGGCTACTACATGCACTAGGTACGCAGACTCGCAATCGAAGTCACAAGTATGTAGAGGACGGACCTGGGCGAGAGCTGTGGACAAAATTTTAGTGGAGACATGTCGAGCTAGGAATGCGGGGCACTCCAATCGATGGAATCCTACAGATCAATGTTCCCTCGAACCCCTGTCCTGGCGCCTCTTGTTCCCTTCGGCGTGTGATGCACCGCAGGCGCAGTTCTGGACCCCTGGAACTCCTCAGCTAACCCGAACCCTGCGCATACTCGCTTGCAAAACGCTGTAGGGTTGCCTCTACTGCCGTGAAAAATAGTGTACACTACAACCTGACGGACTTGTTGGCACAACCGGAAGGGACAGTTCATCCACCAGGTTCAGGAAAGTGGGAAAGTGAATTATCGGCAATGGTCTATACTGAGTGTGGTTGAGTTGGAGATCAATTTAAACAAGTTGGTGACAACGTCGATCAGCAAGCAATACGCCAATACTTAGTTGTACGCCAGTTGTACGAACAATAAGGAACTGAGCAGATCTCGAAAGAGTCTCGGCGAACCAAATCAGTCCAACCGACATCAAATACAGTACGTCAACAGGTTGGAGTTGCTACGGGCAGTAAACATGGATGAATATGGGACCATAGCCTTGATCGCCTGCGGCCCATTCCATGTGTTAGTGCAAAATCTACCAGGTCCCATGTCTTGTCTCCCTTTGTTGCAGTATCGCCGCCGTTCAAATGTATGACTGTCTCGGCGAAGTTGCGAACCGCAGACGTTGTAGGCAGCCTGTCAGCCCCAAATAATCATCTTATTTTCGCCATTATATTGGCCAAAAAGGAGTAATTTGGACCCAATTAGCTGATGTGGTTCTCTTGGTGGTAGTAGTGTAGTGACTAACGGATTGCATCACAATCTCTAGGGCTGAGTCGCAAAGCCACCTTCTTTTTTTTTTTTTGTCCCATCAAGCTCCTTCCATCCCAGGTCCTAGATGCGGTTTCCAGGACAGCTGCAACAGCTTCTCCCGCAGAAGGCGATTCACAGATTCGGCCGAGCACTTGACCCACGAAAGGCAGCAGCGACAGCAAAGAAATCCTCCCATTATTAAATCACCTCTATCACCTCACTCAACTGTGATCGCCATTTTGGTGCCTTTTCAAACATCACTCCTACGCTTTGGAACAGCTCTCTCTTTGCCAACCCTTTCCATTGCAAGGTCAAAGCCGGAAGCTTCTCGCTGTTATATCCACCCCAAAACTCAGTTCTTTCCTTACCCCCGCTATAAACTTCCCCAACCACACCCAGCGCTCTCACTGGCGCAAGTCCGCACCTCAACCTCATCACCACACCACAACCCAACCAACATGGACGAACCACTCACGGATCTCCGAGGCCCACTAGCCGCCAAATACACTGCTTCTACCGATTACAGCAAAATTGCAGACAAGCTTGAGGTCCCTCATGTCGCACAGGATGTTCACGAGGTTGCGACCTTAATCAACGGGCTCGAGAATGGCGCCAAGAAAAAGACCAGCTTTAAAGTGAAAAAAACGACTTACGAAGTTACCCAGTCGCGTGATCACATCCGTGTCGACTCGTGGCGCTTCCATGATTGGGACTACAAGAAACATGACCTACCCACATATGCCCGCGGTCTCTTCACCACCAGACACAAGGACGGAACACCTGAGATTACCACCCGTGGCTACGACAAGTTCTTCAACGTCGACGAGGTCACGGAGACCAAGTGGGAAAACATCAGGACCAGGACGCGGGGTCCCTACGAATTGACGCTGAAGGAGAACGGCTGCATCATCTTCGTCAGTGGTCTTGCCGACGACACATTGCTCGTCTGCAGCAAACACTCGACTGGCGACCGTAGTGATGTCGAAACCAGTCATGCCAGCGCTGGCGAGCGCAGGTTGGAGGAGCAGTTGGCACGCATTGGTAAGACAAAGGCCGATCTTGCACGGGAGTTGAGGAGACGGAACGTCACGGCTGTGGCAGAACTCTGCGACGACAGCTTTGAGGAGCACATTCTGGCGTACGGACCCGACAAGGCGGGCCTGTATTTGCATGGCATGAACCTCAACCTTCCCGAATTCATGACTTACCCCTCGCCTGTCGTTCAGAAATTCGCAGAGGACTGGGGCTTCATCAAAACCGGCCTGATCGTCATTGATACTATCGACGAGGTCAAGGCTTTCCTTGAGGAGGTAGCTGAAAGTGGCGCCCACGATGGCCGCGATGTAGAGGGTTTTGTCATTCGCTGCAAGATGTCTTACCAGCCTGGGCAGCAGCCCTTCCAGGATTGGTTCTTCAAGTACAAGTTCGAAGAGCCCTATCTAATGTATCGACAGTGGCGTGAGTGCACCAAGGCCATCATCGCAGGAAAGCCGCCAAAGTTCAAGAAGCACGTCAAAATTACCGAGGAGTATCTTCTCTACGCTCGTCAGCGTCTAGCTGGTGATCGGGAGCTGGCCAAGCGCTACAACCAAAACCACGGGATTATTGCTCTCCGAAACGATTTTCTCGCTTTCAAAAACCTCAAGGGTTCCGACGCTGCCAACTTCGAGGCCTTGCATGGGGGAGGAGCTGCCGCTGACGTTGAGAGCGATATCATCCTGGTCCCGATTGCCACCATCGGCTGCGGAAAGACAACTGTTGGTCTTGCTCTCACTCACTTGTTTGGCTGGGGTCACGTCCAAAACGACAACATCACCGGTAAAGCCCGGCCGCCTCGCTTTACCAAGGCTCTTCTCGACATTCTTGACGAAGGTGTCCCCGCAGTCTATGCCGACCGCAACAATGCGCAAAAGCATGAGCGTAAGCAGCTCATCACCGACGTCAAGATACAGCACGCCCGCGCCCGGCTTGTGGCGCTCCACTTCGTTCACAATAATCTCGAAAAAGTCCGCGAGGTTTGCCGGGATCGTGTCTTTGCACGAGGTGATAATCATCAAACCATCCAGGCCGCCTCAGATATGAACAAGGTTCGTGGCATCATGGAGGGATTCATCAACCGCTTCGAGCCTTGCGACCCAGAACAGAAGCCTGACTCTGAATTCGACGATATCATCGACCTTGATCCTTCGGCAGGAAGCAGACAAAACCTGGAGACTGTCATCAAGGAGCTCCATCGCATGTACCCCAAGTTCATGCCCAACATCCCCTCTGCAGCAGAAATGGACGAAGCCATCCAATATGCCCTCGAAGGCTACAAGCCTGATTTGCGTCACGTCATCCCCGACCGTAGTACCAAGAACAAGAACCAGCCTAAGCAGAACGGTCAGCAGCAACAGCAGAAGCAGAAAAAGAGACCCCTGGAGTACATGTCCGTCGACATGACGACCAAGGATGTGCTTAACACCCTTGAGAAGGCGTTTGCCGCTGCTGGCTCGGAGCAATCCCGCTTTTTCAAGCAGCTCCAGGGCACTCGCCGCGTACAACCCAAATTCCACGTCACTTTGATACACAGGGCTGGTGCCAAGGAGAATCCGCAGCTCTGGGATAGATATCTGCGCATGAACGAGCTTGAAGGACCCAACTTTCCAGACGGGAAGCTCGGAGAGATCGACGTCCAGCTTGAGCGTGTGGTTTATGACGACCGTATCATGGCTATCGTGGTTCGCTTGATCCCCAGACCCGGGGACGAACACGCCAATCCCGATAGCAGTGAGCCTGCAGAGCCAAAGTGGAAGTGCACAAACCGTGTTGCGCATATTACGGTTGGAACGAGAGATGATAGTGTCAAGCCAAGGGAGAGCAATGACTTGCTTGTCAAGTGGTTGGAGCATGGTACGGGAGCGGAGACCGGAATCTACGACCTGTTGATCGATGGTAAGCCCACGTTGCAGGGAGTTGTCAGGGGGGTTCTCTCGAGATAGGAGACCGAAGGGGCTTCATCATTGGCAACCAATGACCATAATTCCCATCGGCGCCGTGGACGTGGACATGGACATGGGCATGGACGTGGTCGAGGCGGTGGTGGCCACGGTCGGGGTAGAGGGTCACATAGGGGCAGGGGGCATTGACGTTACTTGTAGGAATCTGTTAGACGCAGGATGATGTTCACGAAATATGTCTTGGGGAAAATCATAGCTTTACGTACAACGGCGGGAACGAAAAGACGACGGAAGGAGAGCAGATTTGGGGCTTTCGAAACCAAAATATGCAATATAGCCAGGCTTGTAGCCTTCTCATCACCACAATTACATATCCACATCTGTACTTAACCAGACAACAAGACCATAACACTGGCACTTTATGCGCTGAAGCTATTCGTAACCTCCACAAACTTGGCCCACTGCCTCGCCGCTTCTCCGCTCTTGATAGCCCATCTCGCCCTCCTAATACCCTCCTTCCAACGCCCACCTCCTGGTCCACGCTTCTTGATAACCTGCCCGTCATCACCATGTCCCATATCACTCGTGTCCGCCTCGCAGATGCCCGACACCACGAACAGCGCCGCAGTGTTCATCAAAACAAAGTGCAAGATGGGATCATCATCCGGCATCTCATTGTTCAAAATCTTGCTCAAAATAGCCGCATTCTCAATCGGCTCCTTACCCGGCGACACCTCCGACAGCGGATGCGCCGGCAACCCAAAGTCGCTCGGGTGAAGCAAGAAGTGGTTCACCACCGGCTCGCCCTCTGGGTCCTCATCGGTGGGCTTGATCGTCCAGCAATGCGTCGGTCCAGCGCAGCTGATCTCGTCCAGCTCCTCATCGCCGCAAACTACCATGGCCTTGCGCGCCCCGCCCATCTTGAGCGCCTCAGCGAATACGGGACCGAGGTCCTTGCGCGCGCATCCAATCATTCGCGCCTCTACCAGTTTGTCCTTTCCACCTTCACCCGAGAAAACGGCCGGGTCGAGCGCGTCCAGCGGGTTCGCCAGAGGGCCGACCAGGTTGAAGATGGTGCGCCAGGGGAGCTGCGCGCGGATGGGGGCTACGTGGCGCATGCCCTGGTGGAAGACGGGCGCGAAGAGGAAGCCGTAGTTACATTGGGAGTAGAGCGAGCAGACGGTGTCGGGGCGGATTCGAGAAATTTGGGGTGGGCGGGGAGGGACGCAGGCCAAAAGGTCGGCCGAGCCGGACTTGGAGGTTGAGGCTTTGTTGCCGTGCTTGCCGACGAGTAGCAGGGAGGAGGCGAGGATGGAGGAAGTGGTGCTGATGTTGAAGGTGTTGTGGGAGTCGCCGCCTGTGCCTACAATGTCGCACTGGAATCGAGGAGGTGGTCAGTAAGGGAGCTAGTAGGGTGAGGAGGGAAAAGGGGACGGGACAACGAAAGGGACTGGGATGACTGAATGTGTAAGAGGAAAAACGTACGAGGCCGCCGTTGTAGGCTCCTTCTTGTCTGCCGCGCTTCTCAATGACTTGACGTAGTTCGTTGAGGTCGGTCTGGGCAGCGGCCTTCAGCATCACCTGGGCCGTTTTGGATAGCACTTCGGCACTGCGGTCCAGACCGGTGAAGTGCAGGCACATGAGCAGCGCGCCGGCCTGGACATCGGAGATTTGGTTGGTGAAGAAGTAAGAGATGGCATGGGCGATCTCGTCCGGCGTCACAGGGTCGGGGTGTCCGAGGGGCCAGAGACGGGTTAGTAGCTTCTTGATGTTGACATCCGGGAGGTCCTCAGCCGCAGTCGCGGTCGCCGGTGCCGCTTGTTGCTGTTGCGCCGACATGTTTCTGGAGATGTTGATGTGGAGTTTCTGCCGGGATCAGAATTGTTTGCCTGGTCGCAATAGCTGTCAGGCTGGTCAGGGAGGCCAATTGAATGATGCCGGCTTCCTGGGAGCTGTGGAAGGAGTAAAGTCTGGCTGTTGTTGACTCATTTCGTGGATCGGAGAGGCGCGGCGGGAATACCATCCAAGGTTTGGTGGGAATGACGGGCAGCTTTCTACAGTGTGCTTTGTTCTCCCCAATGATGGCATCGAATGCCGCCAGAGTGCCCCGCGACAACGGGCATCAGCGGGGCAGATATGCAGGCATTGAGCACCCCAGCAGCCGCAGATCACAACCGCAAATGAGCCTGAATGGGCTGGCAGAATTAGCGGGCGGTGAGTTGCTTCCAACTCTTGGCATTTGGAGTAAGATGCGGCAGGCAACTTTTTGATTTTACAGCGAGCGGGAGACCGGGTGGTCAGTGCGTTCCGGCATTGGCGACGCGGCGCCAAAATTTCGGGAACTCTGTTCGCCAGCAGCCCGGCCGCGATTACGGGGACTGGGACTTATCAATCCGGGGGACTGACGGAGCGCGAGATTGTTCACTCCTTTCACAAGTAAGTTCCGGCCCCCCGGAGATGGCCCCAGTCTGCGTCCTCTATGGTTAACACAATGTGATTCAAGAATGTCTCTCAGACTAAGTCGCCCGGCCGTCCGCGGCTTGGGTTCTGCCATCAAGTCTTCCAGAATCTCGTCCAGGTCGGCCGCCCTGTTGGTGCCCTCCACCTCCACATCCGCCTTCTCGACTGCCTCACCACAACGCGCCGCCGCCGCCGGTCACCTCAGGCTACCCGACGACTATGTGCCGCCCACCCAACCCCCGAGCGCCCGTCCCGTCGATACGCGCAAGTCGCAACTTCTGCGCACTTACACCTCGATGCTCCGCTCGACCCCCTTGATGCTCATCTTCCAACACAACAACCTGACCGCTATCGAGTGGGCTGCGATAAGGCGAGAGCTTAGCCTTGCCCTGAGCAACGTTCCAGTTCCAGAGGACGCTCCCGATATCACTTCCAAGATCCACCTCCAGGTTGTCCGCACGCGCATCTTCGATGTTGCGCTCAAGACCGTTGAGTTCTTCGACCCTTCTACAGTGGAGCCCACCACGGCTACAACAGCTACGGGCACCAAGGTTCCCGCTACATACAACCACGATCTGTCGAAGCATGCGTGGAAGGCTGTCAAAGAGGCGACCAAGAACACCGAGGCCGTTGAGAAGACCGTTTACGGCCAGCTCGCTCCTCTGCTCGTCGGACCTGTCGCCATCCTCACCCTGCCCTCCGTGTCGCCGGCGCATCTCGGCGCTGCCCTGAGCGTCCTCGCCCCTAGCCCCCCAGCCTTCCCTGCGCCCAGCAGGAAGAAGAACCCCGGTTATTATGACCTTACCTGCCAGTCTGGTCTGCAGAAGCTCCTGCTAGTCGGTGGCCGCATCGAGGGCAAGGCCTTCGACTACGACGGCATCAAGTGGGTTGGCGGCATCGAGAACGGAATCGAGGGTCTGCGCGCCCAGCTCGTGCACATGCTGCAGAGCGCCGGCATGGGTCTTACCAGCGTTTTGGAGGGTGCTGGCAAGAGCCTCTGGCTTACCATGGAGAGCCGCAGGAGTGTCTTGGAGGAGGAGCAGAACCCCAAGAAGGAGGGCGAGGGCGAGGAGGAGAAGAAAGAGTAGATCTGATCAGCGTGAAGTCGAGTGCGAACAACCGGAAATATCGGGGCCCAATTTACTCCACAAACACCAAAGGTCTGGGTGCTTTACATTTCTCAGGCTTGCCGGACCTAGTGATACGATGCTGCTACTTTATAAGAGATCAAGTACAAAAGATCTGGTGTACAATACAATGTAACAAAGACATATGTAAAAGCGCAAATCATCTGGCAGTGTCTCGTTTGTGTTTGATGCTGACTGGTGGGTTGACGATCTCTTCGGACAACGGTGCAGCTTCGGGTTCTTAGCAGAGGACCTTGATGATCAAGTGAGGTCTGTACCGGGCTAGCTAGGCTCGACCCCGCTGATGTTAAAGGCCCGGTGTAAGGGAGGTGGTCCCTGCAGTCGTTTGCTGGTGTACACCCCTGCACTCGCTTCCCTTCTGGTCATTGCTGCCTCCCAATGGTTCACTGACAGAATACCAAGACCATCAAGTGACCGTATGGAACTGGACTCTGCAACGCATAATTGCTAGATTGCCTTTGCATGGGCTGCTGTCTGTTACAAAAACCACTCACGACGGAATTTCAAGAATTGACCGTTGGGAAATCCTATACGACTGTATTCCTGTGCTGACATCACATTGCAGCGAACGAGGGCCGCATCGCGCCTCGACAGCTTGCAGTTGCATCTTCACCATGATCTTGGCCGCTTCTCACTAGAAAGGCGCCGCTGAGCTACCGATTCCTTCCCCTCCCGAAAGCTTCCCGCTCGTCAAACCCCATCAGTCACAAGCTATCTACGTATCTCGATCATCCCCGCTGTCTTCAACTCCACTCAACCTCTCATCAACCCACCCTTCAAGATACGGACTTGAGCATTGTGCCATTCCATCTCTCATCTCTCGTTCGCAGAGTATACATACATCGTCTTTTCCATACATACATCGTCCACGGCAATCTGCGTCAACTTGAACCCAATACCAAAACCAACTGCGGGCAGAGCAACAGCCACTTCCAAAATACAACCACTAACGAGCAACGGCCGGAACGAAGAGACGATAACGAGTTACGGGACCACCACGTAAGGATACGATACATACCTGACACAACGACACGCTCTTGCGAATCGAAACGTGCATTCCAATAATCGCACACGAGATTTCTTGACCTACTACACATCACAACTGTCTCAAGAAAGGCAAAACAAAGAACAACAAAACAATGGACTTCGCACCTTACCAAGCCGCACCCCCGGAGCATGGGCGCACCATCTCACCACCCGACTTCACCTCCTCCCCACGCACATCGTGGGACTACGGTCGCCGTTCTTCCTACTCCCCCGGCAGCGGAAACAAGTACCAACAGCGCCCAGCGCAAGCATCGCCTCCGCCACTTCTACACCCACAACCACATCGTGCTTGGTCGGGTGAGGGCATCAGCAGGTATCAAAGTCCGAGTGCTACTCCTGGCACCGCCAATGGGATCGGCAGTGGCATTGGGTTCAGCAGTAGGAACGGCAGTGGTGGAGGAGGAGGAGTAGGAGGAAGCATGGGCGAATATTTCAATGCGCTGGGCGCTCGAGAGGGGATGGTGTCCGAGTTTGATACGAGCTTGGGACTGAGGCTGGATTATGAGGCGTGTTTGGCGTATTTGGCGGTGCCGCCGCTGGGAGCGATTTTGCTGTTGATTTTGGAGCGGAAGAGTGATTATGTCAGGTGAGTGAAACAAGACCCATCTCTCGGTATGGTCGAGGAGTTAGCGTTGCTGACATGTGGAACTGGGGATTAGGTTCCACGCATGGCAGTCCAGTCTGCTTTTTACGGCATTGTTTGTGCTTCATTTGTTGATTTCTTGGTCGAGTTTCCTCAGCTGGCTGTTATTTCTGGCGGATTTGGCGTTGGTAGGATGGCTGGTTATTAATGCTTATAGGGACGCCGACACGTTAGACAGGTATGTCTTTCGGGATCCAAACAAGTGGACAAAAGCTGATTTGGTTTCCAGATACGAAGTACCGATTTTTGGGCCGATAGCAAGCGGGATCTTGGACGACGAGTAGACGACTGTGGTTATTGGGGCTCAAACGCATCAGGATCAGTCCGGCATCGTGGTTGTCCTGGGAGAGTTGATACTTGACACTTGACGAGAGGCGTGAATACGGCCTTCTCGTACTCTAATGTAATGCGCTGGTATATTTTTAATCCGATGAGGGATGTATCGAAACAATTCCTATGTTATCGAGCTGCTTCCCCGTAAGGGACAAGCTCAAGGGTTTTCGTCAACTCCGTTTAAGACTTCATGAACATCGAAATTGGATGAAGCACAGCAGATGAATGATCGTGCAGTGAAACGAGACTGAATTGAAACCGTGAACCTGGATGGCCGATGCCGCGTGGTTAGTCAGCTGTGGCTGGTTCACTCTGGGGTCAGAGTGGGGTCTAGAGCTGAAGTACATACTGTGGGGCGTTAGGTACCCGGCCTTGTTACGTCGCGCTTTTGCCTGCAGCCCAGCTCCTGGTCAACCACCGACAGCACTCGAAGCTCTGTGCCGCATGTCGACCACGCAACTGCCACCATCCACGCAGCACTGCACTACAAGCACGACCGACGGTCTCCCAACCACAACGCAAACAACGGCGATTTTCATCACGAACCACCACTACTACTTCACGTCGTCCTTTTCAAATTCCGTGGAGGTTACATACAGAGGATCAGTAACCCGATCTCTGCGCCCTTGCGACTTTCCTTACCGATACCCCACATTCGCAACCGCCTGCGTCAGCCATGTCGACCCTTGAGGAACTCGACGACCTCGATCGCCGTGAGCGCGAGGACAAGAAGAAGGATCAGGACAAGGATAAAAATAACAAGAAGGAGGGAGATGGCGATGCCGAGATGAAGGATGCCGAGCCCGAGGCCGATGACATCCTAGATGAGGAGATTCTGAGTTTGAGCACAGAGGACATCCTGATGCGGAAGCGCCTCCTCGAGAACGATGCCAGAATCATGAAGAGCGAATACCAGCGGTTATCACATGAGAGGGCTACCATGAAGGACAAGATCAAGGAGAACCAAGAAAAGATTGCCAACAACCGGTAAACATCCCCTACACTCCCCTAAGGCTTGCCTTCAGTAGCCGCCAAACCTCCCCTACTAACGCTGGCCTCATCAGACAACTTCCGTATCTCGTAGGAAATGTCGTTGAACTTTTGGACCTTGACCCGACCGCCGAGTCCTCCGAAGAGGGCGCCAACATCGACTTGGATGCCACGCGCGTGGGTAAATCGGCAGTCATCAAGACATCGACCAGACAGACCATCTTCCTCCCTCTCATCGGCTTGGTCGACCCCGAGAAGTTGAAGCCCGGCGATCTCATCGGTGTCAACAAGGATTCGTACCTTATTCTGGATACGTTGCCCGCCGAGTACGACAGCAGAGTCAAGGCCATGGAGGTCGACGAGAAACCTCAGGAGAAGTACACAGATGTCGGTGGTCTCGACAAGCAGATTGACGAACTTGTCGAGGCTATTGTGTGGCCTATGAAGGAAGCCGAACGGTTTAAGAAGATTGGTATCAAGGCGCCCAAGGGTATGTCTTTACCAAGATGGAGCAGAAATTCGCTGCTGTGGTATTGCTGCTAACTTCTGAAATAGGAGCCTTGATGTACGGACCTCCCGGAACAGGCAAGACTCTACTCGCCAGAGCTTGCGCCGCTCAGACAGATGCCACATTCCTCAAGCTTGCTGGCCCCCAGCTAGTGCAGATGTTTATAGGAGACGGTGCCAAGCTCGTAAGGGACTGCTTCGCCCTAGCAAAAGAGAAGGCCCCGTCAATTATCTTCATCGACGAGTTGGATGCCGTCGGTACCAAGCGTTTCGACAGCGAGAAGTCCGGCGATCGTGAAGTCCAGCGAACCATGTTGGAGCTCCTCAACCAGCTCGACGGTTTCGCTTCTGACGACCGTATCAAGGTTCTCGCCGCGACGAACCGTATCGACGTCCTCGACCCCGCTTTGCTTCGTTCCGGTCGTCTCGACCGCAAGATCGAGTTCCCTCTTCCGAACGAGGAGGCACGCGCACAGATTCTCAAGATTCATTCCAGGAAGATGAAGGTCAACCCTGGCGTTAACTGGGGCGAGTTGGCGCGCAGCACGGATGAGTTTGGCGGTGCCATGCTGAAGGCCGTGTGTGTCGAGGCTGGCATGATTGCCCTCCGTATGGGCAAAAACCAGATTGGACACGAACACTACGTTGACGCTATTTCTGAGGTGCAGGCCAAGAAGAAGGAAGTGAGTATTTTCCCTAAGAGAACCAATGCTTGTGTGCTGCTTACTGACCACGCGTTCAGACCGTCAACTTCTACGCTTAATGTTATTGCATTTCCTACCGTACTGAAAGCGACGACCGAACTACGGCAAACAACAAGGTCATGGACGGTTCATAGAAATTTGGCATGCAATAGAGCTAGCGTTGGGTGGGGCATGTCTTGTATCATAATGAAGCGTTTTACTCTGATGACTTGCCATGCCATGCAAATACTCGATAACCCAGAGGCTTGATGACTCTGATGAACAATGTTTGCTGGCCTTCTTGTTAACTTACTGTTATGTTGCCTACCCGGTACTCTCATTCTAGACGGTGAAACGGTTTCCAGTCCGCCGGTTTCGCTGCCCTGATATTGTCTTGGTAAAACTAAAATGTTAAGTATAGCATCAAACAGATTTCACGGGTTTCCGTATATGGTCCGTTGACAATGTGACCACCTGTTGTTTGATTTTGACCATACTTCAATATCATCTTGCATTTCGTCCTTGAGTTGCTACACCAGTGGTTTGCTGCTTCTATGACACTTCATTTATTTGTTTTCGAACGATTCTTCCATAATGTGGATTTGCTTACCTTTTTTTCGTGGCTCAAGATGTGAACTGTACAAAGTACAACAGATTGCAACTCGCTCCTAATAATCCAAAGCTTAGTCCTCAGAACTAACCCGATAAAGACCTGCAGCTTGAATGAAGATCCAGGTGTAGGTCGTTTGCCAGAAAGATCTCTCATGGTTTAAACATTGACTTTGAATTCTCACCACATTTTTTTCAGAATTCCGCATGATCCTGGCATCCACGTTAGAGCACCATCCCTCATAGTTGGTATCCGACAAACCCGAAGTACTCCGTTGGAACAACACGACCACTCTGCCTCTTCACTACCGCCAATACGTAGCATGTCAAAACTTGAAACGACCAAAACGAAATATCACTATAGGACGCCAGTGGATCCTGTAAAAACGACCCTCGAGATGCTCTAGTAACCTTGACATTCTTGGATCAGGCAGATGATTTGGGCTTTGACCAGATCATGGATGGATCACAACCTGTTTTTCTTTTTTCTTTTTTTTTCTTTCATTTTTGTTTTCTTCTTCTTTTTGTGGCACAGGTTATGATGTTGCGTGAGAAGAAACCATCGATGGATTATCTCCGTAAAACCTCATAGCGCTCTATAGGATCTAGAGAGAAACAGTATTCACGAATTTTTTGTCAGTTGTGAAGGATCGTGGTTCAGCGATGCTCGAGTGAACATCTGCCTCGCTGAGAAGTTCAGTGCAAGATGTGCCCTGGCATGCATCAATATCAGTCCATCCCGTTATTCCTGCCGAGTACAAACATCTTTTGAGACACTTGACAGTTCCCTGCACAGGTGACTGCAGAGCATAACGTGGCATCTCAATATCGGATGACCTCTCAAACGACCCTGAATTCTGCAAGCGTTGAGAGGTGACCCGAGATGAGTGGTGACTGAAACGGTGGTCGCAAATCCTCACAGCATCACACTCGGCTACCCGTCAGGTCCCCCCCTCCCCAACGAGTATCAGACTTCATTTCCGCAGATCACACTAATACAGAGTCATCGTGGGGTAGTAGACAAGATCAACAGAAGAAACAACAGCTTCCAAATACAAATTTCTGCCATCCATCTACCATCCAAATATTTGGCTCACGACAGCTTCTTCTGGATCTCTTTCTACTGATCGAGGGTTAGGAGAACAAGAGAGCTTAGCATGTTAGCGTGTCTTGGCGCCAATGGTCTGGGCCCAACACCAAAATGTCACTAGGGACGGCAGCATGACGTCATTGCTTTGGCACAGAAAAAGATGTTTTGGTTTTGGCCTGTGACACGATGATGTGACGGGGCTGGAGGATACAAGAGCAAACGATGATGCCGGCCTTCGTTTGTCGAAGGCAGAGAAGGGATGAGAGATTGACAGCAGACCAATGGCAAGACGGCAACAAGCTTCAACTAACAGCAATTCACGCGGGAGTTCAGGCGGCGACTGCCAATTACGTCATTGTATCGGAGCTTCCCCTCCCCTCTCACTCGTCCACCTTGCCTTCGCAGAGCATCGCATCTGTGTAGGGACCGAGACGATAGCTTGTTCCTGCCAGTTGTAGATCGAAACGGGGCTGTACAAAAAAACTCTGAAGCCGGTGGTGGATAATGAATGCCTGCCACTCTTGTTTTCTGTAGACATGCTCGTGTTCCTACCAAATACGTGACACTGGGCAGCTGCCAAATCGTGGTGCCAGTTGTGGCTTGTTTGTTGTGTTTTGTGAAAAGAACAAGGACGCGACACAATGCCTGGCACCAGTCGGGCAGGAGTGACGTCCATGACCGCCCCTCGTTTTCACTTGGATCTTCAGTCCCTTGGTTTTGACCAACGCAGCAGCTGCCTTCCTTCCTTCCTTTGTCTTCTGGAATCCCAGGGCACATCAACATCAAAACAAGTTCTGCCGATTTAACCTTCTCTTCTGTCGACTTCCTCTTTTGCTTTTTCTGAACTGGAACACGACTCAGCTTTTGATACCCCCAAGCACATACTCTCACCATCTGTGTGCATAATCTTCAAACAACAACCTCACTACCACGCCGTCTTCGTTGCTCACCCCGACAATAGTAACGTACCTTTAAACTCAGTCCGCGATGAGGATCGCAAAGACTTTCCTCTCCCTGGCCCTTGTGGCCGACGCTGTCTACGGCAGCTCGTGGTTTTCCAATGCTGGTGCGTAATCTCGCTTTTCTGATCTTAGCCGACACCCGCTGATTGTGATCTTTTCTTCACAGCCTACAACAAATGGCACGAGACTGAGCTCGAGAGATGGCTTTCCGACCACGATGTCCCCTATCCTACACCTGCGGACCGCAAGGAGCTTGAGAAGCTCGTCCAGTCCAACTGGGATGACCAGGTGGTCGCTCCTTACAAGGAGTGGGATGCTGCCAAGCTCACCGACTACCTGAAGCAGAAGGGAATCGAGACCAAGGACTCCGCCGGTGCCACCAAGGACTCTCTCATCGACCAGGTCAAGGGTGTCTGGTATGAGTCTGAGGACAAGGCTCACAACTCCTGGCTCAACGTGAAGGACTGGATTTTGGACTCGTGGACTGACAGCCAGCTCAAGGCCTTCTGCGACCGCCATGGCATCCCAGGTAAGTTTCATTATCTCGCATTTGATGCAAATCCGCTTTGAGGTACTGACAACATCACAGTCCCCCAGCCCCGTAAGCGTGATACC
The DNA here is from genome assembly GCF_000213175.1 of Neurospora tetrasperma FGSC 2508. Classification (NCBI taxonomy): domain Eukaryota; kingdom Fungi; phylum Ascomycota; class Sordariomycetes; order Sordariales; family Sordariaceae; genus Neurospora; species Neurospora tetrasperma. The sequence continues at coordinate 3,343,639 of NW_009799100.1, read as the reverse complement.
CTTCTTGAGAAGGCCCGTTCCAGCTACGAGACCATCGCTCAAAAGGCCGGCGAGACTGCTGCCTACCCTGGTAACTGGCTGTATGAGACCTGGTCTGAATCTGACTTGAAGGAGTGGCTTGATACCCATGGCATCCCTGCTCCTCAGCCCACTACCGTAAGTTGATATGCGTGAGTGCAGATCTTGACCAAGCATTAACCATCATTGTAGAGAGACAAGCTTATCGCTACTGTTCGCCGCAACTCCCGCCTTGCCTATCTCCGCATGAAGGAGCAACAGGCCAGTGCCACCTCCAGCGCCCAAGCTGCTTATGCGACCCTGACCGACAAGCTCATCGATGCCTGGAGCGAGTCCCAGCTCAAGGACTTCTGTGACAAGAACGGAATTCCCGTACCCCAGGGCACCAAGCTCAACCAGCTTCGTGCCCTTGTCCGCAAGCACCGCGCCGATCTCCTTGGTGATACCCTTTCTGCTTCTGCTTCTTCGGCTTTCGGTGCTGCTACCTCTAACATCGGCTCCAACTATGCCAAGGCCACTGATGCCGCTTCCCAGGCTGCTGCGGATGCTTTCGACAAGGCTATCAACACGTGGTCTGAGACTCGCCTCAAGGCCTATCTCGACGCTCGCGGTGTCCCCGTTCCCCAGGCTTCCAAGATTGATGAGCTCCGCGCCCTGGCCCGTAAGCATGCCCACAAGGCTGCTTCTGGTTACACTGCTTGGACCTTCGATGACTGGACCTACGACAACTTGAAGGACTATATTCTTGCCCACGGTGATGCCGCCGGCAAGAAGGTCGCCAATCAGGCCGGTGTTACCCGTGACCAGCTGCTCGCCGCTGCTCAATCTGGATATGCCTCTGCTTCCGCTGCTGGTGGCGATTCTTACGCCTCAGTTACTAGCTACCTCGCTAAGGCTACCGACTCTGCCAAGGCCCAGACCTTTGACACCTGGAGTGAAAGCGATCTCAAGGCTTACCTTGATAGCTATGGCGTAGTAAGTTGATATTACCCTTTCAATACGCAAATCAGTTATTAACACAATCTACCAGCCTGTCCCCCAAGGTTCTACTCTCAACGAGCTCCGTGCTCTGGCCCGCCGTCAGTGGACTTACTTCAAGTACGGAACCTCGACACCGACCGAGACCGTCTTTGCTAAGATCGGAGAGAGCGCGAAGGCCGGTTGGGATTGGATCAAGGGTCAGCTTCATATTGGTGCTGATGCTGCCCAGAAGCAGGCCATGAAGGCCGGCGACAAGGTCAAGGAAGGTGCTGATTCCTACCAGAAGGGCGCCGAGAAGGTTGGCGACAAGATCAAGGAGGAGCTCTAAGTTCACCTGATCTCGTGATACCCCATGTCTCCTATCAAAGAAATATTCGATACCTTCACCATACGGCGAAGGTACGCTCATGACTTGTGTGATGAAGTGACGAGGACTTTCACAACCTAATTTCAGAGGATGGAAATTTTGGGAATTATTTACCCCATTCGGAGGACGAAAATGACACAGACGGGGGAGTCATGGGCTGGTTGTAATGCAGTTTAGCATTTATCATGGAAGGTTGAGTGATTAGGAAGGTACAAAGGATTATTTCCAAGGCAGTCCTGGAGTTTGTCGTTATTTTGATATCAGTAACCCATGAAAATTTTATGCATCGGTTGTATCTTTGAAGATACCTTCATTGTGTCGATCTCGTGAAGCTCGTGGATTATGATATTGCCATGCAGACACTTACTCCTGCTTAAAATCAGTGTTTTTTCTTTTCTTTCTCAACAAAGTCGCTTGCGCTTTCGTAATGCCCCACAGTGTTGGCTGTTGAAGTCAGCTCAGACATACGCAGCGAAAGTGTAGAATGATACACACATCGGGTTCTGAGATGTAGTATAATTCAGGACAAGTGGATTGGAAGACCTGTTCTCAGCTTGAATTTGGTGAACCCCAGCAAAGCCATCCGATTATCTCTTGTACACGCCAACATAAAAACAGCTCCCCCTCATCCTGGACAAATTAGTTGAGATCTTTGACATTATACCGTGGGTATATACAACACTCCTACTACGCATCCAAGCGTCTTTCTAACACCTCTGATCTTGAGTTCTAGGCCATTCCTGAATAGAAATATCCAAATGGGACTCTAGCCGATGTCTTTTCGAATTGTTGTAATCCCCATCACACTTTTGCAACGGCCCCCTTTTTGTCCTTTTTTTTTTTTCTTGACGAGTGGTGGCAGCGGGCTGGTTTCCCTAAGCTGTTGGTTGGTCTCATCTACTTTGTCCTAAGACATGCCCCCTTACTCCTCGCCTAAGGGCAGAAAAAGGTATCAAAATTAAAAATAAAATGAAAATAAGAAAAAAAGAAATTTGAAAAGAAGAACTTCTGTACCTCCCCTTACCCTCTCTCTCTCTCTCTCTCTGTGCCCATCCCCGCTATTCCCCCTGACGGATAACCACCGTCTCCGGACTAGCAATATGCGTGGAACTTTCTCAAAGACGCCGGATACACTACTGGGCTGACTGGACCTGGACACACACACATGTTCTCTGCATAAGTTTCCGTTGCCGTTTACGTTTTCCTTTTGCATGCCGGAGATCTGAAGTCACTTAGCTAAGTCCGATCCATGGCAATTTCCTTTTTTGTGAGTCGGTGTTTTTATTTACGATCTTGAGAGGTTCAGTGGAAGCAATTCTCTTAATTGGGAACACGACAATTCACAGCAATGTTTCTAGCGAAGCATTTGTGGAATCAAAAACTGCGTGGTATTATTTTATTTTGATAGTGAAGCATAAACGTCTTGACGGCGGAAATTTTTCTATTTCTATTTATTTGCATAGTGATTTGGTGGTTTTTGTCATCCGTCTTCGTCATCAGCACTTCTGGGGATGGGTTGGTGGCGTAGTCGGTGGTGAAATGACCGTCAAGTGACTGTGCTGTGATATGCGTGGATAGAAGGGGTTGACGACATCCAAATGGTCTAATGAGGTGATGTATTTTGCGGCCAGGCGTAGAAACTACCTTCGCTTCTCGCTTCTTGCGACTCATGAGCGAAGCTTGAGGTTGGTCGTCCTCGTTTCTGCTTTCATCGTTCCACTCATCGCCTGCTATAATCATTGTAGATATGATGGTGGCTATGATGACCATGTTGTTGTTGTTGTTGCTGATGTTGATGCTGATGCTGATGCTGATGCTGATGCTGATGCTGCTGCTGCTGTATATGGGAATGAGTGCTCTGGACCGCCGTCGTGTACTGATGATGGGCATACGATGGATACGACGGGTATGCTGACTGAGGCTGCTGGTGGTGGTGATATTCCTGAGAGGTGCTAGCACTAGTAGTGGTAGCAAATCTCCCGCGGGCCAGCCAGTCCCCGATGAGATCGTCCGTCGTGGGTGCTTGATGGTGAACTCCCACTCCCGTTAATTGCTATTGCTCATGGTATTCGGTTGTTTGGTATTGTGTTGGAGGTGGGGGAGGGGCGTCTTTTTGTGGCACCGGAAAGTTTGTGTTAGTTTCCAATTGTTTATGTTGGTCAGGGGATCTCAGTGAGTACTGAATGAGGTCTTACATGATGAAAAGTCCGGCTCTGGTGACGGTGAGGGAGTGATGTAAACCAGATCTTCAATATCCTCTGCTTCTTCATACCCGAATGTGTTAACTTGTTGACAGCAACCGTAGTGATGATTGTTGTGGGGCATACCCTTGGCGTTGTAGGCGAGCTCTTCATCCTTTATCATTCCCTTCTTGGATGCCCGCTTCTCGAACCGGTTGATGTCTTTTGGATCCACGGGTCGCCCTCGGAGAATGAAGCGTGTTTGTTTTGGTGGGTTTTCATTTTCTCGTCGCCTCTTGGTCTTGATCATGGCCATGTATTCGGACGCCTTGGTGTACTTGGTGTCCAGGTTCCACTTTTTGATCTGCGTCTTATACTGCTTCTCGCTAACGATTATTGTTAGCTTTTCTTTTCTTTTCGTTTTTCTTTTGGAGATACACTTTTACAATCGTAAGCACAGACTTACGTTGCCTTGAAATTGTGTCTCGTATGCATCTCGTTCATGACATCCTTTAGCTTCATCGTCGTATACAGATGAGCTATCAGATCCCGGTATGGCTCCCAGTCCTCAGGTCTGGTTGGCCTAAAGACTGTACCAACAGCCATCACAGGGGATGGTGACAAGGATGATGACGATGTCCTGTCGTAGTTTGTCGTGGGTGAGTGAAACTCGGTGGTAGGGCTGAGGCCAGAGTAATGAAGTTGGAGGTAGAGTTGTTGCGCCATCATCAATTTGAATGGAGGACCCCGTCCGGGGATTTTATCGAGGCCGTCGGTGGCGATTGTCGTTATGTGAGTCTGGCAGATGATCGTTTGCTGTGCTTGGTGACCCTAGTTTCTTGTCGAGCAAGAGTGGATATGTCCCGGAGGATTTGTCGCGGCAGTTCGTGCGTGTATAGTAAAGATCTTACTCTTTGAGCTTGGTCCCATTCATGTGGTGTTGAATGGATGTTTTTGGTAGAAGTTCACAGCAGAAGAAACATGGACGATGGTGAGAAGCACTGGCAGGTCCCAAAGCTTATATCATTATAGACTTGATGGTCCAACATGGATGCTACTAGGTAAGACCGGAACGCACAAGGGCCCCGGCTATCACGATTGGCAAATTCTGTGAAATTTTTCTGCAACGCTGCTGATGAATAGTGTATTGATACTTCGGGCGGTCTCCCAGTTTGGGATAACAGCATGCCAATGATACGACAAGTCGGCTGTGAGAGGACATGGTCACAGGTCGAGAAAGGGGGGGGTATGTAGGCGAATGAAAGGGGGTGGCAAGCCGAAGTCGCTCCAGATGGGATAAGGCTGGAGCAATCCTTGGAAAGAAAGCCGGCGGAGTGTGCGATGTGGTGATGCAGATTGCAAAGAAATCAAAACATGATGCGGGGCGATGGGACGGCAGTTGGGCAGCTGGAAAATCAGACCCGGGGGTCGCTGAAATTGTTAACATGTTTGGTTTACAGGTATGCAAGCGCAGGTACAAGGGGTCACTGCCCCTGACCAACCACAGCATCCGCATCACAGGCTCCCCAGGAGCCCAGCTCTTTGCAATGTCCGGGTCTTTCCAGTGCGATGGGCCTGACAAGTTCTTCGGACACTGCCGAGGGGCAACACCCTACGACCCACATCCTTCCAATATGCCGTTTTTATGTGGAATTCGGTGACATTCTGGTGGCCAAATCGATGAAGGTGGTTTTCTCCCCACAAAAACCATCATCAAGCTTCCAGATGCTGTTGAGTCCGTTGGGCCAGAACCTGCGTCCACTTGACACCCACAACCGCTGATCTGATTTGACATTGTTACCATTCAGACGGCGGAGCTCGTTCCGAGCTGGTCGGCGAGCACAACAGCAGCGCATCATGGCCTGTCTTGTTTGCCATCGTGGTGTACACTAAACGACGTCGAGGATCATGGCTGACACTCAGCGGAGTCCTGCTTATCTCCAAGTTCATCACAACCAGGCATATCATGCATGAGTTAACGCGGCCCTGTCGTGTTGGCCTTGTGCTTCTCGAAGTCAACTGTCATCTTGACATTAGCCTGGGGTTGGGTTAACATTGTGCTTCTGGGCATTGATATTGACCACTCTCCCAGGTCTCCTGTCAGGTTATTCGAGGAGCGGTGATCCCACCATGGTGTTGTCGGTGGTTTTAAGCTTAAACGTCGTTTCCATGTTGTAAGACGACGACATCATATTCCGTTTTGAGATCCCCCGAGGTTAAGTACAACAGTTACACTACTATGGTACACTACAAACGTGGGTGGCTTCATATGATCGACGGCACGTCACAAAGGCGCCCACCATGGGCCATGCCGCCACGCCTTACTCACCCTTGGACTGTCCTCGGGTTCTACCGGCCAAAAGAAAATATTTGGAAGTCATGAAGAGCAGAACGACCCGCCATCAACACCTCTGCCGAGAGAAGAAGAAAAAACGGTTAGCGTGATACTTCCATCTCACAGAAAACTAGGATTTTATGCTGGTATGAGTGCTAATCTTCTGTAGGTGTCTGTCTTTTGCCACTGATCTACACTATCGGCGAACTCACAACAATTAACCTTTTCTTTCCCCGGCAGAGGTCAAGATCTATGGCTGCAAGGATCTTGTGCAAGACATCTCCGATTCAGGCCAGAACACATGAGCCAAGCAGAGCTCCGGTCTGGACCTGCGTAAGGGGGTACGACTTTGACAGCACGCAAGCGGCTCTTTAGACATAAGAGTTGCCCAAACCCTCCGTGTTCACAGAATGTGGCTATGATACTCAGTCAGACAACTGTCTTATAGGAGTCCTCAAGCTGTTCGCACCTGAAGATACGCGTGCCTGTCAGATGGATAGAGTACCCGTATCTCATGCATCCCTTCAAGACTGTATCTCCAGCCAGCCCCAGCCCTTCGTTTCTATATCACGTCTCGCGCTTATTAGCCGACGACCCCATCCACTTCGTGGCGCCTCTCACAACATCAATGTCCGGAAGGATTTCTATGGTTACCTCAACATGCAGTGTCTAGAATCCCCCAATGTTCCAGCATGGAAATGCTTAGGACAGCCATCGACACCGACATACAAGCGAATGGATTCACTTAAAAACATTTACCAAATATGGCATTTGACACAACGCCAGTAGGCTTCCACTATCACAGCAGTTAACTGGAGTAATCCGAGTCAAATCTGCTCCTGATGGTCAGTCTCCAAGGTGCTGATAACGAAGCCCGTTGTATCACGTACGATACATGAAAGGGTCTATCCGTTTCAACTGCCGGACACCGACTTCAACTCGTACCAACGGGTGTCACTGAGGTTGATAAGGCCGCCCTCGTACTCAACTAATGCTGACTTGCGGTAAGCAACCCATTTGGGAAGCTCAAACGTGGAGAGAATTGCACAATGGGACCAATCATACCTTGGGTGTCACAGAACTAAACGCTCCGGGTCGGGGGCTTAGGATGCACAAGTGCCACGCTGGTTTCGCTTCTGACATATATATCTAGATCACACCCGCTCATCACTGCCGCCGAAGCGATCTCTTCCAAGCTTTGCTGCCGAATCTCGATGCCGGAATCTGAGTGCTGCCATGGTGTATCCTCGAGATCAACTTCTGCAGACAGCCATCTCGAAAAAAGCGACAACAAAGATATCCGGGAGCGATTGCCGTTCACCAACATAACATGAGAAGTATGACTGACTACCTTACTATATAATCTCACTCGTATGATTAAGAATCTACAGACCCCCCTTTGGTACCAAGAACTCGACGACGCCGTCATCACGGCACCACCACCACCACCACCAGAAGAAGAAGCAAGCAAGCGAATCCATCCCGCTCCCACTTACCGAATTTTCGCACCTGGTCACCCCCGCATAGCCGGACGGGAGTAACATCAGCAAAGCGAAAAGCGCTGCAGTCAAGTAGTAGCCGCACCACGGGGAAACAACGCCGCAATGCTGCAGTGCTGCGTTGCTGTGTGGCTGAAAAACACTAGGCATTTTCGATCACGCTCGAGCACACCTAACAACCTCACATCAAGTATTGAGACCAACACCGGCTGTTCAATATTCACCAAAGAGATTTGTTCGCTACAAAGTATGCGAACTAATTATTTCAAATTCCCATTTTTACGACCAGCTCGCCAGGCTAGCGAGTTTTGCCTACCTCCAGGCTGTCATGATTACTGCCATATCTAATGCATGGTAGCAGTAGGATTCAAGCCCCAAGCCACTTGATGTGCGGGATGCGGATGTCTTGAAGGATTCACCAGGGGCATGGAAATCTTGAATTCCGCCCAGCGATCGAAGATCCAGGCGAAACGTCATTGTGCTTGTCAGACAATTGGATGCATGATTGGCTCCTCCGCTTCCTTCCGCTTCTTTAGGTAAGTTCTTTTTGAATATCAGCCGCACCTGCTTTGGACACTCGACCCATTTGACATGATTGCCTATCCGAACCTACCGCTGGAGGAAGGATCGATATCTGTTTAATCACAGAAGCAGTTGCATTATTCATTTTGCCGACAATTCTAATGACCTCAATTTGGGAAACAGGAGTGACGTTTGGGTGTATGTGATTATTCTATTGTTGAAGCATCAGATGCCCTTTTCCATTCCGCCACGAATCTCCCGGTGCAAGGTCTCTACCCTTTCAGGTACCCATGGACTCCGATTTTCCGTAAACCTCGAGCAGCCAGCACTAGCTATTATTATCATTATCTTCAAATCAAAGAGTCCTTCTCTCCATCGACTGCGTTTCAAGGGCCGCAAGGGTCTTGGCCTAAAAACCAAGGAAAGGGATGTTAGAATATGTCTTCTCATTGAATCTTATCTTGCTCAGCACACCAAAAGCTGCGTGAAGACTTACCATAACGGCACATGACCCCTCTCTCCTTGAACTCCCAGTCCAAGGCCATCCTACAGGCCAGTGCCTGGCCCTTGACGGTCCCGAACCGGAACTCCATAATTCTGCTGTGTGTGCGAGTGGTGGGAACAGCAGCATTTTCCTGAGGTTCTGCCTCAGGCTCAGCAGTGACTGGGTGAGCACGCTCACGCCAGTTAGTCGATGCGAGAGCTCGACCCTGGCGTCTCGCCGGGGCCTGAGCAGGTGGCTCGGCGTGAACGGAAGCAGCTGAGGGAGCGGGAGGTTGTCCTCCGCTCACAGGTACGTCGCAGAAGCCTTCCCAAAGGACTGAGATATCCTCCATATCGAATCGGCACTTGGTCCGAAAATACGATAGGAGAAATTTCTCATTCACAATGTCGGAAGGGCCCTCAACTTGTATGACCCTGGTAACGTGATCTCGCTCAGTAAAGGGTGCGGCCTTTACCTGGTTCCAGACTACATTCACAGGCATTCGACCCAGGATGCGGCCTGGGTTGGCGACCGCACCGCCCCAGCGGACAGTCGGATTGTCTCTTGTCTTGAAACGGTTGTAGAACCGCTCTATATGAGGACTGGTGTTAGTGATTGATTGAGGAAGGTGATGTGGAATGTAGGATGCTCACCCGCAGCGGCTCGAGTAAAGAAAACAACGGCAGCAGCAGCCTTCGAGTGACTGTCACTCCTCGGTGAGATGTGCAGCGAGTACACTTTGCCGATGTCGCGGATGTCGTCGAAGATATCCCGCACTGTGACGTTGAGTGGAAGCCCTGTAATGTACAGGGAACAATTTTGGTCGTCCGGGATGTCCGCGGACTTGTTTCTCTCATTGTTATAATCCCCCATATAGTTTTCCGAAAAGCCACGGGCTTTCCGCGCTTCCTTCTCCTCCTCAGTTAGAGGAGCACGGTCAACAAGGATCGCGTCCATGGGCCGAAATTCCCTCCGGGCTCGGGCGCCCTCATTGGACGGAGAGCCAGCCTGGGAGCGGCTGTTCTGGTTACTCATGTCGATAGGTGGTATATAACGTTGATGTGGCTTCGATATGGCTTTCTGTCGAGCAAGTCTGTCAATTAGCCTTAATTCATGAACAAGAGCCTCGCTCGAACAAGAGTACTATCGCACAAGCCCCATAGGGAAGAGAATTGATAACTTACTATGTTCCCAAGTGAACCTGGTATTCTCTCTGCTCAGTGTGAATTTCGAAAGCAAGAAGATCGTAACACGTCCTGAGACGTGATATCGAAGACGACGAGCGTCCTGAGCTGGAATCGAAAGGTGCAAGAATGTTCCTCTGGATGCTGCTGAATGCAGAGGAGATCAATTTTCTTCGTTTATTCCGGATGTCGCTCTGTTGTCAAGGCTCACAAGATCCGTCGTTAGGAGTTTCAAGTTGACAACTTGCAGGCAACTTGATGTCCCAAGGCTGGTCATGTTAAAGCAGCAAAAAAAGAGGAAGAGAATTGCTGACCCTGGGGGATTTTTTATACTCGAATTCCATGGTTCCCACATTTCAAAATCGACAGGTGAATGCGAGAACCAAATGGGCGTATCGTGAATGGTATAGGCATGGGATGAAAGCTCTTGGTGCCCATTCTGGATAGTGAATTGTAGTTTTCTGAAATTCTTGGTGGAGTTCCAGTCGCTCAGAAGGCCAAAGAATTTCTTGGACATCGAAAACGGATGGGACGAGAGCTTTTGATGCTCATTCATGGCAGTGAATTGTTCTTTTTTGGAATTCTTGGTGGAGTTCCTGCCCTTCAGAAGGGCAAAGAACATTCTTGGACGTGGTGAAGGCCACTTGGTGGCGTTCACACGAACGAAAATGTTGGAAAGAGCAGTGGGAAAGTTGTGATGAAAGATGAAATCTTCTCAAAAGGACGCGTGAAGGGCTATTTTTCATTGAAGCTGTCCAGTAGGTCAAGATGACAAAACCTGAAATGTTCGTTTGGTATCTTCTTCTCGTCGTGAGTGAAATCCGTAGCGCGTACGAAGATCCCCGGACCTTAACAGCTCTTCTGCCCCTGCCTCAGCCCAGCCCGCCGGCGTTTTGCTCTCCGTATACCTTGTTGGAGGGTATTGCGAATCCCATCTCTCCTACCATGGATGTGGATGTCGAGTCCAATCTGCGCTTGCTCTCGACTCGACATTCAAGGCTCGAAGGGGGCTAGCAAGTGAAAAGGGCATAACCATTCTTCCATTTTGTTAAGTTGATGTTCAGTACCATCTAAAGGCAATACAACTTCTGTAGGACATGAAGCTGGCACGGTTTATCCTTGCTAGGTAGTCCTGCTACCAATGTAGATTTTAAGCGGCTGCTCGGCTGTCTGGTGGCTCTTGGTCGCTCTTGCTGGGAAGCCTTGGTCTGCACAAATCTCAGTCGAAGTTGCTTAGAAATGGAGGTAGTCTGGCCACCTGTTTAACGTAACCTCAGTGGTCATTTTGCTCTGGTTCTCGCTATTACGTTCATTATATGGAAGGAACGACTACCGAGAAAAGTTGAACACAATAAGAGATCCATGCGCTAACAAACTTGCACCTAAGAAGCCGTCAACCAGGGCTGTTATATCGAGACACAAACCGAACTGTGTCATCGAAAGGGTTTCTGAAGACAACCCTATAGCCTCCAGTTTTCCAACCTTGTGTTGAGGTCCTCTTCCCCCGGCTTTCACCGTGGTCATTCAACAAGAGTAGCCGCTTTTGTCGCTTGCCGATGTGAATGATGTGTTGGTTCCGGTGTTAAGCCAGTCGGGTTACTAATAAATACCGGGTTGCTATAAACACCAGGCTGATCATGAAGAGTGCGTCCATCATAGAAAGTGGGCTCGTCTTAATCGGAGCAGCTGTCTACATCAGATTACTGGGGATTCAATGAAGTCCAGACTGTGTGTGACTTGGTAAGACAGCCTAGTATATGATCAGACTCGTCCCTAATCCACTGGTTATCTTCATTGATGATGCATTCTGTAATACAACGACAATTATTGTTGACAACCTCCCTAGAGGTCTGGGATGGTGTCGCCTTTCCAACACAAGCGAGGGACTTGGTACTGTTTGTCTTGAAATTAACGTTGCGGGCCATGTATTTTTCGTCGCATTGTCGGCTCACGCGGAACAGCCTTGACGAACGATTCAAGTGAGTAACTTGATGCAGAATTCGCCGTTTGCTGTGAAGATGCAGAGTTATAATGGAATGTCTGCAAAAGAAGACCAAGTATTAGCAAGAACAACTGTATGCAAACTCAGTACGCAACTAACTACTAGAGTACCGTCTTGATCGTCAAAAAGGAGGAAGGACGGCAATATTGTTAGGTAAGGGTTCCGAACTTCTCAGTAGCTAGAGGATATGTTCTTAAGAGATTTCCATCGTTCTTCTCATGAGAGCCGACAACACTCAAAATCCTCCTAGAAAAGCGCGGGGAAGAAATAATAAACAAATGTACCGTTACTAATGTCATATTTTGTCGTTGTGTTATGCGTAAGGTCCTTCCTATTGCTGGTCAAGCTCTACTCAATAAATATGGCTGGATGTTAAAGGAATCTGCAGACACAAAGGACGGTTACGCTTCTTTATACTTTTTGCGGAAGACTCTTCCTTCTTACTCATCTGCTCCTTAGATCGAAGTTTGCTTGTTCTATGACAACAGTTCTGCCCCTTAGTTTGTGAGTGACTCTCCAGTTCGACCTGACTAGGGTTGACTCTAGATTTCATTTGTGGGTGTCATCCACTGACTCCATTCCAGTCACAACGGGCTTCAGAACAGCAAATTGAAGGATCTTTGCTGACAGTTAAGGTAAAATACAAGGTAAAGGAATGAAAAGAATGAACTCATTGAGTCAAAAAGTACGCAGAGAAGTCGAGAGAGGAAGAGCATGACACTTTACCGAAATGACTTCCTTCACGGTAGTAATTGCTTCCTGGATCCGCTTCATGGAGCATCGATCGAAAGTGACAAAGGCAGAGGTGAAGATCACATAACACTCCTCGAAGAAAGATTAATTAGTGCTCGGCCATCAGATACGTATACAACGGGTGGGAGCATGCCGTAGGTTTGATGAAATCAGGACCAACGATGTTTATGTCATCTTGCCAATTGGAATGATGAAGTACCAACCACGATAAAATACTCATGTCGGCTGAAAAACTTGTCCAATATCAACCTTGCGACTTTATGCCATAGAACTAGATGGAGAAGGACAGTTAAACTTACACGTCGACGAAGGTAACCCCCAGTGAGCTTATCGGCCGAAAAAAAAAAAAAAAAAAAGATGGATACCCCACGTTTCGTTGTGTTGTCGTCTCTGAAGGATGTTTCTCGTACACGGTTTCCCAGGCAGTTGACTTTCACATGCCCAACACTGAGCCATACTTGAAACACCCCCCTTTGATCGACAGTGTCCAACGTACCTGAATCACAAAAAATTTCCGGCATATTTGTTTGGACAAAACAGCAATTCACCGCGTGATGAGTCCATCAAGGTTGTCGTCACGGCTTGGCATGCCCTGCCAAGGATTTCCGTGGGAAAGAGAGAGTCATCCTCTAGAAAGTTATACAGTGACTCCCTCATATCAACTTTGGTTCTTCCCCAAATCATGATGACTGCTGGGAGAAAACAAAGAAGATAACAGGCAGGCTCCACGTTTCCCCGAGCAAACTTGGGCGTCGTGGCACGCGACAGCTCGTCACGCAAGCCACGCTAGAAATGTCGGCAATTGAAGCGGTCCCGATGCGGCAACGCCGTAGCCCATCATTGAGTGTTCGCTCAACATTCCCCCGCTTGCCGGTCTCCGGCACCACATCACCGGTGGCGGGAAGCTTTCCCGCATCCTTCCCATGAAAGCTTTTACCCCAACCGGTCAAGACTTTCCGGAAGCGAACCAATGACTATGCGGCAAGTTGATGTGGTTAACCTTATTAAGTAGGACCGATTAGATAAGAAATGGTCCTTCTTACTGTATATTCGTTTCCACTGTCCGTCGAAAGTCCGGGGGATTATTTTATGCTTATTTCCATGACTTCCCATGTTCTACCCGCTAATCGCTTTGAGGGTGTCTGTTCCATTGTCAATATTAACAAATATAACAGCAAAAATGGCAAGGTCGATCGAAACCGCCCCGGAGAGAAACGGAGTTTGGGGAGAGGAGAAAAGGGAGGCGGTACCTTGCAGCAAGCCGACTTCGGATGAGTCCATCACGAGCGATGACGCTGGGACTGTCGATGAGATCGTACAAGACCAGCCACCAGCTCTTCCCTTTTCGAAGGCACGATGCATTGCCCTCGTGGCAACGGTTGCGGGAGCTAGTTTTCTGAACGTAAGTAGTCGAGTTGCCCTGGAGATTTCTTGTGTTGTTTTTGGTAATGACCATCTTCGCAGACTGTATCTGGCCAAGCAGTGGTCATTGTCCTGCCAACAATCGGACGGCACTTGGACATACCAGATTCTCGGCTGCAGTGGGTGGTATCTGCGTATAATCTTGCATTTGGCTGCTTCCTTCTGCTTTGGGGCCGCATTGCCGACATCTACGGCAAACGCAAGATCTTCATCTGGGGTTCTGCTTGGGTAGCCATCACTACCGTCATCAATCCGTTTTTGCCAAACGAGATCGCGTTCGATCTTTTTCGAGGTCTGCAAGGCTTGGTATGTTTGGCATGCGACTTTTCATGAAAACATGAACACAAACTGACATACCTTGCGGGAAAGGGGGCGGCGGCGAATGTGCCAACAGCCATTGGTATTCTAGGAACCACCTTTCCGCCTGGGAAGGCAAAGAACTATGCTTTTAGTTGCTATGGTATGTTCCACCGCCGCGTGTTTGCAGTCGCACAAAAACTAACAGCTTGTCCAACGACGATAGCCGCTGGAGCGCCACTCGGCGCCGTCTTTGGCAATCTGGTCGCTGGGCTCATTGCCGAGTATGCGTCATGGAAATGGGTGTTTGGTGTAATAGCCATCCTCGCGGCCATCATCACCGTGGCAGCCATTTTCGTGATCCCGCCACCCAAGCATACTCTACACCAAGATGGAGCATCTGTTAAGGGATCCGTGGACTGGATTGGAGCGTTCTTGATTACAGCCGGCCTTCTTGTCCTCCTCTTCGCGCTCACCGAAGGCAATGTAGTCGGGTGGAGGACTCCTTGGGTCCCGGTTCTGATTGTTGTTGCTGTTGCTCTGGTCGTTGTTTTTGTGCTCTGGCAGCAACACCTCGAGAAGACAGGCAAGCAGGCGCCGATCATGAAGGTGTCCATGTTCCACAGCAAGCGCTTCAGCGCGGCAATGCTGATCATGGGTCTGTTCTTCAGCAGCTTCAGTGGATGGTTGGTGTTTGCGACCTACTTCTACCAGGATTATCAAGGCCAATCCGTGATCCAGACAACACTTCGGTTCCTGCCAACCGGAGTCATGGGTCTGATTTGTGCCTTTGTCGTTTCGCAGTTGCTTTCCCGCGTGCCGACCTACATGATGCTGGCATTTGGCAACGCTTGTGTGGCCATCACTTGCATTCTCTTCGCCGCACCCATTCCTCCCCATACATCCTACTGGGCATGGTCATTCATAGGTATGATTTTGTCTGTCATCGGCGCGGACACGGCATGGCCGTGTTTGATACTATTCACGAGCCACTCGCTCCCACAAGCCGATCAGGCTCTGGGTGGCGCTCTTGTCAACGCTTGTGGGCAAATTGGTCGCGCGGTAGGGCTTGCTATTGCGACAGCCATTCAAACCGCAGTAATGGCTCAACAACGTGGTGTCAGTGTCGAAGACGCCGGATACATGAAAGAGTGGGAAGACGCATCTCTGGCCGGTATTAGGGCCGCCAACTGGTTCCATATGGCGTTGGGACTCTGCTCGCTCGCTGTCGTGTTAATAGCCTTTCGAGGCTCGGGCATCATTGGGAAAATTCCTGCAGGCAACGTCAAGAGAAACGAACAGTCAGCACAACCTGAAGCTGGACGAAAAGCAGCGGACGAGGAAATGGGGATCAGCGAATCTGATGACGCAAAGAGGATATCCCAATAGAGTCAGGTTGGGTTTATGTTATTTATTTTCTGTAAAAGATTGACAAGGGCCATCATTTGTGTACCTCTAGATTTGAAGATGATCTGTATGTGTCGGTGCATTCTTGTCCGGTTCGGTTGGACGAAGCAGTGTGTCTAACGATGCAGCGGTTTTCGGATCAAAGTTTGACGTCAAGTGCGTTTGTTGTAATTGCCGATGCAAGATGGATTTCCATCTACGTTAATAATCAAGGGAAAGTTAGACAAGGACGGTCGCAACGGGGGTAATGAGAGGGCGGGATGACGGAGTGTCAAGTACAGGTTCCGAGTTCGGTCCGCACCTTCCGGACTTCTGATTGTAGCCTCCATTTGCGGTGGCAGGAAGGAAGTGGAAGCACGGCGACAATGGATTGACGAAATATGGAACTTGATTGTACCTTCCTCAATTGCATGGAAATTTGCAATTGTGGCCTCGGACTTGATTTGGTTACGCTTCCATAATGCCAGCCCGGATTCCCTCGTTTCTTCGGCTCCGTCACTGTCACCAATTGCCGAGTTGGGTTTAATGACAATCCGTCGCATCTGAGGTCATCACCACTCATGAAAATAGCCATCACCACGATGCAAAGATGTTACCGGCATTGATCTCCATTACTACCACTAGATCAGCTACCCTTGTCGGGCGGAAGATGATATTCTTTCCCAGAAGATCTACATCATCATGAACCGCGCCCAATGTACAGATACTGCACCCATCAAGGATAACGATGGAGATGAAGTCCTAAACGAGAATCCTTTGTGGCAGTCTCCCAGTCTTTTGTGACTTCTCCCCGTCACGCTGCCACAGCCGCCGGGAGTTTCGTACTCCGGAAGGCAGTTTTTAAACATTTTTGATTAGGTCTACGTCCGATGTCTTGTTTATCATAGCGTCAATGACACCATCAAGAGTGAGGTAGTCTGACTAACCCCATGCTTCTTCTTATTTCAATATCCCTCGTTAATAGACTCCAAGTCATCATGATTACTCCCCCAACCCATCACCGTCATCGCCAGCCATTTCCACTTCATCCTGGACTCTGATCTACGGCCTGCGTTTGACACTTACAGCAGTGTGTGGCAAGGATAGACAGGCAGAGAGGACAGCAGACCAGCAGCCAGTATAGCACAGCAGCTGAAGATCACCGCCTCTTACCTAGTAACCTACCCTCAACAGCTACCCGGGGTAGGCCCATACGAGATTTCCTTTTTCAGCAACTTGCAGTTGAACCTCCCATACCATCTCGGCATCACTTCCGGTTGACACTCATACTCGTCTTCGCGCCTAGGCATGCCCAGTCACGGCTTTAGTGCCCTATCGTGAAATGGCATACCGCCTTTCTGTAGTGTGAGCCTGCGTGCAGGTTAGGCCGCACATATACCAGACCCAGCTTGAAGGCTCTGGGACTGAGACCGACAGTATGGT
This sequence comes from Neurospora tetrasperma FGSC 2508, assembly GCF_000213175.1. Lineage (NCBI taxonomy): Eukaryota > Fungi > Ascomycota > Sordariomycetes > Sordariales > Sordariaceae > Neurospora > Neurospora tetrasperma. Next base: position 3,326,766 of record NW_009799100.1, on the reverse strand, counting down.
AGAGCAATGTCTATGGGTGTCGAGAGGATTACAACATGATTGTACACCACACCGAGACGAAAATACTTGCCTAACTTACCATCCAAGCGGTAAATTATAGACTTCCCACCGCTTTGGCACCATTTGCCCTTCCCCGAACTACTCCGAGTTTCTCCGACATCTCGCTCGTCGGACACTCTTACCCCTTTACTTCATTTGACCGCTTGAGTGGCAACAGCTGAAAGTCCTGGGACGTCAGTATGCATCGCCGTTAGAGCTGGTTCAGATATGGTCACCTCCACGGCTGATGCGCCGAATAATGACAGTCAAGATGCTGGAGCAAGATTGTTTGTCGGCAATAACCGTTGAATCACCCGAATGCCGAACGGCTAGGCACCTACCCTTTTGACTCGGATTCATCGATCTTGCTTTACTGTCAGCCTGTTCCAAGAGATCTCATCGGCTCAGCGGCTCACACGGCCGCAGCCCCTTCCCGATGTTTTGGTTCCTGTTCTAGACAGTCAGACAGTACGGCCCAGATAGACGGGCAGCCGCTAGACTTCCCCGCAAAAGAGGCTTGAGCTTGACTCTGATTTACAGCCACCTACGTAACTACCCGCTCTGACCAAACACAGAGAAAAAAGATTTGGTTTTGCTTTCTGTTCGCAGCTAGTTGTTGAAGTTGACCGCTGAATGTCTCACCAGCTACTTGCCTCTCACCTCTTTTTCTAATCGCCAGCATCACCATTCGAATCTACTTTCGTGTCTTAGTTATCAGATTAAGTCGCAAAAAGGCTGCCAATATCTGGAAAACGACCGGCGAGGTGCTGAGTTCTCGCTGGCACCGCTGTGTAGCCTGGTGGAGGGCAGGGCGGCCGGTCGGAGCGGCGGTGACTGTTACCTAGACAAGGCAACCTAGTCCAACTTTCCAACATCTTTCAACTGACGAGGGAAGAAAGGGGAAAAAAAAAAAAAAAAAAGAGGCGGACGGGGGGCAGGAGAAGGCGGCAGGCGGCGGCAAGGGCGGCGGCAAGGTGGCAGGCAGGTGAAGGCGACTTCCTGTGTCCAAGTCGAGTATTTCTGGGAAAGGAAGGTGCGAGCCACCCACTGCAATTCAATTTGAAGCCCGTAAGTCTACAAGCCAGTGTGAGAGACAAAAATGATGTTGTGGAACATGTAACGCTGGCAGACGTCGTCAACGTTGTGACACCAACGAGGATTCACTTTCCATTTGCCGGTTAGTCAAGGTAAGTAGAGGCAGCTTTCTTCTATTGTGTCGCCCTACTCTTCCGGAGCCTCTAGTCCGCTCTCCGCCCGGTATCATGATTCTGTAGTAGCATGTGAAACTAACGGACATGAACACAACGGAAACACAAGGACAAGTACGAGCAGATTGTTTTTTCAAGATACTCATGATAACCGGAAGAGAGCGGGGCTCCGGACATTTTGCCGAGTCAAGTTGTGATTGTCGAGTTGACAATTTCTTCTCCCGTATGAAGTTACACTATTGGACATTATTGCATCCTACTAGTGTATGTCCTCGGCTGTGTCCTTCTGTCCTTCTTTCACTCTGGGTCCTGGGACGAGCAATAACCAGGGCTGGACACTAAAATCAAGTTTGGTGCACTTTCATCAGAGGGAATACAAATTACGGTTTGGAGTTATCGAGTACTCCTCATGTGAGCATCCGATTCCAGCTTTGACTGGCCCACTGGCCGTCGGCACGTAAGTCAAAGGGCCTTTGTGCCGGTACTTGTATTAGGGTTGAGACGATAATTGACTGGAAGCCTGAGTAAATGTTCCGGTTCTTTGTCTTTGCTTCAGCTCGCTCAATGAAATTTCAACGAGCACAATCTACCTATGTGTGTATGTGTAAGTGTCGGATCATGGGCCGAAGATTCTGCTAGGGGTTCAGTCTTATCAATCAGTAGGTGATCACCGATTACAAAGTACTTGTGTCTGGAAGCGGGTTAGGCAAGAAATTGACAGGGGCAGTCACATAGTGCTTACGGTGGTACCGAGCGAAGGATGACTTGAATACTGTAGGTAGCTCATATCCTTTCCTTTTTTCATCAGCTGGCATAGAGTTTCCTCTCTCATTTGACGCTTAAATCATCTTCACTGGGTGGAAACCATGATGTAACTACCAGGTAGTATTGTGTGCGATTGGATTGGAACTAGTGCATAAGTAAAAGGTAGGTAAACACCTTGGAAATAGCCCTCCTGAAGTGAATTCTCTTGTTTCCTTGCCCACTTGTCGCTGTCCTATCGCTAGGCAACTCAAAACATCTTGAAAAGTAGTGAGTGAAAGGTCTACTGTAGTGGTTTCGGACGTTTGCTTGTGTAAAAAAAAAAAAGATGCTTTCGTCCATTCTTCCCTGTCTGGTCTGTGTGTCTGTATAAGGTGTTGTTTACGTATAATCAAGAAACAAGGAAAGCAAATAAAGCAAAAGTAGCCAAACGTTAGGAGAGTGGTATCGTCGAACATTAAAGAAATCAAGCTTAGTGCTGTAGCCGCCTTTTCTTCGTAAAACTCCTCATCTCAACACATAGCGCCCGGGTAATGCTTTTGTATACACAACGGAAGAAAATAAGGGGCTTGTGAAACTGAAAAGGAACATGTGACAATCTTCAATCGAGCTGAGGCGCGGGCATGACATCCATGGTCCTCAATTCCGGCTTCGACAGCTTCGCATAGCGGTTTTCCGCCAACAGCCTCTTGGTAGTGATGCGATCTGGATAGTTGCGCATGAACATGTTGGTGAAATGGGTGCCGTAATGGACGCCCTCCTCGGTCTGCTCAGGGGCGGTCCGCATGCCACCGCAACCCTCGTTGATAGGCTTGATGACAGCTTGGAAGGAAGGCTCATGGAAGTAAGCAATAACGAAACGCTCGCGAGTGTTGAGTCCCACCTTGTGCGGCGTCGCAGTCAGGTAGTTGTTCGTCAGGTACTGCATCATATCGCCAAGGATGACTGTGTGCACCCCTTCGACGGGCGGGATGTAGAACCACCCGTCTGCGTCCTCCTTATGGCCGGCGGCGGATTTCTGCCAGTTTGCAAACTTCTCGTCGTCCCGAGGGCGGCGGATGAAGAGACCACCAACGTCGTCCTGGGCGGCGATGACGAGAAGGCCGTAGTCCGTGTGCGAGCCGATGCCTCGGCCTTCCTTGCCCTTTCCATTGGTAGCGTTGCGGGGTGGGAAACTGACGTAAAAACAAAGCATTAGCGTATGAATTTCTCGTGTGAAACGATCAGCAAACGGCCCGCTCCTCTCCCGAAGTGGAGGGTTGGGGCGGCATGACAGGAGTAGAAGTCATCATGTTTGACGACTTACCGAAGGACCCTTGTATGATGCCAACCATCACGCGTGTACTGTGTGAGTGTACCGGGAGCAACACCCAGACCAAACTCGGCCAACTGGAGGATCTTCTCGCCCTCAAGCCCTAGGTTGTCGACGTATCGCATCATGGGCTCCTTCATTTCCACATCAGGCCAGGGACAAGGGCCGTGGCAGGGCCACTTTGCCCGCACGCGCGGCTCCTCCAGGTCGAGATCCTTGGTGATGGTGAAAATCTCCGAGTAGTCAGCGATGCCGTCCGTCACCTCCTCGCCGGATGCAATATAGCCGGCATAACTCTGCGAGTCAACACAAGCCGCCTTCTCGGCCGCAGGCTTCCGGAAGAAGCGCTTGCTGGCGGCCTTGGCGTCGTTCCATAGCTTCTTCTGCAGATCGCTCTGGGCGATTTGGATGATTCCCTCGTAGCGCCAAGTGTCAATGATGGCCTTGCCAAGTGCGCGGTCGCTAGCAGAGCCCGTGATCTTCTCTGGGAGTTCAAAGGTGTCGAGGTGGGCGACTTGGGCCTTGAAACTGGGTGGCATGGTCTTGCCCAAATCATCGCGAGCATGGATTTTGTCGGCAACGGTAGCGATCTTGCTCGATGATTGGATCCTTGGCTGCTTGTTGGGCTGACCAGCGACGTCGATATTGAAACCAGGCGGCATGGACATGCCATTGCCGGATCCAATATCGAGTGAGCCCAACGCGGCGGTACTAAGGCGAGCGCGGCTAGTGATGAGACGGCGGCCAAGAGGCAAAACAGAGCGGGTAGCGAGGCAACTCATCGTGGGAGAGTATGAGTAAGGTATGACTGTGTGAATGACAGGCGGTTGCAAACCAGATTCAAGGTAATGTGAGCGTGATACTAGAGCTCTCAAGCTCAGATTGCTTCGATGTCTGCGATGCTTGGGAAAAGTGATGATGATGCCGATGGTGATGATGAAGGGGATCTGAGGTGGTAGAGACGCCTTTCTTATATGTTCGAGTCCTACATCTATCGCCAGCGACCATTTGCGCCCTTACCTCGGTGCCAACATCCCCAGGCAACCAACAGGAGCCGCATATTGGGTGTTCCAGAATTTTCCAAAACTGATTGGACATCGTATATGGCAGGCGCGACGATGCAGGTTAGAAAGGCCGATCGAGAGCAAGCAGTGTAGTATCGGTAAGAGCTATATCATCAGCCCCCCCTGCTGTCTTTGCAGGACTCGAAAAAAAATCCGGGATGCGGCCGCCGTGTTACACGGCAATCTGCCGGGTTTTGATCGGATAAAGTTGCCAAACAGGGGGCTACACAACCATCATAAGGTTGTAGCCGACCAGCATAGCTGCTGCTCCCTATTCCCAAAGACATACTTGAAACCACCGCAATCGGACGGAGTGTCCTGTGATGGACCCCCTTTGGAACAAGTGCTTTACTGTTGAACACTGAACCTAGTCATCCTAATGAGTTGCTCGACTGCCGGTCCCACGCCGAATCGACCTGCCCCGTTCTCGGCGCAAATCTGTGGCCAGTAGGCTAGTACACGGAGTCGCGCAGCATCTCGTGGGGAGGTAGAATTGCTATGTGTCTGTGTTGCTGTGTAAACAAGTTGAGACATCAAATTGTCCATCACAGTCCCGTTGCTCATGCCGTTCTTGGGTTAATGCCTAGTCTGAAAACAAGGGGACGTGGTGGCACACCCAAGAAGACAGCAAGATACGGATGAGAGACTAGCAGCACCGGTACCGATACAGAGTTGCCCTCTGCTGCCTCGTTGCCACAGAGTGAAGGCTGGCTTTAGTAGTCAAGGCGTGAGGGTACTAACGCTGAGGTTTCGCACCGGCAGGCACAAAGTGCGTATGGCACAGAGACAGAGAAGCATCAGTGTTTCCCTATCGAAACCTAGCACCCAATGCACTTGTGGCATGCGTGGATCCTCAGTGACTGACTCTAGGCGGCGTTCGAGTGGCAAGTGAACGGTAATGTGGGGGAAATGGCCCGAACACAATAAACGAATGCAGCCAGCTATACGCAAGTACTCGAGTTGGCCAGCGGTTGCCTGAGCACAAAGTCGTGTGTCCAACTCACCTGAAAAGTAGGTGTAGGGTGCATGTTGACCAGTCATGGCCCGCCTGGGGCTAGTAGGCTCCTGCAAATCTGTCACCAGGCCGCCGGTGTGATATTTCCCCTCACGATCCGGAGACATGGACGTTGAAGCTTTTGGCCGGGGTTGCCGTCCGTCGGAAGAGCTGAAGTAGTTAGAGCTTCTGCATGATCTAAGCGGTAACAAAGCCAGAACCACCAGCGATCAAATTCTAGGCCCGTGGCTGTGTCCCGACGACCCCCGAAGTCCTGCTCGGTCGCGATTTTTCTAAGCGCGGTATTAGATGGTTGTGGGCTGGCGATTGGCCTCAATCTCCTATGGCCCTTTTATGGCCCCCCGAGCCCTTTCTCTTCTCTGCTGGGCAATCATGGCACTCTTCGGGTTTGGGAACCCCAAGAGGGTTTCGATATCTCGGCGCGCCCTAGTACGCGTCGTTGACGGCTCGGACATAATGTAAGCTCAAACATGCCCAGTCAGTGATCCCAATAGAGACTGCGTGAGCATGACAATGTCACCATGATTTTCTAGATGACCGAGATGGACTTCGCGCAGCTCACTCCCTTCCATTTCTCGAAAAGACCGTCGGTATTTGCAGGTGTATCGTACTGGAGTTCTGTGAACCGACGTGGTGCGCCTATGGTGACTCCTGGAAGAGGGCATCTTATCCTGGCGTTGCCTCGAACGTGACTGGCTGTCTCCGCCAAGGAAACCGTTCCTTCCCAATCCCAGCCGGATGCGTGGAACGATTGGCAAGGCTTGAACGAGCGAACACTCCCGAGAGAGGGCATACAGGTGACACATGCCACCTGTGATCGAGATCTTCGGTTTCGTGTTAAGCCTTGGAAAGCGATGGCTCTCGGATGGAATTCATTCACTAGAGGGAGGAAATCAGTTGGTCAGGCAAGGCGGAGGAGATGTCAACATCGTATCGTTTTGCAAGATTAGATATTAAGGTATACTAGCACCAAATATGAATGGATTCCCGTTCACCTCCTCTAGCAACGCTGTCCAGCTCTTGGTTGGCGTTGGAGTGTTGTAGTACGCTTCGCTCCCTTTCCGTCCATGGGGGTAAAATAGAGAGTTTGATGACTCATCGGGCCCGAGGTAACTGGGCATCCCATGGTCAGTCGATCTAATTAGAGTCCTGCAGACGACCGAGGACAAAAACTAGAACGTGAGCCAGCCCGGTCAAGATCGATCAGGTCAGGGCGAGATTCGGGCTGAAAAAGAGTATGGCATGTGCATTAGGTAGTCGTCGAGCCATTCCAGGGTGGATATGTCGTGTGCCATATGCCGTCGTCGTATGAGACGCTGGAAATATTGCTAATGAAGGTCGTTGGAAATGGAATAGAGGCAGTGGTGGTGGGTACCGTGACCGTGATCGAGATGGGGGACTCTGTCGACGTGGTACTCGGCGAAGGTCTTGTGCTTAAGCTAGACACGGACTTTGATGTATTAGACGCTGAAGGAGAGGGGGAGGTCGACGCGGCGGTAGAGTTCGATGTCTTGGATGTTGATGAAGGGGTTGCCGAGATGGTCCGATAGGACATCGTAACCGCAAAAGACAAGAAGGAGAATGGAGATATCGAGGATGCCGTGGCCGCCGTCGTGGCCGATATAGTTGGTACGACGTGGACGACGGTGGTGGTCAAAGTTAGAGTGGGTTCAGGTTGAATAGGCACCACGGAAACCGTTCTCGTGAGGGAGTTTGCGGGCGAGCGAGTGGACGACTGAGTGAGCGGTTGGTGAGCGGTTTGCACCACAGTCTTGGTCACGACCGGACCCCCAGGGCCATGTTCCGGACCCGACTCTCCGTTGATCGGGACTACCGAGTATGTTGCTCTCGGCAGCAAAGGCTTGGGAGAGCTGTCGTGCTCGATGAGAGGCAGAGCTTGACAGGCCGCAAGGAGGGCAACAAGCACGAGCGTGGGAAGATGGACCCAATGGACGCGCATTTTGATCTCATCTAGAGAGATCAAAGTACAGGGCTGATGACGGCGTGGGTGGGAGCACCGGGTTCCGACGATGCGGAATAGCTTCAAGGCCGTGGAAAGAGGGGGTAAACAAGGGAGGAGGGGAAGGACAGCAGACGTTAAAATTGACCTGAGTGAAAGAAGAACAAGAACACTCCAACCCGGCCAGCGATCACGGCCGCCTTTTTGAGAGATGCCGTTGGCGATATACCCTAGTATAGCGCCCGCTTAAGGTCCAAAATCGAATGGCTGGATCTCTTGGCGTGGAGGACTGTAAAACAATAGTGGCATCCCCATCCCGTGCTTGTGGTCCTCGAGGCTGGAACCCGACATCATGTTGGTCGAGTCCACCAAGTTGCAAATTGGGTGGTTGAAGCAATCCATACCTCTAGCTTCATGAGCAGCAGCAGTTGGCGCCGCCGAGCTTCCACTTCCTTTCCTTAGTTTGAACCCCAAGTTCATTCAAGGTTTAGTCGATCTCACCATGAGTGGACACGGTCTGAGAAGCGAACCGCCGGGCGCTCCCGCCTTTCAGTTCGTTAAGGTTGAAGTTGATCGGATCCACTCACGCAGCACCCTGCAGTTTCCACTTTACAGGCACGCGCTGCCACTGCGTAAGCCATGATTTGGAAGGTGCTAAGCCACACTGCATCACCCTGTACACTAGACATAGTGTACAGTAAGTACCATTTCCAACTTCCAACAGGTGTTCGAGGAATCACCGCCGCCGGCATATTACGACGCCTTCCACCTGACAATCCCAATCATCCATCACACCTAACGCAGGTACAATTATGTCGGTTTGCTTTTTGACTATCGTTCAGTTCCTTCCAAGCTAGGTACATAGGTACACAAGTCCATGCAAGGTTACAGCTTGACGAACCATGCTTCTTCGACAGTGTACCTACTCCCTTGAAATCGAAACGCCCGAGAGCGTCGCCGTCAAGGCTTTTTTTCTTCTTGGCGCCGGATGTGCGAACACCACCTTCCATCGGTAATAACGGGCTCCGAGCTTCGAATAACCTGGACGAGGCTCTTCCCAACATTTGCCTGTTAGGCATGCACAGAGTGGTTTATTGCGCGCCCCCGTCACCAACGTTGATGCCTCACCTACCGATGGGCAAAGCGAACTTGGCAATCCATTACCCGCAAGTTTTGGGGTTCATCCCATCTTTGCAATGAGCAACTATTGGGACATTGGAGGCCTCAACGGCAACTGCCTTGTCTGAGGTGTTGCTTAAGGTTCACAGCTTTTGCGGGACTACCTTACTTATCAAGATGGCTATCACAAGGTCATGCTTCCTTTCACGGTCAAGATGGCGAAGTGATTGCCCCTGGTAAGGAAAGCTCTTGGCCAAGGACGGTCGATCCATTCTGTTAAGGCTTCCGCTTTACTCAGCCACATCTGACGTACTAGTGCCCGTGTATGTCTTGCGCAGTCACTCCCATTCAGTGTGCGCCTGCACCATGCTTCGTAAGTAGGTAAGTAGATCACAGCTCGCCAAGTAGTAGTGTCTGTATAGGCGGCCAAGTTGGACGGCGCGGCGCAGACATAAATCTTGCCCCGATGGCTTGGATAAAGCCGCAATGTAGGGTAGGATGACGATTGCACGGCAAGCCCCCGTAGATTTTCTTCCGTCGGACTTCAACCCGCTTTGTTAAGTACCTATGTGTCAAACCCGATTGAACTATTTCTTTCTGCTTTGCTACCAGAGACGCGTGTCATCAAAAAACAATCTTCTTGAGTTTGCTTTCTTCACTTTCTCCATCTATCGGTTGAACACCAACCCCGCCCCGCCTTTTGTAACCATCACCTCTAGCCGAGCCAAGGCATCGCTTAACCAGCCAACAGAAATATCGACCATCATTGTGTTGGGAGCCGCACCCACAATGTCCTACCCAGGCTACCCTCCAGCGTCGCCTTATGGCCGTAAGTGGAAAAGAAAACAGCACTTGCATTTTTTTGTCTTCACGACTGACCCTGGACCACGCAGAGCCACCACCACAAGGAGGCGGATATTATCAGCAGCCTCCTCCTCAGCAGCATCATCAGCAACCTCCATATGGTGGACCTCCGCCTCATGCTCACTACAACACCTACCAGCAACCACAACAAGGATATGGACAACCACCGCCCGGGCCGCCGCCGGGGCAGTACGGCGCACCCCCTCCACAGCCCTATGGTGCTCCGGCTCATTCCCCACCACCCGGGACGTATGGTGCTCCTCCTCCCCCGAGCACCTCGTATTACCCGCCCGGGCCTCCGCAGGCCGGTTACGGCGCACCACCGCCTCACGGTTACGGACAGCCTCCCGGTCCGCCCCCTCAGCAATCCTATGGTGCCGTACCGCCCACACCCACAGCGTACCCGCCCCAGCCCTACGCCGTGCAGTACCCGCCGACACCACCTTCGCCCGGATATGGCCCTGCAATGACCATCCCATGGAACCCCGATCCGGACGCGGATAGGCTAAGGAAAGCCATGAAGGGATGGGGCACGGATGAAAAGGAGCTGATCCGGGTTCTGGCCGACAAGGACCCCTTCCAGATCAATATGCTCCGCGATGCGTTTCAACGGCGCCACCGCCGCGATCTTATCGCTGACATCAAGAGCGAGACGAGCAGCTGGTTTGAGGAAGGGCTCGTCATGCTTGCCCGGGGTCCTCTTCTCAATGACGTGCACATGCTGTTCAATGCCATGGATGGGGCAGGCACCAACGAAGACATCCTAAACGATATCCTCCTCCGCCGGTCCAACGCCGACCTGAAGTCTATCAAAGCCGAATTCAGTCGAGTTTTCCATCGGTCACTGGAGGAAATGGTGCGCGGCGAACTGAGCATGAAGACGGAACGGCACTTTATGATTGTGCTCGGTGCCACACGTGCAGAAGACGCGGCTCCAGTGATGAAGGCGGACATTGACCGCGACGTCGACGATCTCTACAACGCGACTGAGGGCAAGATTGGCACAGACGAGATGCGCGTATGCAGCATTCTGAGCTTGAGGAATGACAACCAGATCCGTGCCATTTCCTACGAATACAGGCAAAAGTACGCCAGGGATCTCGATACCGTGATCCAAAAGGTGAGTTGACTCTAGCGAACCGCTGCTACAACAACCAAAAGCCATTTAGGGAACAACAGCTAACAACCCCAGCAGGAGTTTTCGGGACACATGAAGGACGCCCTTCTCATCCAGCTACGCCACGGCACTGACAAGTACATGCTGCAGGCCCGGCTCCTCGAGGATGCCATGGCAGGAATGGGGACAAAAGACCGTCTTCTCACCAGCCGTCTGGTGCGGGCTCACTGGGATCGCAACAACATGCGAAATGTCAGGAACGCGTACGAGCAGCGTTACAAGAAGAAGTTGGCCAAGAGAGTGCAGGGGGAGACCAGCGGTGATTATCAGAGGCTTTTGATGGCGATTTGTGGAGAACCTATTTGAGGGGCGCGCGCAAAAAGTGTGTCGCCTTCAAAGTTCACTTCGCACCCAGCAGTGACTTTACTTTCACACCAAGCTTCGGCCGAGTGTGATATAATATTTAACCTTAATGAACACTGAGTTATAGTCATGATTGATGATTTTCTGGTCTGGCTGGAATTAGTAACACAGGAAGCGAGATTACAAGTGCTTGTCTGCCCGTTTGTTAGCTTGGTACCCAGAGGTACTCTGGTACACCGACGGGTCGGGATCTCTATCGAATCGTCCCAAACCTTCCACGCACTGGAGGAAAGGCATCCCGCAACAAGATCCAATACAGTCTATTTAATTTCGGAAAAAGCATCTTCACAGTATGAAAGCGCTTAAGGAAGTTGTGCCTAGGTTTCGAGCTAACGATTAGACAGTATCGGACTGTATGTGCATTACTTTGACCCATCCGAAGGACACTGCTGGCTTGACTCTCGGATGGAAATAATAATATGGATAAAAGAAGCGACGGCAAGTAACACTTGCACACAAGTATAGCGGAGTACAGGCTATAAGCGGCTCAGACAGTAGTGGTAGCTCTTCTCATCAACGTCAGCAAACGATATATTTTCCTTTTGGGAACCACATTTTCCAGACTCCTCCGAGTGCGTTGAATGTCAATTTGGGGTCTTTTCATTATTGTAAATAACAAACGACTGCCAAGGCGCATAGTGACATTTGTATCGACTCAGACAAACCCCTGCCAATTTCTACGTGACCCAAAATGAAAGCTTTACGTGGTGTGTAGCTCTGTGTTGATAGCAACGAGGACTGCAAATTACAGAATTTGTTACTAGCGAACGGTATAACGCTCGGGGTAGAAGTCCCAATGCTCTGGTCGAGGTCTGTGCCGCCGACTCGAGTCTACAAACGCATGAATTATAGTTAGTCACGACGGCAATGGGAGACAAACGAACACCGGGCAGCATCAAAGACCAGCACAACCAAATACGAAGAAAGGTTGTGTTCAGACCTAAATACTGCACCGAAAACACGGGCTGGAACAGGATAAGGAAGCACATCACATGCTTCGAGAACGGACAAGGGAGCGCGAGGAAAAGTTTCTGCTAGACTAGAGAATCATGATTAATTACTACCAACCAGGTATCATTTGCTGCAAATGAGCTTCATACATTAACTCACATAAGCCGACCTCGATTGTCCACGGTTGAAGTTCGGCAATTAGAAGTCACGGAAGTCTAACCCGTTTGGTAATTTGAAGGTAATCAACAGAGCTGTACTTTATACGGTAACAAAGGGTGGACCTCCGGTATAACTCGACAGTCGCAGGGTATCTCTCATATGTAGAGCTCAACGAGAAAAGGTCCTGGTTTCAGTGCATTATATACACAATGCTCAGGTAGATTGTTATGGGCTACGCAGAGATACACAGAGAATATATGTCCGCCACTAGGTCATCTTGTTGGGTTTCAAAGGCGGCTTCATATCAACTTAACATTGTGACATGTACAGGTATTACTGTGTAGAAGTTTTCCGTACAGGGGTCTGAGTTAAATGCCTGATAATCCTCGTAGCGGCTCATGTGGGTTCTCGAACTATTAAAACATCCAACCCATCCCCGGGACACGCACAAAAAAGGCAACAAGAAAAGATAGCTACCATCCAGCACCGGACCTCGGTATGGATGGAAACTGACGAATTGCTTGGCTACACAGACTCGCGACCCGGCAATTGATCATTACCTAACAACTTTACAACACCCGGGTTTTGGCAAAAATATACCAAACAAACGGCCGGTTAGGAAAGCTCGGGTCGGACCGTTCAGCAGCTAGTACCTACCTACCTCCGGCATACCTACCTCTAGGTCAACTCCTTCAACCCCGCGTCCCATCGTGGAGCTCTTTGGTCTCTACAATTTTCCGTCTGCGAAACACAGGCTACCTACACTACCTGTAGGCAAAAGGATATCCATCCATTGGTGATATATCTGTTGGATAATCAGAAACCAGTAGAAGAAAGATAACCCACGGACTGGTTGGCTTTGAGCCCCTGTGACCCCGCGTCGAATTCAGCGTCAACATGACAACCTCAACAGCCCCAGACGTCCCGCATTGGCGGCTGCAGGAACAGCTTCCGGAGTCAGCTGCACCGTTGTCACCACACCACGAGCCTCAAGCACCACCAAGAAGACCAACGGCGCCGGTAGCTCCAGACACACCACCGCAACCCGACGCGCCCAGAATCCCATTGCCCGCCCCGACCACAGGTTCATCGACAAGTGCAACCGCGATCGAGCCCCCGACCTCCAATGCCGCGCCGAGTCCCACTGCTAAGGCCGATCATCAGCACCTGGGGCTGCCGTCATGTACAGGACCCACAACCTCAACCGCGACATCAAGCAGCTCTGTCTCCAATTCCAGTTTATCCACATCTTCAGTGACAGCGAACATCCCTCAATACCCAAAAAACGGGACAGTCCCCGGTGGCGTAGACACGGCGGCGCCAGGTGGAAGCTTCCATAGCAGCGAGCAGCCAACGACCGCCACCACTGGAGCCCGGGGAGTGACGGTTGACGGGCCTCCGTCTGCACTAAATGGGCAGCCCCAGCAGTCCCAGAACCCGTCTCAGGTACCCGCTCCGTCGCCGATTCCTACCCCAGACGCGACAAATTCTGCCGCGACCTCGACCTCAACCTCGACACCTGCGAACGCAACTCTGTCTGCGACCGACCCTGCGACCACGACGATCCCGAGTACCACGATTACAGCCTCTGCTAGATCCAACTTCAGGGACCCCATTCGATGGAGAGACCCCATAACGATCCATTACGACAGTGACAGTGGCCACGCTCACCCGGCAAGACTCCACGCTCAGTCCGCGCATCCAGCATCAGCATCATCATCATCGCAATTGCCGCCGCCGTCGCAATTGAAGTACGAACTGTCCCGGCAACACATCGAGCATCATCCCGCATCGCAACCGGCAACTCAGTCACAACTTCCCGCCCAGGCACAATCACAATCTTCGGCCCAGCCTGCTCCAGCACAAGCCAGATCGCACCACGAACCCAACCGTTGCCCGCCGTCTCGATCCCATCCTCAAACTTACCATACGCAACCCCCGCTCCAGCCCGCCCCGGCGCCGGTGACCGCGACTCAACTCCCACCGCCTGCGCATTCCCCACGACAGTCATATCAATATCACCTTCAAGCCTCTCCATACCAATATCAAGCCCCGCCGCCCGCGCATCCTCAGCATCATTACCAGCATTCGTATCCTGTCGGGGCCCCTCTGCACCACCCTCCTCCTCCTCCTTCCCAACAGCAGCACCATCCATACGAGCACCCATATTCATCGCGTAACGACGGCTTGATCTCAAGACCTATCATCATGGACCCGCCTAGGTCGCGGCCCGTGAGCCAGCTGCCGCCACCGGCCGAGCCGATCTCTAGCTCTGGGTTCCCTTCGCCAGCTACAACTCACGCACACCTCAACAAGAAATTCGCAGACGATTGCACGCGGTTGACCTATGCAATCCAACAAAGCACACCCGAGGCCGTTCGGCGCGTTGTTCGAGATAATTGGGAGAAGTGTATGTTGGGTACCGAGTTTCACCAAGCTTTTATTGTAAGTCCACATGCTTTTACTTGCTTTGGCTTCACATCTTCAAGTCACCAAGCATCCAATCACATCGGGTTTACCTCACCATATCCCACCCACGTCAGAAGTGGATGAAGTACATCTCAGAGGTTATGTCCACATCACATGCTTCTAAGCCCTGCCTCAGCACACAGCGACCTTTGTCACGTAGGAGTGCACGCAAGTGGGATTGAATACACAAGCTTGGGGAAACTTGGGACAAGATACCTCATAATAAGATGTCGAGATCATGATATCTCCACAAAGTTCGCCGTAACCATCTCATCCCATCTTCCGTAGATAATCCGCCTACTTATAGGTTACACCTTCTATATATCTTCAAACTACTATCACTTGACCTCATTTCCCCCTTTACACTTCCATTACTCTACTACTAGAGGTAGCTCACTTTCAAGACCTTTTATCTGACCATATCTTTAGCTGAACGCATCAATACATCACGCTGTACCATCTATTACACGGCGCGCAGTTAGAGACTTCGGGCAAAAGATGGTTCTCGAGTCAAAGCACGAGTTAATCAGCCATTTCTCGACGGCTGATCTCGATGATATCGCCGACGCCATCATCAACAAGGCCAGCGAGGCCTTTCTGGACAAGTGCCTGAACGCACGACTCCTAACGATTGAGGCGAAACCTTTGATCACGGCCCTTGCCAAGGCTGAACGTCTTGGTTACAATCCTGCGGACATTGTGGAAGAGCAGCATGAGAGGGTCACGCCTACTTCGCAGGCTGCTCGGCCTCCTCCTCCACCCCAGTCAACCTACCCCGGCCGTTTGCAGTGTATGGGGTGCTACAGGGTTTTCACACATCAAGTTCCCTACGAATACGTAAGTGACCCCATACTCAAGATCCCCTCAGGAGAAGTTGTTAACGCAGGTTAATATAGCACACGTCGCGCCGACTCTGCACTGTACGCCCCCCGGCGAGCGTAAAGGGCTTCGAGTTTTCATGCCAGTATTGCGGCGAAGGGTTCACTAGAAGTGATGAACACCAATCGCACGAACGCGCTCGAACTTGCTTCCATACTGGGCCACCCTTAGCTCGAGGACCCGGGCGTCCTCCTCGCGCCGCTCCAGTCCCTTCGTCTATAGCACAGGCAACGCCAGCGGTCACTAGGACGATCGACCTGACTTCGGCTGGCTCGACACCCTCTGCCGAAACTCCCGCTGGAACCAAAACCCCTAACGCAGCCGACCCATACGGCCACTTAACTGAGGAGCAACTAGCGGCAATGGACGCCGACCTCAAGGAAGCAGAAGCGAAGTTTGCACCTAGATTTGCCGAAGCATACGCGATACCCGACGAGAATGAGCGGCGGATTAAGATCGAGGGACTCCGGAATAGCTTCGGTACCAAGCAATCGATGATTAGGAAGAAATACGGAGTCCGCCTTCGCCAACGCCGAACCAAAGCAGAAATCCAAGCAGAGGAGGAGCGAATGGGTCTCGAGAAGCTCAGGAAGAAGCAAAAGGCCGCGGCCCAGCAAGCTGCTGCTGCTGCTGCTTCTGCTTCTGTTTCTGCTTCTGCTTCCACGGGCACGGCTCCCCCTCGTCCTGCCGGTAGCGGTTGGGTTGCGGCTAATGCACCGCGTGCTAATGCCGTATGGGAGGAGCATGAGGCTAAGAGAAGGCGGATGGACGCAAGCGGGACCTACCAGACGCCTACTAAATCGACACTTTCCGTATCTGAGATTGGCGGTGGCCTCGCTGGTGTCGCGGCCACAGCTGAAACTCATGATCCCACCCGCCCATCACCTATTTCGGGTCATCAGACTGCTAGTAGCGACGGCCAGTCAGAGGATGAAGAAGATAGCGGGTCAGGTTCAGGGAGGTCCAGCACGGCAAATGACGAGATGGATGTCGATGAACAGCTGGGAAGCGGGCCGGCCTCCAGACCACTGCAGAACAACCACAACAGTAACCATAACGACGACGATGACGACGATTCGGACTCTTCAGACGACGAGGATATCCCATCGACACTACCGGCGCATGTTAGGCAGACGCTAGCGACGAGAAACGCATAGGAGAGTTATAAGTACTCGGCATTCGCAAAGACGGGCACAACGATCAGGTCGGAGACGCAGGTCAAGGTGGCCAGATTGAAGGGTAAAATTACGGCGAGCGCGTTCGTGGGGGGGAATGGTCGGCATGTTTTGATGGAAAAGGTGTCCATTGCTCTTCCATCATTATCGCTGTGTTGCATGAAAGGAAAAGAAAAGGGTCGCGTTATTGCACCCTCTCAATGGTCACATACTCATATGCTATACCAATGCCCCTTTCCGTTTTCCTCGTTGACATCATCCAACCATTATCAAATCAGTATCCCAGTCTGGCTTCAGTGTGCTTTTCTTTTCCTTTTCCTTTTTTTCCCACTGCATATCATATCACATGGTTATCGTTATTATCATTGCATGGCGAGAACTGGAATTTTATAGGGGCGACAGAAAAAAAAGGGAGTTTTTGCGCCGTGTGGGATGTCATTTACCCCGAGTGAGAAATTATCTGGCCATACCTAAATAGGTATATACGCACGTTGAAGCCGTTTCTCTTATTGAGGCCGTAGAGAAAGGAGAAGTGGACAGATAATCAAGGCATCCAGCCATTGAGGAAAACCGAAAAGTTGTGGCTTATAAGCTATAGCATCCCATATCAATCATCATTGCGTTATGCTTACAAAAGTTGCTCAAGAACGACGGTTTAGTTAGAATCCAAGGGTTCATATCCCATAGATACCCCGTCTATTCACATAGACAGAGAGAAATGGAAACCCATCAGCGAGCTTACAGTTGCGTGGTGGCTCTCTGGGAACTCGCAACGTAATAATGGTTCAGCTATATGTCCACCATTACGATTCTGATCTTGTCCTAATAGACGCAACTTACCTACCAATCAAGTACATACGATCATAGATGGTAGAAAACTCGGGATCCCGTCCGCTCTCCCATAGATAAGCTACCAATCGCCTGACTAGTAGTTGGGTCGGTGACGACCAGCGAATCCCAGGTGTTGTATGTTTTTTTTTTTGACTTTTTTGGTGTAGTGGAGCGACAAAAAAGGGCGATGGGGGTTCTCATCTCTTTCTTCTTAATTCTCACAAGTTTGTACCTCTTTTTAGTTTGTCCCGGCTTTCCCCTCAAACCGTCCGATAGTTCGCGGTGGATTCTTGGTACTGAGTTGAGTTGGGACTTTCTGTTCATGTCCATGTTATTGTGCAATTGACTATGCAATGTATACGATAATCATTCTCAACTGTACTCCATTTCACACATTGTATGGAAGACCAAATGGTATGCAGTTGGTGAATCCATTATTTCCTTCCATCTGCCGTTGGAACTATCCCACTAACTGCCCCAAGATGTCATCCATACAGATACAAATACGAAAACTTTACTTGGTCGTCATTATATGTATCGCGAAAAGAGCATAAGAAAACCCCACAGCTCATGCCTAAACTCCACTTGAACTGCACCGCGGCACTACCCGCTCGCTTGTAGCATGCATGCTCTTCGTAAAGAAAAAGAGGACCATCCCCCCAAGACATAGGAAAAAGAACTTGTCACATGTTCGTTCAAACATAACTGACGAAAAGGAAGTCAATCGCCATCTCGCCCACCAACTCCCTCCTTAACAAACCTCTCAGCCCTTACCCCTCACCCCTCACCCAGTAACCCTCCTCACCCACAGCGTGGTAGGCTCAAAAGTCGCCTCCTTCTCTTGCCTCTTATACGCCCGATGCAACTTCAGTCCCAGCTCGTACATCTCCCTCTGCACCTCCGCCAGCTCAGTTTTCAGGCCTTCGACTTTTTGTTTTTCTATTTCGCGCTTGCGGCGGACTGCCTCGCTGTTCAGAATGTTGTCCGTCGGCATTAGCTCCGTCATCTGCTTGATGGAGCGGGTGATGTTGATGCGACGGTTGCCGAGGGCTTGGATTTGAGCGTCGTAGAGTGCTACACGCTCGGAGGCGGTGAGGTCTTTAGGACTGGAAGGCTTGCCGTCGTGGAGGGACAAAGCTTCGAGTTCAGGAGGAGCCGGAGGGAGGGATTTGTTAATGTCAGAGGGGGTGGCGGAGACGCGCCTGGGAGTAGGTTTGGATCCATTTGCGATACCGACTCGACGGTCGCGGGCAGCGGGAGATTCGCGGTCGATGACACTCTCGTAGGGGGAGACGATTTGGTCTTGGAGGGAGACGACGATGGGGACTTGGTTTTTCTTGTAGTCGAAGCCTTCGAGTTTGGGTCTGCTCCTGTTCATGATGGATTGTACCGGCTCTTCGTCCTTGGGGCTCTCTGAACGACGCCGCTGCGAAATGCTGGATACTGAGGGCTGGTAATCGCTATTGTCATGGAAATCATCCAGGGACTCGCGTGGGGCGTGGGTTATGGTGGATATGCTGGTCGCATACGTTGTCACGCTGAAACGCGAAGGGGGTTTTATACAAGGTTCATCGGCTGGAAGCGGGTTGGCAGCCACGGGTTGGGGGGTAGGAGGCTGTTGCTTCGGTATCGGCACCTCAGGTTGCTGCTGGGAGTAAACTGAAGAGAAAGAGTCCTGGGATTGATGGTTGGCGTAAGATGAGGTGGGCTTCCTCTGAACCGAATTCGGCTGTGAGCTCTGTGGGCTGGAGTTCACAGGAGAAGTGTTTGTTGGTGAAACAGGGGTGAACGCCATCGGAAGGGGAGGACCCATACCGTCACGTTTGAGCTGCTGGGCTGCTACGAACGGTGCATCTCCTCGTGAGGTAATCGCAGAATACGGTGGACTCGGATAGATTGGACTTCTCACCGGTCGCGGTGTCGTCGCAGACTGCGGGTGAACCTGAGACGAGGATATGACTCTCTGGCCGGGGTCCCGTGGCGCAAACCCCATCGGTGCACCAGCACGAGCTGGCGGGGACATTTGATTCCGTCTGGGAATACCCAGAGACAACTCGGGTCTTTGACTAGGTCCGGAATCTTGCGACACAACCCGTCTACCATCGCGATCGGGTATCCTCAGTGGGGGGACCTTAGGATTACCACGGACGGGATCAACGATAGCTGTTCGACCGCTTGGTCCACGCCAACCAGGACGATTGGCCGCGAAAGCTCCGGCTGCCGGGTCTGGCCCGCTTTCTCGTGGGCTCGCGCTCGCCATCCTCATCATTCTATCCCCGGTAGAAGCCATTTTCGGCTGTGGCCCTGCAAACGGCGGCGGCGGTGGCGGCGGCAGCTGGCGAGCGAATCTCGGATCTGGGCCATGGGGAGCACCCGGCGGAGGCCTGTTCAGCGGACGGCCATGCGCGCTGTCCAGATGTTCGCCGGTTACCGGATCAAACAAAGGTAAACACGGTCCCGGGGCCCGGGGTTGTCGGGATGGGGGTGCACGATTCACATGAGTATTGCGAAGGGCCGCGTCCGAAAGTCTGCGCTGGCCACGGCGCATCACGTTGATGCTGGCCGCAGCATTGTGCTTCGATGGAGGTGAGTGGGAACCCGGACCCTGGTAGTGTGGATGTTGGGTCCTCCCATAGGGCTGAGGTTCGGAAGCTCCTTGCGCCGTCTCCTCATATTCTTCCTCGATCGGGGAGACATCGCCCGGTGGAAGGATGGGAGGCCGATGGTGGGGCTGAGTATAGCTCGGCTCTGGCGAGCTGGGGGGCGATATCTCCTCGCCCCCTCGATAGCGTTGAAAGTAATGGGACGCCAGCGTGCTAGGTTGCTTGGGGTCGTGGGGTGCAAGAGGCGGAGAAGTTTCCGAGTAGATTGATGAGGTGGGTCGGTAGGGTCGGTAGGTCTGCTTTTGCTGAACGGCTGTGAGACGTCGCGGGTTTCTGGGCGGGGGTTGCACCGGGACGGTCTTGCTACAAGTCGGCGAAGAGTGGTCAGTTTTACCGCGATTGTAACAGTCACAGCGCCCAATTGAGTGGGCGGTTATTCGCTTATCGACTAAGGAACCTAAGCTTTGCTGAAGGGATAAGAAGATGAAAGAGATCTGGGAGAGCAACTGTTCTTCTCGAGGTATTCTTGATTACGCATCGCTTGATGTCGCTCGAACAGGCAAGGTGGGACGAGGTTGTAGATAAATGATGCATAGCAACGGAAGGGGCGTGGTAGTGGCATGTGTTTGTTTTACAGGCGCGCAGCATCCTGTCAACCGTGGCACAGCGAACACGAGCAGCCAACGGAGGCTGATGGAAGCTGTCCAACTCAGGCGTGTAATCCACCACTTAGAGACAACTAGCGTATGGGACTAGTAAAGAAACCCGCCCTGCAGCTTGTGTCAAGGGCACCGGTTCCGCTTGTCCAGCTAAATCCCGACAACCAGACAACAAAATGCTGGGAGAATTCCTGCCCCGTGAAACACGATGGACAAAGGAATGAATGTGCCATTGAGACACGGAATGGGGAAATGGAAAACAAATGCTTACTGTCCGGATACTCTAGCACTTATGCCCAGGCCCGTAGCCGCATGAGATGCAGACAGAGGTTGGTCAATGTCGTTCTTGCTGTCGCTGTCGTCGTCGAGGAACTCGAACCTGGTGGGAGCGGCACGCCTGAGAGGAGCGAGCTTGGTTTGGGCGGGCATTTTCAGGTTTTAACCCAAGTTGATATCCTGTTGTCTTCCTAGTCCACGATCTTCTGCGCTTATGCTGGGTAGGTTGCAAGATCGTCAAGCGCCGGGCACGGGTTGGAGCATAAACAACCTCGAGAGCCGAGACGGGCGTTTTCTAGCTTGGTCGAATGCTTCGGGTATGGTATTAGATATTAAATATTGTGAAGAAGAAGGCCAGAGTCGGGACCAAGAATTCCGAACTCAAAATATCTGAGCGAGTGTCTGCCAACCCGGCCAGCAGGGATGCGTTTCAGTCTAGAGAGGCCTGGAACGAAAAGGTCTTGGGATTGAACGAATCGTCAGGATGCGAGAGGTGGCCGGCAGTATTTAAGCGTGGCCGTTTCCCGCGACCCGGAGAACAAGTCGACCGTGTCTGGTGCTTTGTGAACCCGGGGGGGAAATAAACTTTTTGCTGAACCGTCGTACCTGTCCGTATGTATGGCTAGTCGCTCACCCCCAGACGGCCCCCAGGTCTGATGCTATGTCCAATCCCAAAGTAAGGACTGGCGTAACGCGTTGCGAGATTCTGTTTGGGATGCTGAGCCGTTGGCTGTCGTTGATGGGTGAAGTTGAAACAACCTGGGGTCGCTCGTGATTGGTTGAAAGGAAGCGGTACCAGAAGATTGGAATGGACGATGCGAAAATTGTGCGAAGGAAGGGAGAAAGGCACGATGTAAAAGGAAGAAGCAGCGGAAGATTGAGGAACCACCTACAAACTTAGTCTTGGTCGCTTTTTCAAATTCCTTCGAATTCGATACTTCTCTATGATCCATCCTGCATGATATAAGATTATTCAGGACCGTTGAAACTCCCGAGCTCCCATCCCAAGATGTGAGGTGAATTGGGTGACCAGACGGCGGTTGATCAACGCCCAGCACCGAACCCCAGCAATGGAACCATCCATAACTAGGTAGCAGCCCTGTTACCCCATACTGTTCCTGTAAACAAACCTGGTATTTCCCCTGCTCATCTTGCTGACTGCCCTACAGCGGGCTAGTTTCTTGATTCCTGGCCCCTCGCGAAACGTCACTTCACCACATCCGCGGTCTTGTAGGTTTTCTGTTTGTCGTCATTGTCGAGGTTGCAATCGGCGGAAGGTATTCTTCTGTCTGTTCGCCTCTTCCTCGGCGTTGGAAGAATAACTTGACGGTAGATTGCTCTTCCAAGTTTTGTCAACAAACGGCAGGATGGAAGATGAAGGGAATGTTCCATGTTTCACAACTTAGGTTGGATGGTCAACCACGATAAACGTCGAACATCCCCGCTTCACCCGCAATTTGTTTGGATGAACGTTACTTCCCACCAGTTCTGTACCTGCGTCGAATTGTGGACGCCGCTTGCAGGGGTGAGCTCGTAGCTCACAGCAGCCCACAGCGGCAGAGCGCTCATCCAACATCACGCGCACGGACCCGTCCGGATTCCACTTCTTTACACTGTCCAACATTTTGAGAGGTGCCAGATGCTTTCTTTTTCCCGTTCCAGTATCTTTTCTTTTTGTGCTCTGCTCACCTGTTGCTTATTTCGATCGATAATTGAGGATGATTTCGATTTTCTTGGGAAATTGTTTCTTCGTTGCAAACTCGTCCAGAATGCTCTCTGCCGTATCTTTCGTCGCCGTCGGCCCACATTTAAGTTCTGGTTTTGGAGACGGAGTTCATCAAGCCTGCCCGGGTTGCGGTACGGGTCAAGTTTGGCTCTGGGCTACAGCGCATACAACCATTAAGTAATCTTCTTGACTCGACTGAGTCGGAGTTCAACACAAAGAAAGAGTACATCGAAAGGCTTTCACCCGATTCTCAAGACAAAGTCACGAGCTCCATCCAGAACAAACTCCTCTATTTCCATCCTACTCACCCTACGCCCTTGGAGAAAGAGGTAACACCACCCACCGCGTCCATCAACTTGTTTGTCAACAAATCATCATCATACTTCATCCATACAGCGGTATCGGAGTGCCTAACTCACGTGCACCCGTTAGCAAAGGGTCGTTTTGATACCGGAGATAGGTCACATACCTGATCAGCCGTACTTCTCCCGCTATCATACTTCACGAGGCCACTTATCAGTTCCCTCCAATCCTCAGTTACATCCGGAAGAATTTTGTCCCATGAGCGACATTCGAACTCGCGGTAGATGTCAAAGGGAGGCGTCCTAAAGCTCAAGGCCTCGGGCCAGCTCTCCCTCGTAGGTGACCCAATGGTCTTGAATATGCTAAGAATGAGACCCAGTTGATTCCCGTCCTCATGCACAGCTCGGGACTCGAATAGGTGCTTGTTCGCCCCTCTTCTGCAGCACTCGGCAAGCATCACGCCTGCTCCCCACATGTCGACAGGAGGCCCATACGAGTGATTCCCGAACAAGACTTCGGGGGCTCGGTAGGGGCCGGTACCAATATCCAAGATCTTGTTGTCTGCGGGCTCCGTGGCTGCTGACAGGGTCGGATGCCAGGAGGCTCCAAAGTCGGAAAGGTAGGCTGGCCCTGTGGGGGATTCAAGGAGAATAGCCGAAGGCTTGACATCGCGGTGGATGATTCCCTGGCTATGTAAAGAGGCCAAAGCAGTAAGGACATCCCTGAAAATGATGCGGATTTGGCTGTCTGTGAGGGGCGCCCGCTCCCGGAGGCTCTCAAGAGTCAGCGGCATGTATGGAAAGACTAAGACCAGACGCTGTTCGTAGTCTCGAAAGGTGTCGAGCAAAGGGATGCATGGCTTGCTTAAGAGGCCCAGGAGCTTTGCCTCTCGTGTTGGATTGTGAGGCTCAATGTTTCTAGTCTCAACGATGACCTTGAGCGCCCTGTCGCCGGCTCTGTAGACATCGGCAGTCACGCCGCTCGTGATGTAGTAGCAGTTTTGATAGTCACCAATGGTAACTCCAGGATCCACTTCGGCGTTCCCATCTTCATCCTGTTCGTTAGAAACAGCCGTTGCGGCCTGATCTGCCTCAGAAGATCCAAAAGGGGACTGGTTGCAAAACTCATCATACTCCTCCCTGGTGCGCGCAGATTCATAGGCGTTTTTCTCCAGGACAAAGGCGTTTTCACTCAGCCCTGCCGCGGCCACAAACTGCTGTCTTGTTAATTGATAAGCATATGTGTCAGGTGATGTGCAAAGAGCGACTTACAGTTTCTGGATACTGTCATATCGTTCTGAGGCCGTCAGGCTTTGTTTCCAGGTCATCCCGGGACTCTCGGGAGGAGAATGGGACATGTTGAAATATTTCCAGTCACCCTACCCAAAAAGAGGAGTGCACGATGTGTCCACGTTTTTGTTCTCGGTTAACTTTGAACGCACAGCTGAGATCTACGACACTGAGTGAGAAAAAGATGATGGCTTTCGAAGACAGGAACCAATTGAAACATCAAAGGATCATCGATTCTCGAATCTGGGGTTGGACTTGGCGTCAGGTGAAAGTGTTTGGCATTTCGATTTTGGTGGAGGTACGCACGATTGAGTAAGCAATTGCATTGGACACACGCCGGACTCAGGGGTTAGTTACGTCAAGAAAAAGGTACGTACCGACGACTCTCAGCTCAGGTTGCTCGGCCCGGAATTGGGCTGTAACGTCTCATGCTGATTGGCTCACTCAGCCCGCCAAGCACTTGCCGACAGCTGATGGGGAATTGTGCACGTTCCATCGAGGCTCCATCAAATGAGAAAAATCTCCACAACTGCGCAGGCTCCAACCCGTGACATCAGGAAGGGAAGCGATGCAGAATGCCCTGCAGCTCGGGGCGGCTGGTGCGTTTTCGTGCCTACGTACCCACGCTGTCCCAGCACTGGACCTGCCGCCGGTGCCAGCCCAGGGCTCGGAACTCGACCCAAGAGGACTGGAACGAGGTGCCTGGACAGTGGTAATTACCCAAGTACGAACGAGCGCTGGATGCACGGATTACAGGATGGCCTCGGAACGCCCACCTGCCGGGCTTGCACAGTCCTCACACTTCCAATCCACCTCATGTTGCTTTGCTGCCCTGCCATGCCCGTATGTTCCATGTAAGCGTCGGTACCTTACAGTACCTCGAATCCGCACCCTGACTGACGCCTTACCTAACCAACTAGGTAACCTACCCGCTAGAACTCCAACTCAACCTTACAACTTTAACATTACATCTCGCGCAAATTGGATTACGCCAGACCCGGCTTTTCTTTTAGTTCCAGGTTGGCGCTCTACACATCTCCTTTCCATTTTCTTACCTACCTTACTTTTACCTGTACAAATCATTAATTCCCTCCTCTTTTGCGCCCTCTTCGGCGTCTTGTCTTAATGTCGTTCTTGCTGTTGTTGGTTTGACCTGTGCCGTTGCCCCCCTCCCCTCACCAGTCCGAGCGACTTCTTTAATTGCGCAGCTCATCGCATGACTACGCCCACCATGGACGACCTTTCGAGAGCAGAGTATCCGGCGATGCTGGTAAGCCTGGTGTTTCTCTCCCGAGTTCTTGGAAAAGCAATTTTAACCATTGACTCTGCTCTAGGCCAGCCTCCAGCCCAACCAAGCAGTACAAATATTCTCGGACCGGGTCAAGCGGATCGCAAAAGTCAACCAGGAAATTGCGGACTGGCTTCAGGTACGAATGCGCCGACCGCCCGAGAACAATCCGCCACCGATAGGACAACGAAACTGAAGAAACAAACCACAGGAACGCAGGAGAGTTGAGGAGCAATATGTTGCCGGCTTGCGCAAGTTGCTTCTCTTCAAGGTTCCCAATGCCGCATCTGAGCTAGGGTTCGTCGCACCACTCCCCGCTCTCTCACTCCTCTTCCCCCTCAGAATTGCGATTCCGATTCCGATTCCGACTTCAATCCCGCCCTCGCTTCCTAATACAGAGCACTGACAATGTCCATTGAATAGTGTCTTTCAAGCACCATGGGACAAGATCCTCTCGTCGACCGATGGAATTGCGGCTTCTCACCAGCTATACGCCCAGCGCATCGATAAGGATGTCGAACAACCCCTTCGCAGCTTCCAGTCCCGCAAGGAGATGCAGAACATCAACACCATCAATGCCAACCTTCAAACAATGGCAAAAGAGCTCGACGATGCTGCCGAAAAGTCCGAAAAGCTTTCCAAGAAGGGTGGGAAGGCCAGGAGCCAAAAAGTGGACGCGGCCGCATCGAGACTGGAAGCTGCCTCGCAACAATGGGAATCGCAGGCGCCGTTTATCTTCGAAACCCTCCAGGCTCTAGACGAACAAAGGACCAACCACCTACGCGATGTCTTGACTCAGCTGCAGACCCACGAAGTCGACCAAGCCACTCGGACCCAGGCGGCAGCGGAGGAGGTGTTGAACACGATGCTCGAGATTAACACTGGCCTGGAAATCCACAACTTCGTCTCCAAGGTTACGGCTGGAAGGCCCAAGTTTGAAAGGAGGACGACCACGGCTAGACAATCGAGCTCTGCTGGCGGAGGGAGCCCGCCCGTGGGACCCCCTCCGGGCACTCCATTGCACGACGATGACGGCATGAGTCAACACTCCGGCTTTAGAGATCAGTCAGGTATGTGTGGCGTTTTTCATGGGGATGCGCTATCGGCCTACTAACCAATTGAAATAGATTCGAAGCTACGCAGCCGTATTGGAACAATGCTAGGACGTCGAAGGCAGAGCATTCATGGGGGATTCGGACAGTTGGGCCCCCCCAAGGCCCTTGGCGCCTTCACTCGCGGCCTTGGTAGTAGTCATGGTCAGACATTATCTCCAGGGGGGTCTTCTCACAATCTGGCAGAGTCCCATCCTCACAGGCTGTCGTCCATGGCCGAAAGACCCTCCACCTCAGATGAGCGGGTGAAGAGGGACAACATTAATGATTTCTTGCATGGCGGTACAAATGGATTCAACTCTGGGGATGGACAGGCCGAGTCTAGCCAGCCACGACCGACTCCCAACAACCTCACCAATGGTACAGCTGAGAATATTTTCGATGCCGCTCCCTCGGCACCTCCCGCCTCTACCCAGCAGTCAGAACCTCAAGAGGAGCCTGCGAAGGATGCCGAGGGTTATACCATTCCTCAGTATTCCCACGACCCCATCGCCGAGGCCCAAAAGGAGGCGGCCGCTGAAGAGCCTGATCACTTGTTCAAGCTCAACATCCAGAACGAACCCATTGCGGAAGAGGACCAAGATGCGAAGCAAGCGGCCCTGTCGAACGTCGCCCATACACTCACGGCTATGGGACTCCCGAATCGCAAGGCAGGAACTGTTAGAGGCAGGAGAGATGTGCGTCACACCATGTACATACCTGCTATGCCAGTACCGGATCACCCCGAAAATCCTTTCCCCTCATCACCATCCCTGCCAGCTACAGCTTCATCCATTATTAGGTCTACACCACCGATAACTCTGGGCTCAGAGCCAAGCCGTGCCTCGCATGCTTCCGATAATCAGTCTATTCGGTCTGGAACGTCATATGGAGCGGGCTCAGCTTACGGTGGCATTGCACATCTGAAGCATCAGGACATCCACGGACCTGATTTTGGACCAGGCCTACACTCGTCCATTATTGAAACCGTCTCCGCTCTTTTCCAGGATGGAGAGGCCAAGTCCGTTAAAGTTACTGGTGAAATCGCTCTCTCATACAAGTCCGACCCTCATAACCTCCAGACCGGTATGTATCATGTGACACGTCATGAAAGCTGTCCAGTTTGGCTAACGGTAACTGCAGATAATCAAATAATACGTCTCAACAACTTTGCTCGCCTTGAGTCTATTGGACCCAATCGCCTCTTTGTTACTAGCGACGCCACTTCCCCGGATGAGTTCACCATTAACACCTCACACCTCACGACTGTATCCACTCCCGCTTTTACCTACCGAGTCCACGCCGAGAACGATACCGCCCTCGTGTCCTCTCACTGCCCGATCAGCATCAACCCCGTTTGGAAACCCCAGGGAGATAAGCTTGGTCTTTTGCTTCAGTACCGCGTCAACCCCTCTGTGACGTTGCAGCGCCCTATCGTCCTGCACAACGTGACCTTTGTCGCGACTTACGAGGGTGCCCGCGCAAGTGGTGTCCAGACCAAGCCTTCCGGCACCCACCTGAAGGAGAAGCATCTTGTGTACTGGAGAATTCCCGAGTTGACACTGACGGATGACTGGGCCAAGATCATCTGCCGGGTAATTGGCGAGCAAAACGGTGAACCACAGCCTGGGCACATTGAGGTCAGGTGGGAATACACAGCTCCTCCGGCAGGCGAAGTGGGTAGCGGCATTTCGGTATCGAGGCTCGTGGAAGGCAAGGGCAAGGAAAAGGCGGAAGAACAGTCGGAGGAAGAGGATCCATTTGCGGATGACAAGGGACCGATTTCACCTCCGCTGGGTAAGGACGGCAGGACGTGGGCTGAGGTTCCTCTGTCGAGAAAGTTGATCGGCGGGAAATATGAGGCCAAGTGAAAGTGAATAGGGGGATAAGAGGAGAAGAAAATTGGGACGGAGAGACTGTGGTCATCTGTGTAGCCATGTGACGAAAAGCCATATGAAAGGGTAAAAAGTGGCTATCTAATCTTGTCCGCAATCTATCTCTCCATGTAATGGATATCATCGTACTTTTTTATTTGTTTTGTTATGGTTGGTTTTGAACTAACGTCCTAAGGTACGATGTTGGCCTGTCATCCTTATTTTTTGCATGGCACTTCATTAATTACCTACCTTACCCATTTTTTTCATTTCTTTTTGTCATAGTTGTTACCATCATGCTCCAAAAAAAAAATACCACTCACGATTAATCAAGTTTAGATACTATGGGCGGTTTATTGTTTATTTTCGCATCTGGTTGTCTGGTGGTAAGGCCAGTTTGGAAAATCTTTCATTCTACCTCTTTGATGATGACGATCTACGTGCCCACCGTCATCGTTACAATTGGCGGTTGTCATTTGTCAACGAGAGCAAAGAAAAGCTAGGTGACTAAAGCCATGGCGAGATGCTTAATAAATAAGGGGGCCGGGG
>NW_009799100.1:3258870-3296711 GCF_000213175.1 Neurospora tetrasperma FGSC 2508 | reverse complement strand
GGGGCATGTGTAAAGGGGCTCAAGCTTATTAGACCCATGGGATCTCGGGTAATCTCGCTAATCGACTTTCCACTTCATTTTCTATTTTTATTTTCTTTATCTGTCTTTAACTTGGGACATTTTCTCTCCAATCGCCATATCCCAAAAGTTGCTGCTCGTAACCGAACCAGCAGGGCCACCAATAACATGGAACTCTGATGGTTCCACTCTTAGGTAAACCTATGGAGATGCTTAGAAGAAGCTGAGTTACTGACACGACACGGAAATTACACATATCGATAAATATGGTAACTGGTGGTTAATACATATTTACCCAAATCACGAATATCTATCACTCGGTACTTGTCTCGCAACTCATGAATCGTTGGAAACTTGTCAACGTTCTGTAATTCGTTACTGTGCTTGGACTCGAATTCGCGATCGACAGCAACAACGTGAGAAGTAGATAGTTATCCCTTCGGTTGTCCCAGTTTCCTCGTTGTTTCAAAGTCAAATTATGTATGTATGTATGTGTAGTGCCATTTTGCTCTTAATCCATTCTGCGTGGTATAAGGCCCAAGGGCCTGATAGAGGGGAAACTAAGCATCCCGAACGTTCAAGTCTGTCACTTTCTTTTCGACCAGCTTGTGAAGCAACGCAAAGCAAAAGCAAAAAATGTGCACCAACGCCATATTGATGCTTCCCAAAACAACGTCCACCCCAGGAAGCCCAGATACCAGACCGAACAAGCTGACCTACTAAGCCGAAGCAGTCCCAGTCACCCCCTCCATAGGCGTCCCGCTCCCACTGCCACTTTCGCCTCCCCCAGTCGCCTGCAACTGCTTCGCCCCATGCATTTCCTCATAAAACTCCAACGTCAACGCCGCCAGAAAGCACGGCACCTCTCCCCTCTCCCTGACCCAAAACCGAATATTATCCGCAATCCTGTTCGCAAACTCGCTCCTCGGTCCTCCGCCCACCTTCATCGTGCCCTTCTCGCCATCGAAAACGATGCTGTTCTCGTGCTCCTCCGTCTTGGAAGGGTAATAAACACTTTCCACCCGCATCTTGCCTCCGGGGATGAACGTCACGGTCCACCCCAGGGTGCTGAACACGGCCTCTTTGAACTCGGCAGACTTGGCTGCCCATACTTGTTTTAGGCGGTCGGCGCGTTTTTGGGCCGAGGCCGTCTCGGCTTGCGCGGCGGATATTTCGCGTTTGAGCGCGGCGATTTGGGTGGCGGGGACGGTCGCGAAGAGAGTCGGTTGGCGCTCGAGGTGGGCGAGCAGCTCGGCGTTCTCGAGCTTGAGGGCTTTAAGGGTTTCGGTCTTGATCTTTTCGTATTCCGAGGTTGGGTTGTCGCGCAGCGAGAGGATGCGGGTTTTGAGTTGTTCCTTGGCGGCGGCGAGCTGGGAGGTGGTTACTTCGTGCTCCTTTTGGAGGATGCGGTGGGAGGTTTGCAGGTCGGAGAACTCGGATTGGAGCTTGCGGTTCTTGCGGGCGAGTTGGCCGAGTTGTTCGGACTCGGCGCCGTCGTGGTCATCACGGGGCCGTTTGGTGCCGGCCAGTACGGGTTGGACGGGGCTGGTGCTGGCGGATTCGAGGGAGGTCAGGTCGGCGTGGAGGGTGTTAACCTCTTCTTTGTACTTGTCGACGAGGTCCTCAAGCTCTTGGATCCGCTTGGCTTTTTGCTCGTCGAGCTGCTCGGGTTGCATGGTGACGTCTTCCATGTCAAAGGTCTTGAGTTGGGCGCGTAGGTACTCCACCTCCTTGACGGCGAGGGCGCGTTGCCTGTCTAGACGGGCGCGGGCCTTGTCGTTAGCAGAAGGACCGCTGCTTGCCCGAAGTTTCTCAATTTGTTCGAGAAGTCTGGCCTTCTCATCCTCCAGTGACTTGATGATGTTATCACGGTCGGCAATCTCAGGCTGGAGAGCACCCAACCGCTCGGTCAGCGAGGCGGAGCGGAAACGCTCCTCCACCAATGCCCTTGCTACGGCTTCCGGTGAGTCGAACTCGACGGGACCCTCTGAATTTGACTCCAAGTATGCGGCCCATGATCTTCTTTCATCCTCTAGCCTGAGACGTTGCCTTCGTTCCTCGGCCAGCTCGGTCTCCAGAGTTTGTGCTGCTTCCAACTTCCTCTGTAGAGTCCGTTTCTCTTCCTCGACTACCTCCACGGCCTTGTAAACCTGTCGCAAGTGTTTGAGCTCTGTTATTTGCTCACGGTTCTTAGACTCGAGCATCCGGATGTGATTCACTTGGTCTGAAAGCTCCCTGCGGATCACGGACACTGTCTCGGCATCGCCTGTGTGAGCTTTGAGTCGAAGAACCTCGGCATCGAGTTTGCCTATTGTGTCGTCTCGCTCTGCCAGTTGGGCATTGACTTTTTCGAGGGTATCCTTTAGTGTTCTGTTCTCCTCCTCTGTCTCTTGCGCGGTCCTCTCCAACACAGTTACCTTCGCCTTTAATTCGGTGATTTCCCGCTCCGCTAGCCGTGCTGCTTCCTCCTTAGCAGCCTTCAACTCCTCAACTTGTTCTCGAAGTAGTCTTGCCTCTTCCTGTGCTTCCCTTGTCTTCGCATTGAGTTCTCGTTTTTGGGTTTCCTTTTCGGCTCGTAGGGCGTCCAACTCGGCTTGCAGCGACTCAGCATGTCGCAGCGCCTTGGACTTTTCGGCATCGGCGGCTTGTTTTGCTTTAAAATCCTGCTCAGCTTGTCGACGGATATCGCGCATTTCGTTTTCCATCTGCAATCGTCCCAACTCCTTTTCCTGTTCATAGTTGCTGATCTGGTAGTTGAGAGTGCCAACCTCGGCCTTTAGCTCTTCGATGCGCCGTCTCTGGGCTTCGTACTCTGCTGCATCTGGCGGAGCAATGTTCTCCTTGCTGCTATCCCGCGTCGGATTCGTCGAGCTGGCTGCGGTTTCATCGTTAGCGGGCGGCGGTGATGGCCCGGTCGGCGTACGACCTTGCCGCGAACTCGAACGGCTCAAGTTGGCAATCGATAGCGGAATATGGGAATCGCCGCTTGGGTTGAAGGCGAAAGACGGCTGAGCACTAATCGAAGCGCGAAAACTTCCGGGCTACGCACGCATTGGAACCACAGTCAGGACGTCATCTTGAGTCAATAGTCTTCTTTGGTTTGCGACAGGCGGAAACGTACCCTAGATCCTCTGAGCGCTGTCTGCGGACGTGGGATGGCGCTGGCTCCAATGCTGGCGCGAAACTGTGCCTGCGGGCCTGAGGCACCGCTTATAGAACCGCGTCGCAAGGGCGGCTTGCCTTGGCCGGGTTGAGGAATTGACGGTGGCGGCATGGCGAGAAGAGCGCAGTCGGCGTATGAACCGGAGACATGCGAAGAACTGGTAGTATTTGGATGTTGTGTTTACTTTCAGTTCCACTTGAAAGCGCGGTCGCGGCGTCGAGATTAGCGCAGCCCCAATTGTTTGGGGGACAGTGTTGGGTTGCAGCGGCTCTGTTGGTTGGTTCAACATTTGTTTCAGTGGACCCGACAAGGAAACTGCAGTGCCCGGTCTGCCAAGACTGTGAGGCTTCAACTGGAACGGACAGCCAGGGCCAGGGGAAACGGAAAACGGGAAACGGCTCGCGACGTCGGGCAGTCTGGAGAACCTGGCAGCACAAGGGGGGAGATGTCTGTAAAGAGGGCATGGACCAGCGTGGCCTTGATGGTGGTCCAGCTGTGGTCAGTGTGTGAACGAGATCTTCAATGTCCGAGATCGATCACCCTCCCTCAGTTCAAATGGAGCTTTACCTAGAGGTACCTAGAGCCTGCTCCATAGTAGTATGATGCTATTACACTCCATGATATAACGTCACTTTAAAGACATACTACACTACCTACATTATGTACACTATTGCTCCTCGGGAGTGACAAATAAATCGAAACCATGTCCCTGTTATAAAAGTGCCCCTGGAGAATGAGGCTCAAGAGTGTCATTTACATAGCTTCTATGTGTAGAAATGAACCTAGGCAAGTAGTCACTATGTCAGCCCGATTATGAAGCTACCAACTCTCATCTTGTCATGATTCCATCTTATGTCCATGGAATTGAAGACACTAACACCTGCTAACCAGCCTAAAATTACCAATGGCAACACGGAATGGATACATAGATGAACTCGCATTCGATGACCCCAGGGGAGCTCATGTGGGGTTCGAATTCCAGACAGGGACGGGAGAAAACGTCAGAAATGCAAGTCAGCCCAGATGATCTGTGTGTCTGCCTAAACCGTTTACAGTTAGCCCACGGCTATCACATCGCGATGCCCCACTCGATGACAGCAAAAGAGCCCACTGATGGAGAAGGAAAAGCAACTCTGGAATTTAGCTGTGCCGACCCTGTGGAAGAGTGGAATGCGGGTAGAAGACTTGTTGGAAGCTGGAGCTAGCGACGGGCTTCTTTCCTTTGATCCAGCAGCCATTTCCGACCTTCATCCAATCCCACGGCATCACCACAACTCCATCCCACCACATCCGCCTCGACTGCTCCAGCCCGACCCGACTCAGACTTCCACCACTTCCGGCTTATGGATTATACCCAGAGGTGACCATCCGCAGCTTCCGCAGCCTCAGCAATACTTTACACCCGAGGCCTCAATCCGTCCCATTCGCATTCCACCATCACTGTTCCCGTTCAAAATATACATAGACCTTCCCGTCTGTCGCCATGGCTAGCAGAGGGGTCCTCCCCCAAATCCTCACGGTATGTTTCCAGCTCTGGCCCCAAGTTATCCCCATGCGTTCCCATTGTCATACCCACGGACCGTCAAGAGACAGCCCATGCTAACCAAAAGCTTCTCCAGGGTCGGCTCAACCCGCGCGCCCCATCCTTGCTCGCTCGCGCCAGCCCTTTCCGCTCCCAATCTGCCTTGCCCCCAAGTTCGCTATACTACCAGAGACACACTCCCCTATTACGGCGCAGATACGCCACGGCACGCGACAACAACGGCGCGGCCGTTCAGGCGAAGGACACCAAGGAGAATGTGGAGCACGAAGACGCCGCAAACGCCGCCGCGGATGCGGCATCCAAGGACACAAAGTCCAAGCAGGCCGTTTTAGACGAGGCTTCTAGCTCTTCTGCGTCCTCCAGCACCACAACTCTCAACGAGACGAATGATTGGGAGACGAATGTGAACTTGAACATCGACTCGTTCAAGCAACTACCCCACGCGAATTTCGGTGTCAACCAGTTCATTCCCTTCGATCCCGAGTTCAGGGAGGTTCTTAAGCAGATACCTTGGGAGTTCCGGGCCCCAATCCGCTACGCGTTCGCCTACGGCTCTGGCGTCTTCCCGCAATCCAAGTCTAGTGGCAAAGTGATTACGGACGAAGAGCTGCGGAAGATTCACCCCAAGGCGCCCGAAGGCGTCAAGAGAGCCCAGGATGGAACGCCCAAGATGATCGACTTTATTTTTGGCGTCACCCATACGCAACATTGGCATTCCCTCAATATGAAGCAGCACCGAGAGCACTACTCGGCATTGGCGAGCCTGGGCTCGGGTGCGGTCTCCTACGTTCAGGACAAGATGGGCGCTGGAGTATACTTTAACCCCTACGTCGTTGTCAATGGCATTTTGATCAAATATGGCGTTGTACAACTAGATACGCTAGAGCGGGATCTCACCCAGTGGGATACCCTTTATCTTGCTGGACGACTGCACAAGCCTGTCAAAATTCTGCGCGACGATCCCAAGATTCGCTTGGCAAACCAGATCAACCTTCTGTCCGCTCTTCGGACAGCTCTGCTGTTGCTGCCACCCAAGTTCACCGAAGACGAGCTCTTTGCCACAATTGCTGGTATCAGCTACCTCGGCGACCCTCGCATGTCTCTTCCCACCGAGAATCCAAGCAAGGTGAAGAACATTGTCGGCAACAACATGACCAACTTCCGCCGCCTGTATCTTCCTCTGATCGAGACACTACCAAACTTGGAATATAATGATGCTGGCGCCACCGAGAGAGACTGGATCTGGAATGACAAGAGCCTCAATCTCGTGCAGGACATGGACCCTGTCAAGCGCGGAAACATGGTTCGCCGGTTGCCCAAGGCTTTCCGATCGAAGCTCTACTTCGAGTACCAGAAGAAGTTTGCGATCCCCCAGCTCGACTTTAACAAGATGATGGAGGAAAGTCAAAACGAGGACGCCATTTCGTTCAAGCGTCGCCAGGGTGGAGGCTTCGAGCAGCGCATTGCCAGCGACGACCCTGCGGAGCTTCGCAAACAGGTCCGGAGCGTCATCAAGAAGACCATCAACTGGCCAGCCACCACACAGTCTCTCAAGGGCCCTCTTACCAGCGGTTTCAAGCGCACGATACGTTACCTCTCGGAAAAGATGGATAAGTACCGTCAAGGACGTGACGCCGAAAATGCCAAGACCGCGACTGCTGAGGATAAGCCCAGCGAAAGGTCGGGGGTGGACAGCAAGGCAGAGATGAAGTAGAGCCTCTTCATGACCAAGGGCACGGACTTGTTTGTGGTTTCTGCCATGCATCTGGCTTCATTGGCTGTATCAATATTGTACGTTTCTGGGGAGGGTGAGTTGGGCATTCTGTTGTGGCCAGGTTACTAAGCTACGATGATGGAAAGGGGGGGTTGGGAGTAGCGCGTTCTGTTTTTCGGTGTAAAACACTACATTATCACGGCATGGCGGTATCATCACGCATTGGCGGGCCCAAAGTTTCGAAGGGGAGCAACGAAGAAGATCAAGCAGGCTAGGCGTTCATGTGGTTTTGGCTTGTCCTTGTCTCCAAGAGACTGTAGAGCAAAATGAACACCGGTGGGTTGGTTCAAATAGGGTTGATGGGCAGCGTAGATTCATGCCCATTTCATCATCAGCAAGTAGAATAGAGTTTTGTACTTCTTTAGGTTTTACCATGAGGAGCCAGAGTCATGCTTTCAAACGATTTTGGCTAGGTAGACAAAGATTGGATGATTCTTACACTCTTTACAAGCGTAATGATGAAGAAGGATACTCGGATACGAGATACTCTGTTTTACAAGCGTAAGATGGTGGGGAGAGTACTTCGACCACGAAGTATCTGATACATCTCGGCTCGACAACACTTACAACACCGAGTTCGTTGACTTGAGAAGATATGTTCTTCAAGTAGTCGCCCGTTGCTTGCACTCACGACCTTTGAATGCTGCCAAGACCGAGCTTCCATCGAGGGGCAGCGGCAATGTTTACGCGGGGTACCTTCCCCTGAACGCCTGTCTTGGCGCGCAATTGAGTCGGCAAGCACATATGTACCTAGTAAGTGAAACTCCCAACTAGGTAATATTTCACTTGCGATGTTGGCCTTGGCCCATTGTCTCACCTACTACTATGTATATTTATTATCAGGCTGGTTCGTGTTCGTCACCCAAAACCAAGACACCAAGAAAACCACCCATGCTAAGCCAAGTCCGAAGATAGGCGCAAGCAAACGGTCTCCTGCAGTGACAAGACCTCCGACCAGGTCTCTCCAGACTTGCTATCGAAATCACCACACTTCACGACTTCGGTGAGGACCTATTTTGGGTTGACATGCCCGAGATGGAGATGACGGATAATGGACGGATGAGTGACGTTCTTGTACTGTAACGTATGTGCTCACCGCTGGGCGCATTGTCTAAGCATCACCTGCTCGCTATCTTGCTGTCTTGACTCTTGTCAGCTTCCAAACTCGAGAGACACAAATGCAAGGCGTTCGTTGCGTGGGAGGGTCGGATATGTAAGGCACGCTTTGAGAGGCACAGCACGTTGTCGGAATTGATATCCCACGCTGTTCCTGCGTGGCTGCCTGATACATATGTATTTGTGCAGATCCAACATTGACGGCTTTTTTTTTTTTTGGTTCGGTTGTTCATTCGATTGTCCGATAATGATGTCGTTGTTGGAACTGAAAGCCTTTGAGCAGGTTTTGGTACGCATAGGAAAAGCAACAGACCAGTTCCGGATCGAAATGATGAATCCCAGCTCCACCTCGCAAAGAGGGGGAATTTCGAATCCCAGTCCCAACTCCCAAGAATGCCGAGAAACGATGCCTATCCCGATGATCCAGGCCGGCATGAGTGTCCAGAACCTGCCGTTCTGGATTTAGCAGAGCACGACATTCGGCAATTGGCCTCGATGGGCGCCATGCTAAAAGAGGCAGCTCCCGCGATATCACGCTTGGCTTTTCTTGGCTAGCCCAGCCTAGAGCCCGCCAAGGCCAGGAAACTGGGGAAGACTAGTGGGAGCGCTACATTTAACTGCCACTTCGGGAACCTCGTCTCATCGAACCTCGTGTTGTCGATTTTCAAGGCTTCGTTGACGTGATGGTTGATATGTAGCCTAGGTAAAGGAGAAGGTGGTGAGTGTGAGTTGACATGGGAATGGAATGCGCTGCCGTGTGAACTGAGTCGCGCTGCAGAGCAACAACAGGCAGGGGTTGACAAGATGGGAGCTCAAAAGCCCTATCTTGACGGTGATTCCCACGTTCCTGTCTTACATCTCTACCTCTCCTCCGCTCTGCCTTTTCAGCCCTCTCTCGGCTCAAAAAAAGCATAGGTGTTGGATCCGCCAAAATGAGAACTGTCGCTGCCTCCCTCGCAACCCTCGCCCTGGCGATTCCCGCACTGGCTGCTACCATCCAAGGTGGTCCTACCAGGAAGCCCTATGTCTGCTCCGACGCCTTGCAGTACCAAATCACCGAGCAGGACATCCGCGCCGGTGCTCAGAAGCTTCAGGACATTGCCGATGCCAACAACGGCACTCGTGTCTTTGGCAGCACCGGTCACAACGCCACCGTCGACTTCCTCTACAACACCCTCAAGGACACCGGTTACTATGACGTCTACAAGCAGCCCTTTGTCGAGACTTACTCGGCTGGTACCGGTTCCTTGAGTGTCAACGGCAAGGCCCTCGATGTCCGGATCATGACCTATACCCCTGCTGGATCTGCCACTGGGCCTATCGTCTATGCCGGGGGCCTTGGCTGCTCGGCCGCCGAGTACCCTGCTGAGGCTTCCGGTAACATCGTTCTCGTCTCCCGGGGTAACTGCACTTTCGGCCAGAAGGCCCTGAGCGCCAAGGAGGCTGGCGCCGTCGGCCTGGTCATCTACAACAACGTTGCTGGCTCTCTTTCGGGCACCCTCGGCGAGGCCTTCAAGGACTATGCGCCCGTTGTTGGTCTCAGCAAGGAGGATGGCGAGGCTCTCATTGCTTCCATCAAGGGTGGTGAGGAGATCAAGGCCGAGTTCAAGGTAGACGCTGTCACCGAGCACCGTGTCAGCTTCAACGTCATTGCCGAGACAAAGGGCGGTGACCACAACAACGTCCTCGTTGTTGGTGGCCATTCTGACTCCGTTGCCGCAGGCCCAGGTATCAACGATGACGGTTCCGGTATTATTGGTATCTTGACCGTCGCGAAGGCCCTTGCCAAATTCCAGGTCAAGAACGCCGTCCGCTTTGGCTTCTGGTCTGCTGAGGAGTTTGGCCTGCTCGGCTCCGAATACTATGTCAAATCTCTCAACGGTTCCAAGACTGAGCTCGCCAAGATCCGTGCTTACCTCAACTTCGATATGGTATGCTTCCCTTTTCGAGATGTCAGCCAATAATGCCATGATGCTGACGTTCCAAAAACAGATTGCCAGCCCCAACTACATCTACGGCATCTATGACGGTGACGGCAGCGCCTTCAACCTGACCGGTCCCCAGGGCTCCGACGTCATCGAGAAGGACTTTGAGCAGTTCTTCTCCAAGAACAAGGTCGCCTCTGTTCCCTCCGAGTTCAACGGTCGCTCCGACTATGCCGCCTTCATCGAGAACGGCATTCCCTCGGGTGGCATCTTCACCGGTGCCGAGGGCATCAAGACCGAGGCGGAAGCTGCGGCCGTTGGTGGCACAGCTGGCATCGCGTACGATGTCAACTACCACCAGGCCGGCGACACCATTGACAACATTGCATGGGATGCCTTCCTTCTCAACACAAAGGCCATCGCCAACAGCGTGGCCAAGTATGCCCGCTCGTTCAAGTCGCTTCCCGCCATCAACCTTATGCAGCGCCGCTGGGATGGTGATGTTGCCCAGACCCTTAAGCGCAACAAGAAGCGCGCAAACGGGGCCCATGTCCACTCCCACTCTGGACCTTGCGGCGGTGGGGAGGAGATCTAGATACCCTCGTGGTCGAGGTTTCGGTGTGGGGTTGTTGGCGATAATGGTCATGACGATGATAATGATTTGCATGTTGGAATGTATAACGACACATAATGAGATATAATATCCTTGATGGACATGGCTTAATACAGTGAAATGATCAAAAAGGTCAAAGACAGAAGGGGCATGTTTGTACGGAGTGCTGTGATGTCGGCAGAATTTGAAAGGTGGACAATTTAAAGTACACATGGCGCCGCACATCAGCAGCCTGTAGGCAAGTAAGGTGAAGCTGTGCCGCACCCGTGCCAGGGCACTGGACCCGGCAAGCACTTGAAGTGGGGTAGACTGTTTACCTGAAGGTATTTGTCCATATGGCGATCTTCTGCTTAGAGGTACCTAATGAAACCTCACCTCGGAACTCGGGGAATTGGCAAAAAGCTGAACACCTAAAAAGCCTGGAAATCAGACAGGGCGTTGGTAAATCTAGCGCTCGAGTCCGAGCCTATGCTTTGAAACACAAATAAGATATTGGTGGGCAGTGTTGTACACACAGTAGTAGCTTTCACTAACTGAGCGAACATACGTACAGAAGTAGGTATGCTGCTTCCTGTGCTTACTGCCGGGCGTTCAGAGAGATAGTCTAGATTTTGCCAATTCCCCGAGTATCCTTTTCTTCTTCGTTTCAAGTAGTTTTGCTTTTTGTTCAAACCACATCACCCACAGGTATGACTCCTTCCTCTTTTACTCACTAGGCTTTCAATAACTGGTGTGAAGATCGTGTTTCTTTATCGTTAGGTCTGCAAACTTGCATTTAAAAAGGCCCTTCTTGCCTTCCAACTCCTACCGTCCCAAGATAAGCAAATCGACACAAAATAGTTTCACACACCTGCTGTTGGATCATTGCTGGCCGTGCTCCAAATGCCGTATTTCTCCCCGTCCTGGCTAGGCGTTCCATCTCCTCTGCTCTTCTTCCCGGCAAGCGTTCATTTAAGCCAACCCCCCATCCTTCGCTCTTACCTTACTTTCTTAACTTGCGTTTCTGCGTGTCTGTCTTCGGCTCCCTCTTGCCCCATCGTCCAATTTTCGTTACTTCCAGTTGTGTTCGAACCTCAGCTCACCAAAATGAAACCCATCAAATCGTCAACCTGGGTACCTTCCGTCGATGTGAGGAAATTTCTCGTCTTCTGAAAGGATATCATTCCGGGTAAGGTGATCACCACTGTTCCGGTGACCTGGAAAAAAAAATAACCTGCCAAGGCCATCCGGATTCGAATGATCACACCCTTCCTGTCAATGAGCGTAACTTTGGGTTTTCATCACTACTTGCATCAGTCAGGCAGAAAGGGATGGGCGCCGATGATCCGGGACGCTCGCCGGATCTTAAACACCGACGATCAGCTCGCCTTACCTCTTGTATGATCTACGACCTCTACGGCGGACATGAACGGGGGTTTTTTTTTTTTTCAGGTGGCAAAGTCATATGTCCTTTCACCACCCTTCAATCATCATCACAGCCTCCTATCCCGTCGAAGAGTAGGCTGACGGAGCCAGGCACTGGCGACACTGCAGGGAATAAGTGAAACAATAACTGTCCGACGCCTTGTTCATGAGTTTGGATCTCACCTACACTCGAAAGCGCTTGGAATCGGGAGACGGTTGCCAAAACTCAATGGGTTGTCTCGACTTCATCGCATGCAAGAGCTTGCAGTTAGAAACAAGCCACAAGATGAGAACGCGTGGCTAGAATTGGAAAACAAGGTCGTATCCCTCCTCCTTTTCCTTTGCAAAGAAACCGGTGCATGTGCCCCTGGCAATCTTAACCTGCAAATGATTCAGCCAATGAACATGCTATCCTGAACCTCCGCGATTCTGAACTGCGTTCGAGACCCAAGGCCTTGTGGGGGAATGATGGGGTGAAAACCCGACCCAAACATCGGGACGTCATCAGTCGTTGTGAAGCCGGCTGGCTGGGATGCCCGACAACGGGGCATGTGCTTCGCCCCTGGAAAGTTCGTTAGCTTGGTGCCTAAAGGTATACAGGGGCTTAGACCAAGGGGAAAGACAAAATGTCCGGTAAATGCCCTGTAAATTTACCGATGATAGAAGGTGCCCGGGGCCGTTCTGATCTCTTCTGTCAGCTCTTTCTCACCTTGAAATCAGGTAGCTTCAGCCAATCATATCGCGTAGATAGACGTGTCCTGCCTTGCGACGCCCCCTGTTACCCTCCTGTAAGACAATGTGGAGCGGATAACAGACTAACAAACTTCCAAGGCTTGATGTATGAGATTGAGTTACTGCTCAAGCCTCCGCGATTTCTCAAGTGCATTCTAGACCCAAGGCCTTGGTCAAGACCCCTGGGCAATGATTTACAATTTGGGCAGACGCTTGATAGATCCCAGTTAATGCACCAGCTTGACGTCAGTATCATTGAACAGACGCAAACACTGGATGAAAAGTCTCAGACACAGCGGCCTCAACTCATCACCAACGGCCCTGGAAACCCATCGCAATGGCTAAGATGGGAGAATCTGAAAGACAAAACATGTCAAAGTGGGAGACAGCGCCCAGTATACAACGTTACACGCAGGCCGTCGTGCCCAGTGTAGGCAGGCACTTGCCTTTTCTGCTCGACAACATCCCCCAGCCGAGACCCGTGGGCAGCATACTCGGCGGTATTACTCCCATCACGGGTTACTTACCTGGCAGCATGCGATCCCTCTGACATCGATACTACCCAAGTTATGCACTCCAGGTCACTAAGAATGATAGCTCCGCGTGAAGAGGGCGCTAAAATCAGCAGGACTGGGGCAATGTCCTTGTGCTCAATATCTCCCCTGTCTATGCAGTGCCACAGGCTGGTCAACTAACGCAGGAACAACGACAGCAGACAACAATCCGGGGTCTGATCATACGGTACTGTAACGGTAGTAGCATTGTTCCTGGGACCTTTCATCTAACGACATCGTCCGAGTGGCCCAATAGAGACAGCGGGATGCTGTCAACTTCTGCCTGGACCTAAGATGTCTACAACTCCAAAACACCTCAGTCAAACTCCTAAATCCCAGAATTCTAGAGCTTTTGCGCGATAACTGACTGCTATTGGAGGTTGAGCCTCAGTGATTAGGGTGGCTTCATGGTGATGAGAACTTGGGAAGCCAGTGATCTAGGTATATTCACACAGCCCTCGAACGGCAGGATAAATCTAGATCCTTATTTCGTCGAAGGGGATCTCTTGCTCCTTCCGGCAGCAGATCCGGGACCTATCCGCCATGTCGATACACCCAGCCTTCCACCTACACCGGTCGGTGCCGGAATACTCCTCCGGACCTTCGGACCAAGCACCAAGAAAGGCTTGGAAACCATTCAAGTGATACCGTCCTTGATGGCACACCTCTCATACTCAGCAGTTCTCAATATGACCGGCTGATCCTACCCTGAGAACGATGCTGCCGCACTGCGGTCATTTTCCTCCAGACCATACATTTGGATGGTGTTCGAGATGATTATTTAACTACAACATAATTTCCCCTTCTTGAGGCCTTACTCTTACCTTCAACAGAGCAAGAGCTTCCGGACACTCGTTCAACATTGTCTGTACATTCTTTGCCAGCTTCTTGTTCTACCAGCATATACTGCCCTCGTTTCACTTCACTACATTCCTTTCCACACACACAGTCCAGTTACAATGCGTTTCGATCGATCCATCCTCCTCCTTCCTTTCCTTCCCTCACTGGTCTCAGCCTGGCACCCTCCCACTCTCCAGGGTTACAACCTAGTCTGGTACGACGAATTCGAAGGCAGTCCGCAAACCTTGCCCAGTGCGAGCCGATGGAACATCATTA
This sequence comes from Neurospora tetrasperma FGSC 2508, assembly GCF_000213175.1. Classification (NCBI taxonomy): domain Eukaryota; kingdom Fungi; phylum Ascomycota; class Sordariomycetes; order Sordariales; family Sordariaceae; genus Neurospora; species Neurospora tetrasperma. The sequence continues at coordinate 3,282,753 of NW_009799100.1, read as the reverse complement.
ACGGCAAGCTCAACGTCAATAACGAGCTCGAGACGTACACCTCCTCCACCAAGACCATCCATGTCAGTGGCGACCACACCCTGCAGATCATCCCCTGGCGCCAACAGAACGGCAACGGCGACTGGATCTCCGGCCGCATCGAGTCTACTTATACTTTCACACCCCCAGCCGGCAAGAAGACCGTCGCCCAGGCCGAAATTCGCTTCGGCAGCAACCCGACCAACACCAAGGCGGGAATCTGGCCAGCCTTTTGGCTGCTGGGCCAAGAACTCCGCTCAGGCGGTAGCTGGCCCGCCTGTGGTGAGCTCGATATCATGGAGACCGTCAACGGTGATCTGAGAGGGTACGGAACCCTCCACTGCGGAACGTATCCCGGCGGTCCATGCAACGAACCCAGCGGCAGGGGGGCCAGTACCGCCATTCCGAACCAGGACTGGCATACGTGGAAGATTGAGTGGGATCGCACGTCGGGTGACTGGTGGACTTCCAAAATTACGTGGTACATGGACGGGGTCAAGTTCCATGAAGTGTCGGGACAATCGCTGGGTGACTCGGCGATATTCGACAAGATCAGCAACAAGCCGTTGTTCTTTATCTTGAACGTGGCTGTTGGTGGGAATTGGGTAAGCTGTCCTGGTTCTTCATTATTGGAATTGCGACGTAGATGCTAACTTGTTGATAATTTACAGCCCGGTTATCCGAACGCCAACACTCTGGATGGGCCTGGGTCCATGATGGAGGTCGGTTATGTCGCTCAATATGTCTCTAACTGAGTTGCATTAGTGACGCGGTACGAAGGTGGAGGATTCTTATACTTCTTTTATCAGTTCTTGTGGGCTGCTAACCATATTTGTTCTTTTTATGCGAATGTCTCTCTCTTTGGGCGAGCTCGCTTGTTCCGCTGCTCAGGAACCCGTCTACTTCTTCGGATTCGGCACTACTTCTCATTCGCTGAACAACATCTTCACTTTATTCTCTTGAACATATTATCATTATTCTTTTCAACATTCATGTACATAAGCTATATATTTACTCTGATATCATATTTCTGAAGGTGATGAACCACCGTTGACTTCCACTACATCATCCATTCAATTTTCCCAAAACACACTGCATTCGCTGTGAAAAAAAAACCAGAAAATAAATCGCATTTCCTGCGGTTGCCACGTGCTGCTGCTCCTTGCTTACATACAGGAACAGTTGCGCCTGGTTCATTGTTTACTTCCCCTGAATCGCCGCCACCCTCGCTAGGCCCACATCTTATGTGACCGACCCCGTTGGGGAAAAAAAATTCCAAAAGAAGATGCGGTTTGTGTGGATCGAACACACGACCTTCAGATTATTGAGTGAAGTGGACTTCAGTCTGACGCTCTCCCAACTGAGCTAAACCCGCTTGAATGTTAAGATAATATCACTAATAGTGTATAAGATGTTCGGATGGCTGCATGCGCGCACGTCCTGCTGCGCAGTGCGCCACTGCACTATACCTACCTCTACATTCTCTACCGAGGACACTCGCGAAACTTGCAAATCCCGCAACACAAACCTACTCCTTATTATGCTTAGTGGCGCCGGCTGTCAGGTTCGAGCTACATATTTCAAACGTCACGTACGTATACGCCTGTGTAAATTGTTGATACCGCACAAACTCGGTTCGTTGATTTTAAACGTCTTGGGAAATCAGGCATACGCAGTAAGCATACTGCAACATTTATGCCCACCTGAAGTTGCATGCAGGATAGTAATTCAAATGCCCCCACACTCCAGCGCCCTTGAGAAAATAGGTAGAAAAGAAAGGGCAAAAGGAGAATCGAATTTACAGTGCTCCGGAGTAGCAACACAACTCCCCCACTTATTTTGGTGGGCATAAAATGCACATATCCGGGCAGTATGCTTACAGATTATGCCTGATTTCCGTGGAAGTTAAAAATCAACGAACCGAGTTTATACGGTAGTGCGTTCATTGACAGAGCCGGCACATGGCTACGTGTATGTGGAGATGCACAGAAGCTGTACCTACCTAATGGACCTTGAATGTACGACGCCGTGCAATGCACGCACTTTTGCTGAATTTCCTGGCAATTAATGCCCGCAAGAGTGAATGACCAGCCAGCTGCTGCACATACGCTAGAAAAAGTCGGAAAATACAGGCAATCGTTCTTTCCCTCCTTGAGCGCTAGGCAGAGGGCAAGTCTTTATAGCGAGGCAAGCTTGAGGCTCCATGTACATTGAAACGCACGCAAGTTAGAATGGTGGGCAACCTCCTCAAGCTTTCACTAACTGGACAGACATATCCGTCTGCTGGCACAAACTGGCTTACGGAGCATTACTTACTTAGCATATGCCCTGCCCGGCAGTCAAAGAGAGAGGGGAAAGAAAAAAAACGGATGCCTATATTTTCCCGAGTTTCTACAATATCCATGTATCTCTACCGGAACATGCAGCATTTCATAACCTGAAAAGTGTCACTCGAAAAAAAGAACAAATGAAGCCTTGCCGCGACAGTTGATAGGTATTGTTTACTATCAAAAAGCAACATCATCGCTTGCTGCTTAAGAAGCAATGCGCTTCATGCCGTTTGTCAAGTGATGATGATGATGATGAGCGACAAATAGACAAAAAGAAAAATTCTGAAGACTGGACGGGGTGACGATGGTCCTGTTGTGCCCTTCGGGTCACTCCCATCCTTCCTTCCTCCTCCCCATATGTGTGTCTCCTCCGCTCGAGTGTCCTCTTCCGAGCTATGACGCTGTGTCAGAACTAGATCAGGTCGGGAATGTGAAAGATGGAGTCGTCGTAAAGAGTTAAAACGTAACCCCCTCTGGATGTGACTAGTGACAGGCAATTTCACCAGATTTCTCAAGATCGCTTCCCGGACCTGGAGATACCCAAGAAAAAAAAAAAGTTGGTCAGCAGGGTTGAGAACAATGAGCTTGACGCAAGCGACTTCTTAGTGGTCTTTTGATAAAAGGGTTTCAACTCAACTTGTTTGCGAGACTGCGTTAGTCGGGTAGGCAGGCGCTTGAGATCCGTCTGTGGAGGGTCTCGGCGGGGACGGATTATTCAACACCGCCATCACCTCTCTGGTAATGTTACGACCAAAGCTTGTGTGAGGCTCGTAGCCGTAGGCGGCGGCGGCAGGTGCCGGATAGGGCGCATAGCCTACTTGGTAGGGGGCATTGAAGGCCTGGCCATGAGGGCTTTGGTAGGGCACTTGAGGTCCAGTGCCCTGGTAGGGCTCCTGACGCCACCCTGGAAAGGGGTAGGGACCCAGATAAGGAGGATAATCCTGCTTCACCGGGGTATGAACAGGGTCGGCGAAAGTGGATCTTCCGGAATCGGGAGGAGTGGACACCAGGACCTTAGGGACGAACTCTGGGGCTAGAGGGTTCAAGGTCTTGGAAAGCCGGTCACCGTTTTTCTTCTTAGGAGGGTTGGTGCCATTGCAGATAACGACGCTGTTAGTGGCGGACATTGTAGCGAGGTCAAAGATGTGGTTGTGGTAGAGAAAGAAGGATGGTGTTGCGAAGACCGACCGGACGTGGGAAGAATAATGAGGAGGAGGAGGAGAAAAAGTGGACGGAACGGAATCGATCTACTGAGATATTTATAGTCTTTTTTGAACAACTGAACATAAGCCCGTGATGCGCATTTGGGCGGTTGTGCTTGAAGTACATGCAGCAATGCATGGGAGTCTCAGAACAATGTCGCGCACAAATAATCTACGCAGTTCATACCGCGGCCCTCCGACGATATGGAAGTCATGGAGAACTAAAATGAAGACCGGAACAAAAGACTCCTTAAATTTTATACTGTCCGAAGACTGCATAGGAACCAACGAGAAAATATGCTTTCCAAGAAAACAATGTCATAGCACATTTACTGTCGGCAGCAGTTGCCCAGAAGGAAGTGATATCCAATGCTGCAACGTATCGTCCGCGGCTCCCGAACAAACGACATACATATTTATAATTCTTTTGGTCATGGTTTTACGTTTAGCATGTGGAAGCCAAGCACTGAAGATGGAAAAGGTTTGTTGTTGTTGTTGCATCTGTTTGCCACTTGTCCTTCTCACAGCATCACCTTGTTCTCAAGCTACTCAACGACTTGCTAGGTAGACACTCAGTTGCTGCCTGGTTCTTCACCTTGATTTTAGAGCACACTCACTGATACAAGTAAGAAGACTGATACTCAAAGCGGCTGACCGGGCAGGCAAGAAAACAACGAGCAAAGCTCTACAACATTAGCAACCGATGAACAACTGACTTGTTTATCGAGAATTGCACAGCTTTTGTTCGTTTCTCAATCCAGATACTTGGATAGTGCTGTCCAGCATCCAGTACATACATAGGTTGTGGCCGCTTTCCCAAGAAGGGTCAGGCAGATTTACTGCATTCGCGATGGCAAGGCGGGCGCTACGTCTGATCATTGTACCGGGAAGGCCTTTGATTTTATGTGTTCGGATGCTGGTGGTGTACGTTTCTTCTGTTCGTTTTGGTTTGGCTCTGTTAATTAGAGTCGAAGCCGGGAGAAGAAGCTAAGGGTTGAGCTGACATCCGACAATGGCGAGCAGGTCCCTACCAAGTCTGGCCGCGAGATTGCTGAGTGGGTCATGAATAACCGGAGTACCCTCAACCTCAAGTACGTTATTTGGGGTCAGAAGATCTGGAGCCCGTCGATCGGCTCGGTCAAGAGCTGGACTTCTTGGAGGACTATGGAGAATCGTGGCTCGATTACCCAGAACCATTGGTAAGTGATGTCTCGGCTTGAATATGAGTTGGCATGTTGTGCTGATCGGTGTTCTTCAGGGACCACGTTCATGTGAGATTCAACTAGGTGATGTATCTAGGTGCTGTAACCTGAGGAAGAGTTTCACGGCATGTATTCGTCCCTTAGGTGCAATTTGTAGGCTATCGAAAAATCAGTAATGATCTTGATGCCACCCAGATATCCATAAATCAACAGTGTTCAGTGCCTTGAACTGTTAGATCATTCAACATTACGTACCATAGTAGACATCTCGTCTAGGAAAAATGGGAAAACTCCGGCTTTACAAAACCAACTCCATCTGATCATGCCCGATTACGCCCGTCACTCTGCGACCACCACCCCGGTATTCCTTACCGCGCTCTTCAAAGCAGTCGCCAGGTCAATGTGAAAGAACGGCCTGTTAATCCCAAACACCGGCACCAACCTCTTCCCTCCAGCGTCCCTTGCCAACGCACCAGCGTCAGCACTGGTCGCAGTCGGCACCGTCGAGATATCCTCCCCATTAGCATTACCCTTCTCCACATCACCATTTGTAGCACCACCCTCACCCTCAGGCCTCTTTTCGTCCGTACTGCCCGAACCACTTGTGCCGAACGGCACCGCCTCAATATCGCTAGCCGAAACACTAGGCCCAATTGCAACCAACGGGCCCTGGTCCACCTCCTGAACATCACCCTTGTAGTTTCCCCTCTGCACCTTCGCCGTTCGCGACGAGTCCACACCGAACCCAGACGCTACGAGGGCGCGCTTAGTCCATCGGTTAGACACGCCGGCGAAATGCCACTCGACTTTATCCGGGTGTGCGTAGCGGTCGAACTGGTTGCGCAGGTCTTGCAGCGCCTGGGCGGCGGTCACGTCGATGCAGTTGACGGCGGAGAAGTCGAGGATGATGGCGCGCAGGGTCGGGCGCGCAACGAGCTCGTCGGTTAGGAAGGCTTGGCCGCGGCGCGGGCCAGGATCGTTCCATGGTCGGTCCTGTTGAATCATCTTCTGTCAGTTCTGGTCCCTTTCGAGAGGAGGGGATAGGGAAAAGAGGGAAGAGGGAAAAGGGGGAAGAAGGGGGGGGGGGGTGATCACGTACACCGAGCTTCTCGAACTTGTTCAACTCCGTCCGGCGAGTGTGCTTGAAGACGTGGATGGTCAAGTTGTCGAGGTGTTTCGCCGAGTTGACATAGTTCAGACCCTCGCCGAAGCGGTACACGAAGATACCGGGCCAGGCAGTCGAGATCTGCAGCTCGGGGTTGGAGAGGTCGTCCCTGTCAAGAGACAAGAAGGCGGTGTGGTGCTCCGACTTCTGCAGCAGGCTTTGCGTGAGCCCGGAGTCCTTGCTGCCGCGCACCAACTCGCGGGGTGCCGTGTAGATCTCGGTCTGGCCGAGGAACTTGCCGGGGCTCTTGGCGATGCGCCATAGTAGCACGGCACCGGAGGCAGCGACAGTCACGTAGATACCGTTCTCGATCGAGGTGAAGATGGAAACGAACACTCCGGCGAAGAAGATGACCACCTCGAGCGGCGAGGTCAGCCAGAACTTGTACACCTCCCTTGGAGGAGTGATCAGGTCGCCGACGGCGTGAATGATCATGGCGGCGAGAGCGCTGTTGGGAATGTAGAAAAAGACGGAGGTTAGCGCATAGAGAGCGAGCAGGACGAGGACGGCTGTAAAGATGCCAGCGAGAGGCGTGCGAACACCGGCTTTGGCCTTGATGGCCGTTCTCGAGAATGATCCGGTAGCGGGGTAGCCTCCGAGGAAGGGACCGAGAAGGTTGGTGAAGCCGATGGCGACGAGTTCCTGGGATGGGTTGATGATGTAGTTGTTGACGCGACCAAACGACTTTGAGATGGCGATGTGTTCAATCAGCAGAACGAGAATGGTGGTCGGAATGTCGCCACTGATGGCAGAGAGAATTTCGTTATCGAGGCGGGGAGCTCCCTTGTGTTGAAAGCCTGTCGTCACCCGGTTCGTAAGTTACGGTTACAGAAGGGGGGGTGTCGAGTTGGAAAAGGGGGTGCAAACTTACCACTTGGAACATGCCCAAGGATCTTGAAATGTGCCTTTTTCGGATCCTTGACATGGCGGTTGACAAGCCAGCTGACCAGAATGTAGAGAATGATAATAAAGACCATGCGAAGCGTGGATACGAAGAACCAAGCCCTCTGCTGACGGGGGTATCTCTTCCCCATTTGGGTACAAAACCAACGGATAAAGTACAGCCCAAATAGCGCGGTCAAGCCCATGGCGGCATCCAGATGTGTGTTGGGAAGCCCCTTTAGTGTGTTGATGATGACCTTGTAGGTCTCCTCGCGGGAGTTGATGTTGGGAATGCCCATGAGGGTGGATACCTGTCCCGCGGCAATCGATATTGCTGACCCAGTCATGAAAGCCGAGATGGCCACAATGGGGATGAATTCGACGATGAATCCGAATCTAATGAGACCAAGGAAGAGAAGCACCGCGCCACAAATAAATGCCAGTGTTCGTGCGATATCGCCGGCGTCAAAGTCGGGATGATCCTTTTGGACGTTCGCGATGATGTTTCCAACAATGGTGGACCTGTGGTGGTGTTATATTAGCAAGACTTTGATGACAGTCGTACTATGGGAACCATACATTACAGCGACTGCACCTATCGTGATGTCCTTAGACGTAGCAAAAGCCCAGCTGTGTAACTCACGGTTAGCTTTCATCTATGTAGGGATCCTGACACCTACCTCGAGGAAAAACTCACTATAACAGGAAACCGACGAAAGAAGTGTAAAGGCCATATTCAGGGGCAAGATTGGCGAGTTTTGCATAAGCCATGCCTTGCTGTTACTCTCGTATTTCATCAGCGTCTCTTCAAAAGTCGAGTGTCCTAGGACGTCATAGAATCGTTGTACTGACCGGTACCACGACGAAGCCAACCGTGACTCCCGCAATAAAGTCACCCAACAGCCATGTCAAGTTGTAGTGGAAGATCCAGTTAACAAACGGAAACAATTCCCTGAGGTAGTTGAGTGTGCGCTGAACTGTCGGACGGATCTCGTTGAGGAAGTCTTGGGTGGTTGGTTCCGACTCTACAAAGGAGCCATCGTCGTAGTATGCTGTGTCGTCGAGTCTTTCGTCGGCAGGAATTCCGAGGAACTTCTTGATGCGGTCTCCCGCTGTGCTTGTTGAAGCCATCTGAGTGTCAATGGAGTGTCACGGACTCTCCAATTGTTCGGGTATGACAATCGAAGTAAAATGTAGTAGAGCCAGGACTGTGAGAGTAAACGGCCGAGACCTGCAAATAAGAAGGACCGGTTATATGTGAGCAATGTTGCGGTAGCTTCCGTTACCGTCCCGAATTGGTGACAATGAATGGCATCCGCGAACATGGGGTGTCTCCTAGTTTCTGGACCAGGCTGCATCGTCGTGGGGAGGCAACGAGCGTGTTGTCTCCTTTTTTCTTTTCTTTTTTTACTCTTACTTTCCCAATCGAATCGTCTGCTAACTGGAACTATAGCCCAATCCTAGATCCCACCATTCGGTAGATGTAGCACATACGCAGTGAGATTCGGATGCTACAGCATCGAGGTATGTATCCCTGCCATGTGGTACCAGTCGTTCAGTTCCTACACATGGTTTTTGGGCCCTTGATTATTGGTGCCGTCTCGGGCTGCAAATCCATAACTCCATGCATCCCATCCCATTCCATTCATTTCCCTCTTGCATATAGTTGCAGAGCCGGCACCCGGAAACCCCACCACGCCGCGTACTGACATGCGGTACAGAGACCTAAATGGGAAATTTGCCCTGTCCGTGGCATATTATACAAATGGATGTGTTGATGGATGGGGGAAAAACTTCTCCGGGTTCAGGGACCTCTGCTTGGCCCAGTCCTGGGCAACAATAGCCAAGAGGCTACAAGTCGGCGCCATTCGCACGCCGAGTTGACGAGATCTCGCATCATCAAGCCAAGGCTTCATTCCGCTGGCAAGAAGGCTGGAACTTGATAGTTCGAGGAGCCAACGTACTCAACGGGGGACCCCTTTCCTCGGTTTCGAGAAACATGTACCGACAACGTACCGAGAATTCAGCCGCAACATGTCATCCTCGTCCATTTTGGTATCACTGGTAAAGAGTGTCTTGCCTGCATGGCTTTTGGAGTCGAGCGTCATCCCCAAGCGAAAATGCATGTCTGTGCCGCCGCCGTGCGCTGTGTCTGATCCTTGTCGTTCTTCGCTACCGCAAAGACTCGTGCCATTGGGTTTTAGGTTCCCTGGCAATCAGGCATAATTTTCAAGCATCCTGCAATATTCATGCCTACTAGAAATTATATGCAAGACGGTGATTTTGAATGTCTCCACCCTCCAGTGTCTTTTTATTTACCCTATAACTTGCCCTATAATATCTACTCACTCTTTTACCCTCTATAAAGCTTATTATCGTTAATAAACGTAGTATTAAAATAGATCTACGCATTAGGACTTTCTATTTTAGTAATAATAGTATATAGTATAGAGAGATATTTGTATTTAAGGTACTAATACCCCATCTAGCCTAGCTAGCCTAGCTAGTACTCTTAGTATAATTAATCCGGGTACCTCCAATTCGCCTAGCGCTTCCTCCTCCTCCTCCTCCTCCTCCCCCCCCGCTACTACTATCGAGCTAGTAATGTGCTAAATAACGCTCTAGTTCTAAATTAAAATTATATAGCGAGAGGGTAGTAATAGGGAAGTATAAGAGAGGGCCTATTGTTAGGTGTAATAAGGGCAGTATCCTAGGCTTGGAACAGTAGTTCAATTCAACTAATAAACTACTTTAGTCTCGAAGGCCTTATTAATCCTTTTAAGCCTTTCCAACTAGGTTAAGCTCAACAGCCTTCTTATACCAAAGCCTTCCTTCCTCCTATTGAGTACGTATATAAATCTAGCGGCCTTATCCAACTGTAAAGCCACAAGGCATCTATCAAGCGGTGAACACCCCTAGTACTTATATATAGAACCCTATAAATAGCTTCCTCTAATCTCCTAGCGCTAGCCCTGTTGCCGATACTTTCTCTAGACCGGGGTTAGCCCGGCCGTAATTTCGTAATGCCCGGAATATTTAGGTAGGGCGGACTAGCGTAATTTCGAATAGAAGCTGTATAATTAGTAGTAATATTATTAGTTAGAATATAATAAGAGGATTTAGAGATTCTAGGTAAGCGTTACCGTCGGAGGGTTAATTTATCCGAAGGGTATTTGGAGTATTTAAGCAACCGCGAGGCTATAAAATTAATTTAAGCTTTATAGTTCTATTATAACTAACCGGCTAAGATCCTATTAATTAATTAATTAGTCCTAGCCGGATAATTCCCTAGTTTTAATTTATCCGGCTAGGGTTAGGGTTAAAATATCTGTATAATATTAATTCCCCCTTCTTTAAGGTTCGCTTCGAACTAACGAAATTAGTAATACCGGTTTATAATATTAAAAATAATTATTTCATTATATCGAGGGTGCAAAGGTTTCGAAATTTATTTAGGTAATATTAGTAAAATATAATAATTTATTACTTAGCTCTATTAATAAAGAAGTATTCCTATAATTCCTAAATATTACTTAAAATCTTTTAGCCTTCCTACTTAATATAATAAAATATTTATTCTCGGTTATTATAGAATTTACAACTTTCTTTACCTTATAGTCTTTAAATTTAATTAGGGCTACCGTACGTAGGACTTAATTAGGATTGAGGGCTACCTAATTACTAGTACAATAAAATTCTAGGAGTAAAATATAAAAGGAATTATAAATATACTATATCTTCGGTAGGACTAATTAAATAGTAGTAGGGGATATTACTTAGGTAATTTTAAAGAGACTATAAAATTTCTTATTAAACTTCTTAAATAGGTGCTTAGTTTTAATATATTTATTATTTAATATAATTAACTATCCTACTTCGTAGTTCGGTACTTCCGTTTATTGCTTATCCGCTTATTCCTTTATCTTCTAATAGGCGCGGTCGAGATATTTCTAAGCGAATTTGTAAATTTAAATTATTTAATAAGTATAGAGGCGGTTTCTAGGGTTACGAGGGGCGCTGTTAGGGAGGTTGTATAAAGCGGAGTAATAATCATAATTAGTATAGAATAGGAAGATACCAGACGATAACGAAATAGTATTATTATATACGAATTTAGTAGTAATTAGTAAATTTTTCTAATTATTTATTTTATAATTAATAAAGGCGCGGAAGTATATTTTTAGGATTTAATTAAACCGTTCGGTTTAGTTATTGGTTTAGGGATAGAACGCTATATTTATATAGCTCTTAATACTAACGAATTTTAGGAAGTCCTTTTAAAAATAGGCTATAAACTGGGAATTGTAATTAGAAATAATATTTAATAGTACCCCGTATAATTACTAATATAAATGGGCAAAATTTTTAATAAAGTCTTCCGTTTTCTTCTCCCCTACTTTAAGAGGGATAAAGTAGGCTATTTTCGTAAAGGGATCTATTATAACCCAAATAGAATTACAACCATTGGAAAGGGGTAGATCTGTAATAAAATCTATTATAATAGTCTTTTAAAGGGTATAATAGAATTCTATAGGTTAGAGGAGATTGTAAAGGGAGTAACGGAGGGGTTTATTCTATTAATATTTATAATAGCTACAAATATATTCTCGAATTATTTCTTCTATCTTGGGCTATTAGAAGTTCCTTATAATAAGCTCTATAGTTTTATTTATACCTATATAACTACTAATTTTAGTATTATATTTAGAGCTAATAACCTTGTACTATAAATTAATAAGGACCCAAAAGCGGTTCTTCCTTTAAAGGAGGTCGTTGAGCTTTTCGAAATCCTTCTCTCCCTCCTTTTCGAATTACTCTATATAGGCAGGGTCGTTAACCCTAGCTTCCTTAAACTACCTAATAAATTCTTCGTTCCAATAGGGAACTAAAAAACTATAAAACCTTTCCTTTAAAAGGAGGAAATTACTACCTTCGGAATAGGAGAAGTATTTATTTTAAAGAACTATTATAATCGGCTAATTCTTACCTCCCTCCTTCTCGGGTTTGAAACTTTCTTAACGGGAAAGGGCGTTTACTTTACTATTAAAGTAGCTAGTAATTAATAATAAATTAAAAATTAGTAAATTGAATTACCTATTAGGCCTACTGCTAGTTAAGGATTTTAATATAAATAAAATAGGCTAGATTTTAGTACTTAGAAAAGGCTTCAATCCGGTATTTAACTCCTTTAAAATAAATCCTTTATTATTCGAAACTATTAATAATAATTAGAGATTCCCTATTATGAATTTTATAATTTATTTCGGTAGGCGATATCTTACGTAAGTAGAAGGTAATAGAATAAATTTTACTATCCTCTTTCTTCTAAAAAAGGATTATTCTAATCTTAAAATTTAAAGTATTAGTTTTTATAATAGTAGGCTCCGTAGGGTCGAAATAGGTTAAAATAGGGGCTTTAACGAAGGTTTATTTAAAGTTGTTAAATATTATAATTATTTCTTCCGTCTATTTCTAAAGCTTTCAATTTAGGGTATTGCCCTTTGAGATAGTTTAAGCTAGTATTAAGAACCCTTTAATAAACCTTCTATAGAAATTAGTAAACCCTAGGAAGAATTATAATTTTTTTAAGGTTTTAAGGAGTTCCTACGCTAAAATTACTTTTACTTTATCGTTAGTTATATTAATATTATTAGAGAAGATAACGTAGTTTAAGAATTTAATTTCCTAAACTCCCTATTTATATTTTTAAGGGGCGATAGCGAAATAGTTGTTTATTAAGCGCTTTAGGACTTCTAAAACGAGGCAATTGTACTCTTCCTTAATATTAGCGTATATTAAAATATTGTTAAAATATACAAAAATACTAGAATTGACAAAGTTTATAAAGAGGTAATTTATTATAGTTTAGAAAGTAGACGGGGCGTTAATTAAGCTTATAAGTATAATAATATATTCGAAGAGGTTGTATTTATACCAAAATATTATTTTCTATTTGTATCCTTTAACTATCCTTACTAGGAAGAACCCTGATTTGAAATCGATTTTAGTATAGAATTTAGCTATTTTAAGAGCGTATTAAAATTCGGTAATAAAGGGTATTAAATAACGAACGGGAACTATTATTCTATTAAGGGCTTAGTAATCGACTACCGGCCGGAAGGGATCGTCGGAATTTTTCTTATTAATAAATATAAAAGGAGTACTATAGGGCGCTATAAACTTTCTAATTCTACCGGATTTTAATATTTTATTAAATTAGAGTTTAAAGGTATTAAACTCTCGTCTATTTATAGTAAAGACGGACCCCTATAGAAGTATTTAGTTATCGATTATATTAATTTTATAATTTTAGAACTAAAGATCGGGTATCCGAGTAGTAATTATTTTACTTATAATAGGGAGGTATATACAAAATTTATTTAGGACGGCGGCGATAGTAGCGTCGATTTTAACTTGAATATTAGTAATAGTACTAGTAGGGGGTAATCTAAAAATAATAGAATTAGTATAGTTCTTTTAATAGTAATTTAAAACGAACTTAATTTCCTAAATTTTATTAAAAAAGAAAGCGGGCTTATACTATTATAATTACCAATAGGGTAGAATAATGTTGTATTCCTTATTTATTATAGAGAATTCGAAACTAAGGTATATATAATAATTCTCTTAGTACCTTAAAACAATAGCATTGGTATAATACCGGCCTCCTATCGTATTTATTATTATATTAAAACTTATAAAGGTACGAATATTAATTTATTTAATTAAAGGGAGCTTCTAAATATAAATTTAATAGAAGGATATAACCGGTATCGAACTACCGGGGTCTAAAAGAATATAGACTAAGTATTCTTTATTATTATAAATTAATATTATATAAATAATTGGTTGTAGCCCTAAGTAAAGCTCGGGATAGGGCTTCTTACGGGGCTACTAATTATTATTATCGAAATTGAACCTCTTTAAAATATAAATAATAAGGTTAACCGAACTACTACTAAGGTGAGGCCGGGGTAATCTATATAGTACTCTATAGCAACTATTTAAAAATCCGAATCGGATTCTTACTCTATCTCTATAATTTATATAGTTCTAATAATAGCGGCTATTTTAACCTTCTTAAATTAGGCTTCGTTTATCATCGAGGGCCTCAACTCCCTCTTCTTCTCGGTTATCGTTTTTATATTTAGCGGATATAACGGCCGTACGAAGTTATTATTCTTTCGGTTATAATAAGTCCTTACTATTATTATCCTTTTTAGCGAAATATTCCGTAGTATAATAACTATCGCAATTATAACGCTAATAAAAAACGCAATCTTACTTATACTAATTAATATCTACTTAATTAATCCCTTTTAGCGCATTGTAGACCGAGGGTTATTTCTTCTCCTTAATTAAACAATTAGGTTATTTTAAGGATTAATTTCGGTCTAAAGGGGAATAGGTATCCTTTCGAAGGAGTAAGTCCGATTTCGAAGGCTCTATTTTTAAAGTAGGCGCGCTTTTTCCCGACTAGTATCCTAGGGCTTAAAATATATTTTTGTAAATTCGGCCGGCCTTTCTAATAATACTAATAAATTTATTGTTAGTTTTTAATATTCTATCTCTTATAAAATATATTAATTTACAAATTTTAGAAGGGAGGGTTCTAATAATTTAATTCTAAAAGGTAATTCTAACCTAATTAATAATTTTATTAAGGTTAAATAATTCTATAAAGTATTTAATTATATTACTACTATACTTAAATTCCTCTATTTTTTTCATATTCTAATAACATTCTAAAAGGTCTTTAAACCGTTCAAAGAGCGCACTAAAATATCCTTTCCACATATTTTTAACGCTTATAGCCCGGATTTAACACACTTATAAATCGTACTATTTCTAAACTTTATTTAAAAATATTAAGCCTAACTAATTAATTTTATAACTATCGGTAAGGAAATTAATAGTATACGTATAAAGGTATATATTAATTCGTATTTACTATAAGTAGAAAGAATTGAACTTCTTACTATTGTACGTAGGGGGTTTATTAAAATAGATTAGAATAGTCTAAATAGTTAGGAAAATAAAGTTCTAGAGGAATTAATTAATTTAATTTCAGCTATCATTATTAAGTAATATATTAAAGGTTTAGAGCGGCGGTAGAAGCGGATTTGAAGGGCTTTATCCCCCAATTAATTAACCGAAGCGAACAGACCTAAATAAATTAGCCCGAATAATATTATAATTTATACGTATTTACCCAGCTTATCTTCTAATTTAAATAATTTAAAGGAAATTATCCCTAAAGTTAGGGCTTATTAAATTAGAAATAGAGGAGTAATATACTATATTCGGGATATAAATAGTAGCGTGCTATTTAAGGACGTATATAATCGAAGTAACGGAGGTTATATTAGGCGTAAATTAATTAATTTATTTGAGGGCGTTTTGGATATTAATAATAAATTAGGCGATTTACTCTTCCAAATTCTTAATTTTACTAGAATTAACGTACTTATTAAAAAAGTCGTTAATTTTATCATGAAGGGTATTAATTTAAACTTTCTTCTAACCCGCTTAGGTTTTAATATAATTAAGAATAGACTAATAACGAATAGTTCGTTCATTGAAGGTTCTTAGAGTTTTTATTAATAATAGGTAGTTTCTTAAAGGTATTAAATAATTTATTAGTATTTCTTATCTTATTTACTATATTAGGCGATAGCTTCCTAAACTTTAGAAGCGAATTTAGAATTGAATAATTAGAATTACTATTTAAGCCGGGCAATAGAAGCGTAAAAAACTTCTATACCGTTCTTAAAGAGAGTAGTGATAAAAATATAGTATTTATAAAGGGACTAATACTATTCTTTAAAGGAAGTAAACTCCTATATTTATTCCCGGCCGATAATACGGGCGAAGGTTCGGATTAATTAATAAGCGTTTATAAAATAATTATAGAAGGATTTAAATTATTAGGGAGGGCTCTTGATAAGGGTAGTATTAATAGAGATAGTCTCGTTATTATTAATTATAATAATATTAAAATTATTAAGCTAGTATAGTATAATAGCGTTCTACTTTTCAATAGAGGTTATAGGAACGTTTTAGGACAATATAATAATTTAGGTAAAGAAGTTAGTAATAGGGTAATTCGAGAGAGAAGTAATTTATTTATAATAAGGGTAATATCCTAAATTTAGAATAGTAGTTCAATTTAATTAATAAATTACTTTAGTCTCGAAGGCCTTATTAATCCTTTTAAACCTTTTTAATTATATTAAACTCAATAACCTTCTTATACCAAAACTTTCCTTCCTCCTATTAAGTATGTATATAAATATAACGGCCTTATCTAGCCGTAAAGGTATAAGGTATCTATCGAGCGGTAAATACTCTTAGTATTTATATATAGAACCCTATAAATAGTTTCCTCTAATTTCCTAGCGCCGGCCCTATCGCTAATACCTTCTCTAGACCAGGGTTGGCCCGGCCGTAATTTCGTAATACCTAAGATATTTGGGCAGGGCCGATTAGTATAATTTCGAATGGAAGCTATATAGTCGGTAGTAATATCGTTAATTAGAATATAATAAAGGGATTTAAGAATCTCGAGTAAATGTTATTATCGGAGGGTTAATTTATCCGAAGGGTGCTTAAAGCATTTAGGTAATTGCGAAGCTATAAGGTTAATTTAAACTTTATAATTCTATTATAGCTAACCGGCTGGGATCCCGTTAATTGGTTAATTAATCCCAACCAGATAGTTCCCTAGCTTTAGTCTATCCGGCTAGGGTTAGGGTCAGAATGTCCGTGTGATATTAGGATCGAGCGGTACTATATTAATGAATTTAAAATCTAGGTTAGTAAGGTTATATTACGGCGGGGTAGAGACTGGGATTTATAATATTAATAGTTAGAGTAAGTATTAATATACTTTGTATAGATTAAAGTGCCTATTAATAATAAAAATTAATGCTGCTGCCGTCGAATGGGTGCCAACGAGTATAATTAAGACTACGTAGTTAATAGGCACTGCGATATTTATATTTATAAGGTTGCCGCTTTCTAAAAAATATTATATAATAATATACAACGTTAATAAGTTATTCGAAAAACTATACTACTTCGTATAACTCGAGAAAGTAAAGCTATATAGCTAGAACTTAAATTCTAACTATATAAAAAGTTTTAGTATATTAAATAAAAGAATATTCTAGTAATAATGGTATAGTTCTGCCGAAAGTCTATTATTTTATTCCGTATTATCTATCCGGAATAAGTACGTTAATAAAAATTCTCTTTTTCTTGTAATGAATTTAAAAACTTTTTATTTCGTTATTATATAGTATATAAAAGGATTACTCACTAAGTTCAATAGTTATTAATTAAATTACTTACTAAAATAAACTTATTTTTAAAGTAAATTTATATATTTATATAATAATAATTTATACTTATACTTATGCTTATACTTATACTGTATCTTTTTTCTCTCTTTTTCTTCTAAAGAAAAAGAGACTTAGAAAAATTCGATAAATACCTAAAGAAATTTAGTAAAGGCCTAAAGATTATCGGAGGCTAACTATTCTAACTTATAGGTTTATTAAGCGTAATAACTAGCCTACTAAACCTAATACAACTATATAATATCCTCCTTCTACTATTATAAATTTCGATAAAATCCCCCTACCTTTCGAATATTTTAATAGTTATTTATATACGATAAAGGGTAGTAAGTTTGTAATAAGTAAAATTAATTATAGCGGTTGGGGTAAGCGGTAAGTTACCTTAATTTTGTATATCTTTGCTAATAGAGTTACTCGTTTTAAATTTATAATTATTTTTTATAGTAAAGGGAGTTTATAAGCTATTATTGAGGAGAGAGTTCTTTATATATAAGATATAGAAGTGCAATTTAATAAAGTAGTATATTAAAATAAAGATTTACTATTTAGTTAGTTTAATAACGAGTTTACTCCTATTATAAAAGAGTTTGCTTAAGAATTATTATTAGTTATAGATATATACCTATTTTATAATATTTAACGAGTAAGAAATAAGTTTAGAGATATAAAGGTGGTATTAGCTATAATCCCTAATAGCTTTATTAACTTTTTCTAGCCTCTTAATATAGTTATTAATTCGTTATTTAAAAAGTTATTGAAAGAAGAGATAGAGTTAGCTGTAAAAAACTAGGAGGAGGAGCACCCGGGTAAATATCATAGGACTGGCGCCCGACAAGGCATCTAGCTCTAACTAGCTAAACTTGAGTACTAAGACGGCAATCCGCATTAAGACTGCCCTAATTGATTCGGACCGCGGCACCGCAGCGCCCCGGGCTTCTAAAGCATTCTCTCGCTACTTTAAGCTATAAGGCACTACCACCAGAGCGCACGGCTATTTAAACTCTAGGACTCAACCCACTTAGAGGGTAGCGTTTTCTCCTTTCTTTCTTCGTAGAACCTTAATATATATATAGTAGTTAGTACCCGCATATTACTCTACTATCCCCTTTTATTAAGTTCTACCCTCTTATTAATTAATTATTAGAAGGAAGGAGCCTACAATTAATAACGTAATATATATTAGTATTAGAATAGTCTCTTTTTCTATACCGAACGATAATAATAATATTAATACTAATATAGAGGCTTTCCGCGATTCTCTAACGATTAGGAGTACTAGAGTACTCCCTAATACTACCGGCCTACTCGGTAATTTATTCCGAGCCCTATAAGTTAGTTTAAAGCTAAAGGGGAAAGTTAAATCTATAATCCCCTTTTTTATTTATTCCCAGCCTACTCTAAAGCTCGAATTTACGTACTCTATTAAGTAGGATTCCCCTAGCAGTAAGTAAAGAAGGTAAATTTAAAGTCGATAATAATAATAAAGAGTTTGATAATAATTCTAATAAATTATACTAGCGGAAGCCGTTCGAATTCCTTAAGTAGGATGGTAAACCTATTACCTTTCTCTTCTATTATAATAAACTATTTAAAACGTATAATATAAATTTTAAAGCCCGTTTACGTACCGATCCTAATACTATATAAATTGAAATCCTTAATACCCTAGTAATTAATAAATAATAGCGGCTAAAGGGCTACTAGACCGCCCGTACCCTCTCCGGTAATAAAGACCCGACCGAACTATTTGAATAAATCCGGCAAATCTTTAGCACCTATTATATTTAAAACTATGCTTTCGATAACCTTGCTAGAATAAAGTAGAAGGATAGCAAACTGTTATAGAACATTCTTAGCAGGTACCTAAATACTCTATCTTATTATAGCAGTTGCTTACTAGAGCGTATAGTCTATTATATAAGAGTGCTCGTCCTATCAACCTTTATTAAGGTTAACGGATTATTAATCAATATTATACTAACCTAATATTTATTTTACTTATATTTAGTAAAGTCGTATACGAAGTCCTAGGTTAAGGCTCGCGATAGTTCTTATCTTTAGCTTCTATTAATAAGACTATCGTCAATCGTTATATACTATTACTCTATCCAGCAACTAATTATTTACTCTATTATTCTCCATTATTATTACTTATAAAGTATATCTTTGTATAATAAATAGTACCCACAGCTCAATTTTAAACCGACTTTATTATTTCTATTATCTTTTCCTTTCTTTAAGGGGGGAAATATATTAAGTTTAATAATAATTTATTAAACTTATTAACTATTATTCAATTTTTACCCTTTTAAATTAAATATTTATATATTTACTCTTTAGAATCTCTTTTCTTTACTACTTTATTACTATTTAATTAGGTCTAACGGCTAAATTGAATAATATCCAAGATTAATTAAATAAACCCCTAAATAACTTTCGAATTTTAGAACGAAGGTCTAATATACAAAGTACATTAAATTATTAAATTTACTATATTCGAACTACAACTTTACTATAAGTAAAGATTCTAATAGTTAATTACCAAATTATTTATTAAAGCTACCCAACTATATTTAAATAAAAAACGGGTCTTATTGAAATCGAATTTATTCAGGCTACTAATACTAATAATAAAATTTATAATAAGAAATGGATCGTTAATTTAGATATAGTAGACTATGAAATTTAATAGGTCTTATATAAATATTGTTAGTTGGTCGCTAATTACTTACTTCTAATACGCTAAATTTAATTATTTTTTACTAAAGAAGGCGTATTATTATAGCTCTAGAAGAAGAATTAGAAATAATTTATAGCCCGAATTAAAGACAATAATATAATCGTTAATACTATTATTTAAGTACTAATTCCCCCTAGTATTAGTAGTACCGCCGCCTCGGTAGTTATTAACGTTTACTCTTCGCTAGCTAACTTTTCGGATATAATTAAAATAATTAATATATTAAACTATATTGACCTAATATAAATTCCTATACTACCTTCCTTACTACCTAATTTTATTAAATAATATATTTAATTAAATCCAATTTAACGACCCTTCTCGCTTATTGAATTAATAGTTTTATGAGCGAATTTAATTTCTAAAATTACTACTAATATTACTTAATAATTAATTATTAATTCTACTATTAAATATTTTAGAAATTTTATATAAATTAAAATTCTCCTATATTTTGTATAGAAATAGTAGTAGGAGTAGGTAAAATAGTATCCGGGAATTATCTTCGCTAATAATTTCCCGGCATATTTTATTAATTAGAATTAAAATACTATACGCTTTACCTAATACAATACGAAACTTAAAAGTAAATTCCCGAATCCTCTATTTTATTTTGTATAACCTATTTAAAACGTTATACATTTGGTTTAAAATAGTATAAAATCTAATTTCGGTTTCCCAGCCCCTACCATTATAAAATATATTACTTCTTAACTTTACAAGAATTCTACAATTAATTATAATTAATATTCTAATAATTTTATTAGACTTACTAACGAAATAGTTATAATTAGCGCTAGAGACCCTTATAATATTATTAATTTAATTAACTAAATAAAAAATCTTTAAATTGACCGTACTAATTAATAACCCTTATTTAATAATATTAATTAACTTTTTACTTATTTTTATAATTATATACCGCCTCTAATCATTAATTACTAAGTATTTAATTAAATTATATAAATAAACCTTAAAAGCTTAATAGATTAGGCTCTAATTAATAAAAGAGAAACCGAATAATAGGAATATTAAACCTATTAATAAAGAATGCCTCCGGTAATATTAAATAATAATAGTTACCTTCCCCCTACTATTCCAAAGGTCCCCGCCTCTTTAATATATTTAATTTTCTACTAAAGTGTTTATCCTACTAATAATTTGTAATTTATCTACTTTATATTAATTCTAATATTTTTAAACCGTTAATTAAAGTTAATAGTAATAATATAATAACGGACAATTCGGTACTTTGTAAAATATTTAAAGATTTATATAATTGTATTAAAGAATTAGAAAATCGAAATTAGATTCTCGCTAATTCTATTTCTAAAATTAATATAGGATATCGTCCATCCGTTAAGGAGGAGCTATTTAAGGTCCTTAATATTAGAATATACTTTCCTAATTTAAATTTAAATATAAAGAAGAAGAATATATATTAAAATAATAAGATTAATATTTATATAGCCTTTTATAGGTTTAAAAATATAATTAAGGGGTATTTAAAGAATTATCCGGAAAGACGTTAAATTATTATTAATAACCTTAATCAACTATTTCGACGCGTAGTACTATATTAATAGAATTTCTCTCTTTCCGAGGATAAATATAATAATTTTCGTAGTAATTTTAATAAAACTTTTAATACATTTAGTTTTATTTTCGCAACTAAACCTTATAACGCTTAGAAATAACTAAATATAAATAAATTTACTATAAAAATATATAAATTTAATAAATTATTACTATATAATTATTTAATTATACTATTTAAATATATTCGCTTTTAGGGAGATATTTCCAATTTCTAATCATATACTTACTTATAGAATAATTTGTACCCTATAATATAAACTATATACATTCCTCTTAAATAGAACATTCGTTTAAGCAATTATATTAATAAAGTTGAATAGAAGGCTTTACCTATACGCTAATAATTTTTTAAAGTATTAAAAACTAATTAATTAATTTATTATATAGCTAATAATTTTAATAATAAGGATAACGTTTTTAATATCTATACCGGATTTTAGAAAAACTATAATAGTAGTAAACCTTTTAAAAAGATTTCTTATTTTATAATAACGGGTTCGGTAGTAAACTAGGCGGAAAGTCTTATTTTAATAAAGAATTCCGGAACTTTAATAATAAATTCGATAAGTACGATATTAGTCGGTTAAATAATAATAATAGCTACTAGCATCGTTAGGGTAAAAGGTTTAAATACTATTAAATTTTGTAGGACGGCCGTTATATTTATACCTCCACTATAATAATCTTTACGGACAATTCTAATATAGATAATAAAATTTATTACTTATAGAATAAAGGTTACTATCTTATTAGTAATTTTAAAGAAGAAGTAGAAAAATCTATAGTAGATACTTCCGAAATTGAATATAATAATAAACCTTTTACTTATTTTACTAGCTATTTAACCCCTATTAAACCTTTATCTCCTAATATTTTATTATTCTATATTTTTTTATACGTAATAAATAATAAATTAATAATTATTCTTGATATAGTTCCTATTAGAAGTACCGACTCTAATAGGCCTATACAACCTTTATTATTAAATTTATTATCCTATACCAATTCTATAACAATTTCTAAACGCTTAGAGAAGGCCTAAATATTTTATAGGTCGTCCGATCCTTTATTTAATAATCGAATAACCTCTACCGAAAGTAGTTAGAAGCTATTTAATTAGGTTGGAATATTAAAGAAAATAATTATTTAAGTAAATTTTTTAATATTAATAGACGGATAGAAGTCTAATTTATTAAAAGTTTAGTATAAAAGCTAATATACGTTATTTATTTTCATCGAAGGATAAATTATTAAAGTAATTCCAAATATTACTCTTAGGAATAGGGAGATAAATTTATAAAAGGTTACATTATATTTATAAATCGATATTAAATTTAGCCCTAGTATAGCTATTATTATTGTATATTTTAATTTAGAATATTTATTAACAATAATAAATAAAGTATTTATTAAGTAGTTTTTGCCAAATATAAAATATATAATAGTATTGCTTAATATTATAAAAGGTATTTATTCGAAGATTATTACCGATACGGTCGCTGAATTTAATTTTTATATAGAAGGAAAAATTAATAGTATTAAAATTAATAGATACTTCCAAATATCTGCTTTGATTATTAATGAATTGGGCCCGAATATATTACTAAAAACAGACTTCCTTCATTACTATAGCGCGAAATTAGACTTTAATATTATATTATATTCCTTTAGATCGGTTTTTGATATAAAAGTCTAAGGTGAAATCTTTTTTAAAGAAAAAGAAGGGGCGGAGGACGTTTTAATTACTAAAGTTTTTACTAAATTTAATATTCTATTATTAGGAAGTTAATTAAGAATTATCATAATAAAATATAATACTTAAAGTAATAATTAATATAGTTCAAGTAAATATCCTACTAATAATTTTTATATATAATACCTTTAATTATTAAATGCTATAGTAAATAGTAAAACCTATAAGGTTGTACTATATTTTAATTAATCTAAAGAATTAATATTTATATTTAGAAGAATATAGGTAGGTATAATTACACGGCCGTTATTTAAAGTTAGCGAAATAATTATATTAATTAATATATTAAACGTAATTTTTCTTATTCCTAAAATCCAAATTAGATTTACTTAAAAATAATATACTATATTTATTAATAGAACTATAGAGGACGAAAAGGAAGTAGCTATTAAAAAGAGCGCCTTTAAGGTGCCTTCCTATCGAATTACTAAGCTTATTAATATTAAAACTATTCTTTCCGAAGTAGGTATTAGTATTTGTAATACTGATTCTGATTTTATAGAATAAATTAAGAGCCTCCTAGATAAATATATTAATATTTTAGAAATAGAAGGATTATATTAATAAAAGAAGAAAATAAAATATATATTAATTTGGTTGAGGGATAATTAAAATTAGCGAAGAATTGTTA
>NW_009799100.1:3225602-3257703 GCF_000213175.1 Neurospora tetrasperma FGSC 2508 | reverse complement strand
CTTTCTAAATACTAAGGATTGTAAATTCCATAATATAGAATATAATAAAATATACGTTTAAGGTAAGATATTATTTATATTTTAGCTAACTCCTATTACTTGCCCGGTATTTATATTTAGAGAAAAGTTAATAGAATTAATAAAGGACGTATAGTAATTAATTTTTACTTATTTAATAGTATTATTATATTAGACGTATATTCTTTATTTAATTAAGAAGATATTATTGATATAATAGTTAGTAAGAAATTCTTTTCGATTTTTAATACGGCCGGATTTTTCTATTAATTACTTATTTTTATTAAGTATTATAATTGTATAGTAATTATTAGT
Organism: Neurospora tetrasperma FGSC 2508; assembly: GCF_000213175.1. Lineage (NCBI taxonomy): Eukaryota > Fungi > Ascomycota > Sordariomycetes > Sordariales > Sordariaceae > Neurospora > Neurospora tetrasperma. The sequence goes on along the minus strand of NW_009799100.1, from coordinate 3,257,370 downwards.
CCTCGAGATTTTTGAATAGTCTAACGTTATATTAATAGGTTTTAAGAATTCTCCAGCCTTCGTACAAAGATTTATAGGTAGGCTATTCTTTAAATATTATTTATTCGTATATGCTTATATTAATAATATTATTATCTTTAATAATATTTAAGAAGAATATTTAGTATATTTAGCTATTATTATAAGTCTTCTTAATAAATACTATATTTATATTAATATAAATAAGTTTTTTATAGGGTATCCTTCTATATAATTATTAAGTAGTATTATCGATAGAAAAGGTTGAAGGTATATAGAAGATTATATTAAAGCCTTTTAGAAACTAACTTTCCCTAATATATTTAATAGTTTTGAAATTTATTTTAGTATAATTAGTTAATTATATTAAAGTATATTATAGTTTACTATTAAGGAAGAATTATTTAACCGAAGGAAAACCGAACTATTATAGTAAATATATAAATCGGGTAATTTATAAATAGGTTCGATATAATAAGTAAAATAAGTATATATATCGAAGGTTAAATTCGAATTAACTTTTAAAGAGCGTAAAACTTTCCGTATTATATAGGAAAATTTATATAATTAAATCTATTTTTTCTACTATATAAATAGCGAGGCGTTATTTATTAAAATAGATATAAGCGGTTCGGCTTATAGGGTTTATATTTTTTAATTAAAATATTTATAGAATAGAGAATTTATCTTTAGAATAAGTAAAATTCCGTTGATTATAATTAAATTTATATACTTCCTATTAAGATTAATATCTTCCGTTAAAAAGAAATATAATTCTACGGAAGTAAAGATTGCGGCTATTATTTGGGCTTTACGAAAATTTCGAAAAATAATTTAATTTAACGAATATTAGATTAATATTATTATTGACTATATTTTTATTATTAGAATTATTAAATATACTTCGCTATATATACTAAATTTAGTTAAAATTAACCCGAAGCTCGTAAATATAGTTAATTAAATATTCTAATTCAATTTAAATATATTCTATATCTCTAGACTAATAAATATTATCCCGGATACCTAATTAAAATTATTAATTACTAAGTAAATTAACAAGAAAAATACGTTAGATAAATTAGCCAATATTCAATTTAATTTCGCGTAAATAAAAATATTAGTTATTAAAATAATTTTAATACCTTTTCTCTTATATATATAGAAGTTATCCTAAATATATATTAAGTATTACTGATTATTACTCTAAATTTCGCTAATAATTAATTAAAATTTATTTTAAGGATTCTAAATATATTAAAGTTCTCTATTTAATTAATAAAGTTAATACCCTAAAGTATATTTATATATAATAATTAGGAAAGCGCCTAAATTTATTAGCGGGCCCCTATCTATTCGAAGATGGGCTACTTTACTATATTAATTATTAAAATGTATAGTGGTTATATATCCCCTAAATTTATATATAGAAAATGCTAGAGTTAGTATATAATAAGAAGTATTATTTTAGGGTTAATCGGATAATAAATAATTTATTATACTTCCATATAAGAAAAAAGATTTAGATAGTGTGCGAATACGTTAAATATTATAAAGTTTGTTATTAAAATCAATAGGACCGGTAACCTACCCCTAGAGAATTATTGCTAATCTGGATATTCTTAAGGCTATTCTATATAGTAACTATAGATTTTGTTACTAATATACTAGTAATTAAAGTAGTTAGTATAATATAGGCTTTTAAAGGTTTCTTAGAATTTAATACAATATATAGTATTATTTACAAATTTAGTAAGAAAATACTATTAATAGTTAGTTATTTTATTTATAGCGTACAAGAATAGGTTAAAATATTGCTTCGGACTTTACGGTTCTATAATTGGGGTTTATTAATAGTAATTATTAGTGATTAGGATTTTGAATTTATTTTAGTAATTTAAAAGAGGATTTTCGAAGTATTAGCGGTTAACCTACTATTTTTAATAGTATACTATGTATAAATTGAGAGGCAATTAGAGAAAATTAATTAAATTGCTAAAATAGTTATTTGGATATAGTATATAATAAGTATTATTCTTTAAATATTAATACTAATAATATATAATATAATTTGAATAATATTATTTAATCTACAATTAGGCTATTATTAAATAAACTAATATATAGTCTTAAGTTACAAGCCGTCTTCGATTTATTTGTATTAGATAATTAGGAAATTATTATTGCAAAATCCTTAATTCTCATTTATTAAAAATATTAATTTAAGGCCGTAGAGTTTATTAATTGGGCTAGGATAGTTACTAAAGAATAATATAATTCTAAGTATTCCCTAGTAATTTTCGAAGTAAGTAATAAAGTTTACTAACAATTTAGGAAAGGTTATTATTTATTTAAAAGCTCGAAAAAGAAATAGTTAGTAGAGTAAATAGGTCCCTACTATATTTTCGAAAAAATTAGTCTATTAGTTTATAAATTTAATTTACTTAGTATTTAGCGTACTTATCCTATTATATTAGTAATTTATTTTTATAAGTTAGTATAAGGCTTGGATCCGTTTAATTGCGAGGTATTACTATTATTGCCAGTTAAAATAAATAGGTAGGAGGAATAAGAAATTGAAAATTTCGTTACTAGAAATTAGGGTCCGTTAAACGTATAGTATTTAATTAAATAAATTAAATTTTAAAATAAAAATAATATATAGGAGCCGCGTAGTGAGTTTATAAGGAATTTGAAGGAAATAGTAGAAGAATTTAATATAAAATACCCGTTAGAATTACTATTCTAAAGTAACTATAGGAAAGTAATTTAGTATATTGGAGGTATATTATATCGGATGTAGTATTAGAATTAATAGAGGAGGTAATAACCTTTTTATTAAAAAAGGGTAGGTTATTAGAAATTATAAGGGTTTAAGAGTATTTCCTTTTATTCTGAATTTTCTATTATTTCTTTATTATATATTTCTATAGGTAATTATATTTTCCGTACTTTCTATTAAAATTTCTAGAACTTCGCTTAAAACCACGTTTAAATAGAGGTAAACCTATTATTAATAGTATATAGGATAATATACTATACGCTATTTATAGCTTTAATTAAAATTTTTCTATTCCAATTAGGTAGGTACGTATAGTTATACGAAGGTAATAGTATTTATAATTATATATAGTAAACGGCCCGGTAAGTAGGTACTAGTAAAGGAAGAGTTTTAGTACGTATATATATAATTTTTACAAGAATTAAAAATATTTAACTACTTTTAAACTCTCCTTCTTACCCTAGCAATTTTATTATATCCTACCCTATCCCTATACCGCTTAATTCTACTATAGTTTCCTTTATATAGTAATTTTATTAAACTAATTGCTATTTATTACTTTTTTTATCCTATTTTCGCTAAATCGCGCTTTTAATACAATAATATAACCAATATTAATATAGAATCCCCGCCGCCTATTAATAATATAATTATAATTCTTAATAATGAGATTAATAGTTCTAATTATAATAGTAATTTACGTAATCTTACCATAGACCGGTAGTTCGCCCTATAGTCTCTAGAGTATAATCCCCGGTTCGGCGCATTAGCCGATATAGTAAAATATTTTAACTATTATATAATTAATAGGCTTACTAATAAAATTATTAACTTAGAAGATAATAGTATATATATTATACTTCCTAATTTTATAGCCAATTCTATTGAATAAATAAATACAGTCTAATTCGGATAGATCTTTAATTATATTTACTATAAATATATTATTAATTCGAATAATAATTTCAATTAAGATTATAGTATTTACAATCCGCTTAATTATCTTCCCGCTAAGTCCTTCTAACTTACTTAAAGTATTCTTATTTATAATCCTAAAAGGGCGGATAACGGAAGATATCTAGTACCGATTGTAATTACTAACTACCTTTTTATATAGTACGAAAATAAGTTATACTCTATACTTTATAGTATTATCAAGCGTACAAGCGAATTAATTAATATAGATTTAATAATTTTGTATAATATTAATAGTAATTTTACTTACCTTACGTCCGTACTTTTATTAATTATACTCCCGAAAAATTTAATTTCTAATAGTAGTAATAGAATCTAATAGGAGTAGGGCTTTAATACTATTATTAGATTTTATAATTTTAAGATTTAGAAATTGTATATTAGAGGAATATTTAATTTAATTCCTACTATTATTATTAAATATAGTAATATAACCTTTAGAGAAAGATATATAGAGGAATTAATTATTATTAATTAATACTTTTACAACCGCCCGCAAACTTTCTACTATAATATATATTCTAACAGTCGTATTATTAAAAGTAGCAATACTAATTTTACTAATATCTAGGAAATCCGAAAAATCGCTTAGTTAATTAATAAGGCTTATAAAGCCTTATAATTACCAATTAGAGTTACCCCTATCTTAATTTATATTAAAATTCTAATTACTAAAGTAACCCTAAGAAAGATATATAAAATTCTAACCCGGGTTATATAATTGTATTCAATTACTATTAGTAAGAGTAATAATAAAGGAAAAGTATATTTAATTTTCGTTAGTGCTTTCGCTAATTATAATTAAAATTATACTAATTTTAGTATTGAAGTCGATAAAGAATTGCGCAATAAAATTAAAAAAAGTTATTAAAATATATATAGAGAATAAAAAAGAATATAAGTATTAATTTATTAGTTTTTACTTTTTTTTATAAAGTAAATTTATTTGTAATACTAAAATTATTCTTAATTTAGCCTTTAATAAGAGAAGCTAGGGAAATATTAATTTTACCGATTATATTCCTTCAAGAGTAATTTTATTATTTATTTAATATTCTAATTATAGTACTAGCTTCTTTAAGTAAATTAGCGGTCTATTAGGAAGATTAGGCTATTTCTATTGAATTTAAATAGTATTAGCTAAATTAACTTTAAATAAACTTTTAATAATTAAGAAAATAGTTAATTATATTATCAAGGTTAATAGGAAATTTATTATACCTATTAGTTTTATTTCTTATAAAGAGATTAAGGATATATTAAAGCGTGCCTTTAATATGTAATTTGCGGTACTAAAGGTATCGAATTAATATTAGAATTAAGTTATATAAAAGATATAGATAGAATTAACAATTCTCTATATTGAATTTAGAGAATTGTAGGAGGTTTATAATAAACGTTTCCCTCTAACCTTATTTATTAATAGGAACCGTATATTCAATACTATCCCTAGTATTACTACTCCTTATAATATTTATTCCGGCAATTCTTCGCTACTATATGTGCTTAGTTTAATTAGTTTGTCTAATAAATTCTATTCTATAATAGCCTATTCGGGTTTTCGCTTCGGTTCTTTACTTACTACCCACTCTCCTCGCTATAATTACCTTCTTAATACCTAAGAGTAGGAGGATTTTCTACTAGGACGTAAATATTCTTATTAAAATATATATTATATAAATAAGAATAAGAAGATAGATAATAAGGAGTTTAATAAGCGTTCGGCTTATTATAATTATAGTTATTAAAGGATTATTATTAGGTTATTAAGCTGGGTGCTCTATTCGGAGGATTGTATACTTTGTATATTTAGTAGTTAATTTGGATATAGATTATTAAATAAAGGCTCTAATAGATAATAGAATCTTTCATATATATAGTTAGATTTAATAATATTATATAAATAGCGAGTACTCTTCTCCTTTTATTAAGGGGGAGATATTATAGAATATTCTTAGTAAGTACCTATTATACGGACATTTGGACCCTAACCCTAACCCAGCTATACGGCACGATAAACCTAATAAATACGGCACCCATAGAGCCGCATTATATAACTTTGAACCTTATAGTCTCGTAGCCTCGTTTAAATACTTTAAACTATATAGGCGGAAGGACTATCTAGCCGATAGTATAGTATACCTAGAATGCCCTTACGCCTTTGGTATATTCTAGCTAATAGTATATTTACTATATATAGACCCCAATACTTAAAACTACACTAGTCCGCCTTATAAGGGGAACCCGGACGAACTAGAATAAGCCCTAGCTAATTAGACTAATATAGAGTAAGAAGCTTATATAATAGGGAGGTACCGGCGACGACGCTAGTACTATAAGAAGTAAAAGGATTGGAGGAAGACCCCTATATATATCTATACGTAAGTACTACGGTATATACCGCTAAATAGATATTTTATAGCTTTATAATAGAATTAGGTAGATAGATTTATATATATACTAATTAATAGGAAGGAAGACTTTAGGATAAGAAGGCTATTAAGCCTAATTTAATTAGAAAGGCTTAAAAGGATTAATAAGGCCTTCGAAACTAAAGTAGTTTATTAATTAAATTAAATTACTATTCTAAGCCTAAAATACTACCCTTATTATAAATAAATTATTTTCCTCTCGAATTACCCTATTATAAAATTTTTTCCTATTATAGTTACTCCTTATAATAATTTTATAGATTTAATTAAGGCTACTATTACCCTTACTATCTAGAATTTAGCCGGCTATAATAAAATTTTAGGGATTAACGATTTTATTAAAGGATTAATAATTATTATCGACCCCCTTCAATAATTACGAGCTCTTTATGACTAAATCGTTTAAGCCTACTAATAGGTTTATAGCGCTTCCGTTACTATTGGCTAGGAATAAGCTAAAGGAATTATTTCTTTGCGCTATTAATATAACGAACTCTATAATAACTACAATTTTACTATTAATATATTTAAGAACGGGTTCGAAGCTTCTAAGCGCTGAATTATTAAATTCTAATAGTAGGTTAAAGAATTTACTAATAAATTCGCTTCCGAAGTATAGACCGCTATTACTAAATTTAGTAAGGAAGATAAGGAGCGTTAAATTGCTATCAATTAGCTTAAAGAAATTATAATTTAATATTAATAAACTATTAGAATTCTTAATACTAAATAGGCCCGCTAATAGTCTATCCTCGAATACGTTAATAAATAAGCTGCTATTAAAGAAGGATAAATTAATTTTATAGATAGTTAAATTAACATTATCCTCCCTAAATTTATTAACTTCTATTAATTTAAGGACCTCGAGGAGAAAATCGCCGCCGTTTAATAAGAGATTTAAAAGGCTATTAAAAAAAGCCTTTGTACGCTCAAAATAAAAAGCTCCCAATACTACTACTATTTGCTATACATTCGAATAACGTACTATTACCCGTACTCTTAGTATAATATACTATTCGTTGATTAATGAACCGCTTATTAGTTTAAATTTGAACGATACCCTTTTCTAAACTTTATAAACTCGAAAATAAGTTAACTAAGTTCGTATAAATTATAATAATACCCGAATTAATTTCTATAAATCCGTTTATTTCGGATAATTTATTAGAGGTTAAGGACTTCCGGGGCTCCTGCCCCCTCCCCGGAATTTCGGAGTATTTTTTAATAATAATATAAAAGATGAAACTAATAATTTTTTTGTGGAACTTTACCTTCCTAACTATTTAAACTATATTTATCTATTTTAATAAACTTCCGACCTACAATAGTAAGAAATTCGACGCCTTCTGACTATAGTAAGTAAGAATTAATACGTACTTCTATGTATATACTACTAACTTCCTTACCGATAATTATAAAATTAATTAATTAAAATTAATACTTTTAAATAATATTTAGAAATAATATAATTTACAAACCTATTAAATTCGGTCTATAGGCGTTGAGGATATATAGAAAGGATATTCTAACGTATTTATTAAACGTTTTAAAAATCCTTTAGAATACTATTGGAACGCGAAGAAAATAGAAGAGTTTAAATATAGTAGAGATATAACTAAATACTTTATAGAGTTATTCGACCTTAATAAAACTATTAGTTAGGCTAGGACTACCTTCTAGAACTAAATCGCCAAAACGCTCCCCTCGAAGATTATTAAATTAATATATTCTATAAGAAGAGGAATCCCTGAAATTAATAACGAATTTATTAGCGCAATTAGGGAAGTAGGGCGAATATATAGAAATATATTTTAAACCCTAGGATATTAGTTAGACAAAGGCGCGCCTACTTTAAAAACGGAGCCTTCGAAGTCGGGCTAATACTATAAAGATACGCGCTCCCTTTTAAACCGAGACTAATCTTTAAAATAATCCAATTGTTCAATTAAAGAGAAGAAATAGGCTTCAAATCACAATACGCTAAAAGGTATTAATTAAATAAATATTAATTAGTATAAGAAGGATTGGGTCGCTTATTAGCGATATAGCCAGGATAGTTACTATACTATAAAATATTTTATAAAGAAGGATAATAATAAAAAGAACTTACTATAATCCCCCGAATTATAATTCCGAACGGCCGTTGTTTTTACCAAATATAAGAACAACGATTATAAAGAAGAGGGAATTAAGACCCTCAACAACGAAGTTTAATTTAAAAAGACTAAAACTACTATTATTATAAAGGCTATATAAATAATAGATATAAATAACGAATCTAATTCGGATTTTTGAAAAGCTACTATAAAGTATTATATAGATTACTTCGGCTTTATTTTAGTACTAACCCGGTATACCCCGTCGTTTATACTCTAAAAAGGCTAAACTTTAATAATAATAGCGACGATTAGTAGCAATTATAAAAAAAAACTTTATTTAAAACTATATCCGGGCCCTAAACCTATTATTTAAATAATTCTACTTTATAATAATATAAAATACTCCGTCTATATTCTCCTTGACCTAAGAAGTTCTATTCTAATTATATTCTTTTATTAAATCTATATTTAAACGTTCTCTTTAATTAAATATATTAATATACAAACCTTTATAGAATTTAACGTTACTACCGACAATATAGGCGGGTAATATTATATAGAGGTAATTATTTTAAAATACTAGGAAGACTATTTTACCCGCCTTAATTTTAAATTTTTCCTAATAAATAACGAGTATAATATTATTTTACCCTACTAATAATTATAATAATATAAGCCTGCTTATTTCTTTAATAAAATGTAGGAAATTAAATTCCCTTTAAATTACTATTAATAGAATTATACTAATTCGATCGTCCTCGGATTACCCCCTACGTACGCTATTACTAATATTCAAACTAAGATTAATACTACTATTATAATTATCCCTAAAAGATTTCGCGAATTCCTCCCTATTATAAGCAAAGAAGCTACTATAAAGATACCTAATTATTAGCCGTAAAATTATAAAATTAATATTATTAATAATTAGACCCCTCCATAGGGTTTTATTTTCGCAATAAGTAGCTAAGAATTTAATACCCTCAAATTATAATTTAATAAAATACTAAAATTAGAACGAATTAGGAAATTTACTACTTTATATAGCGCCCCCCTTATATTCGTTAATAAGAAAAATCCCGACGACCCCTTTAGACCGGTCGTTAATTATTAAGTATTCAACCGAATATTAGTCCCTATCCAATACCCTATACCCCTTATTATAAAATTTTAATACGCCCTTAGAATAATTAAATTCTATACTAAAATCGATTTTAAATTAGGGTTCTTTTTAGTCCGGATAGCTAAAGGATACGAATAGAAGACTATATTTCAATATAAATACAGACTTTTTAAATATATAATTATATTTATAAGTTCAATTAATACCCCTTCAACGTTCTAAACTATAATAAATAATTTCTTTATAAACTTTATTAATATAGGGGTCCTCGTATATTTTGATAATATTTTAATATACGTAAATACTAAGGAAGAATATAACTATTTAATTTTAGAAGTCCTTAAATAATTAATAGAGAATTACTTTACTATCGCCCTTCAAAAGTATAAATAAGGAATATAGGAAATTAAATTCCTAAATTATATTATTTTACTAGAAGGTAGTAGTATGGTTAATAATAAGGTAAGAATAATCCTAACTTAAGAATTCCCGAAGATTCTAAAGGAGTTTCAATCCTTCTTAGGTTTCGCTAACTTTTATAAAAGGTTTATTAAGGGATTCTCAACGTTGGCCTAAACTATTTTAAAAAGTAACGCCCTAAATTAGAAATTGTAGAAATAAATTAATAAAATATCTACCGCGTTCAATAATTTTAAACGGATCTTTATCGCCGCTCTAATCCTAGCCTATTTTAATCTAATAGAACCCGTAATTATAGAATCTAATACATTAAATTTCGGAATTAGAATAATACTCTTTTAAAAGAAGGCGGATAGTAAAATTTACTTTATCACCTTCTACTTATAGAAAATATCCCCAACCGAAATAAATTATAAGATTTATAATAAAGAGCCTTTAATTATTATTAATAGCTTCGAAAGGTAGAGAATTTACTTTAAAGGAGCAAAATATAAAATAAAAGTCTTTTCGAACTATTAAAACTTAGCCTATTTTACCTATATTAAAGTTCTTAACTATTATTAAACCCGGTAGGCAATTTAATTAATTAATTTTTAGTTAATTATTAATTGTTAATTAGGCTATTTGAATAGTAAAGTAAACGCTTTATCCTATTAAGAAAACTTTAAACCTAAAAAGGGGGGAGGCAAAAATTAGCCGATTATAATAATCCTATAAGAAAAATATTTTTCGAATTCAAAAGGAAGCAATTTCCTCCTATTAAAAAATAAGCTACATAGTATTATAACCCTACAATAGAATGATGAATTTATCTACTAATTTAAGGAAGTTAGAATTAGTAATCTAATTTATATAAAATAATTCGGGAAGAACGACGATAAGGACTTCGAGAAGCTCGACGATCTATTATGCCGAAAGAACCGCCTCTAGATACCTACTACTCTCCAATAGGAAATTATTAATTCTAAATACAATACTAAAAGTACCGGCCATATAAATATAAATAAAATAATAGAATTTATTATAAGGAACTTTTAGTAGCCTAAAATAGAGGAGACAATTAGAGAATACGTCCGTAGTAATTATGAATATTAATAAAATAAATTACTTTATTACTCCTCCTATAGTTTACTATAATTTATAGAATTTTATTATACCCTTTAAAAAACTATTATAATAAATTTCATTATAGATCTACCCCTCTCTAACGGCTATAATTCTATATAAATTATAGTAGATCCCTTTATAAAGATAATTTACTTTATCCTCCTCAAAATTAAAGGAAAGAAGACCGAAGACTTTATTAAAATTTTTACCTACTTATACTAACGATTATATAGGGTACCTTTAGATATTATCTTTAATTATAATTCAAAATTTATAATTTATTTTTAGAGGGACTTTTTAAAATTCGTTAGTATTAAGAGCCGTATAAATATAGTATTCCACCTCTAAATAAATAACTAAATTAAATAATTAAATTAGATCCTTAAAATATACCTTCGTACTTTTATTAACTATAAAATAAGCAATTAAAAAGATTTATTAACTATTCCCGAATTTATATATAATAATACTATCTTATTATTAATTAATATTTCCCCGTTCTATACTAACTACGGATATTACCCTACTTTATATAATCCCCCTAATAGTACGCTCTATAACCCTAAGAATCGTTTCTACGCCTATTAAATAATTTAAATATACGAATACGCCCGTAAATATTTCGATCGTACCTATTAAAAGATAAAGGAGTAGGCGGATAAAAAATAAACGAATATACTAATTTACGAGGTAGGATAATTGGTTATATTGAATAGTAAATATATTAAAACTAAACGCCCTTCTAAGAAACTTAATAAGAAGTTCTATAGTCCCTTTAAAATATTATAAATAATTTCCCTTACTGTTACCAATTAGCTCTACCTAAAATATAGCGAATTTATAATTCCTTTTACGTTTTACTACTAGAACTGTATTATACTAGCAATTAGGAAATCCCCGACCTTAATTAAATTTTACGTAAAGTAGCCCTAATAATATTTGAAGATTATAAGGTTAAGAAAGTTATAAATTCTATAAGGGTTAAATCTAAAGTACTATATTGAATTAAATAAAAAGAATAGAATAAAGCTAATAATTTTATATAAGAATTATAAGAGAACTTCTTTACTAATAGAATTAAAAATTAAATTATTATTTTCTATAAGTACTACCCAAATAAACCGTAAGATCCCCGCATCCTTAAAGAACGGTTAATAATACTATAAATAGTATTACAATCCTCGCCGGCTCGAAGCGAGCCTTAAAGAAGAGGGAACTAATATTATACAAATATTTGGACCCTAACCCTAACTTAATTATATAGTACAATAAACCCAATAAATATAGTACTTATAGAACCGTATTATATAACCCTAAACCTTATAGCCTTATAGCTTCGCTTAAATACTTTAAGCTATATAAGCGGAAGGATTATTTAGCCGACGGTATAATATACCTAGAATACCCTTACGCCTTCAGCGTATTTTAACTAATAGTATATTTATTGTATATAGACCCTAATACTTAGGACTACGCTAGTCCGCCCTATAAAGGGAATCCGGACGAACTAGAACAAACCCTAACTAACTAAACTAATATAAGGCAAGAAGCCTATATAATAGGGAGGTACCGGCGATAATACTAGCGCTATAGGAAGTGAAAGAATTGGAGGAAGACCCCTATATAAATCTATATGTAAGTACTACGGTACATACCGCTAAATAGATGTTTTATAGCCTTACAATGGAATTAGGTAGATAGATTTATATACGTACTAATTAATAGGAAGGAAGACTTTGGGATAAGAAGGCTGTTGAGCCCAGCCTAGCTGGAAAGGCTTAAAAGGATTAATAAGGCCTTCGAGACCAAAGTAGTTTATTAGCTAAATTGAACTACTATTCTAAGCCTAGAATACTGCCCTTATTACAGTACCTAAATACTCTATCTTATTATAGTAATTATTTATTAAAGTATATAATTTATTATATAAGAGTATTCGTTCTATTAACCTCTATTAAGGTTAACGGATTATTAATTAATATTATACCAACCTAACGTTTATCATATTTATATTTAGTAAAGTCGTATATAAGGTCCTAGGTTAAAGCTTATAATAGTTCTTATCTTCAATTTCCTTTAATAAGATTGTTATTAATTATTATATACTATTACTCTATCCAGCAACTAGTTACTTACTCTATTATTCTCTATTGTTATTACTTGTAAAGTACATCTTCGCGTAATACGAACCGTTCTCCAAATTCTTTACTAACTTCGACGATAAATTTTTAAAAATTAATAGCTATAATTAAACTAGCCGTACTAAATTAAGGTTCTTTTATTGTATTATTAATAAAAAGTTCAATAATTACTTCTTTACTATTAAACTTTCTAATAACTATTTTATTTATATAGAGTAGTTCTAAAATATTGTTTATAAGTATAAAAAAATTGTAAAATTCCGAACCCTCTATTAAAGTTACCTTTGGAACGGTAATTGGAATAATTAACGGTCTAAAATATACCTTCCTATCGCTCCCGGTTCGGGCTACTCTAATTCTTAATATTAGACTTATAACTCCCCCTCTACCCCGTTCTCTAAAATTTAATATAATACTAATAGTAATATTTTTATAAGTATAATTAATATTTGTAGCGTTCGTAGTAAAGGCTTCTCCTCTACCTAGTAAAAAGGATAAACTAAATAGGTATTTTAAAAAAAGAGGGATAAGCGCTATATTAAAGAATAATATATTTACTATAGCGCTACCGGTTATACTATTACTAAATATCCTTACCTTCCTACTATAAACCCCTAAAATAAAAGAGTATATATCTAAATTACTTAAATAGCCCTACTATTCAATAAAGAATTTTAAATGATTGAAATCTCTAATTTTGAATTAGATTAGAGAAAAAAATAGCTCTAATACGAAGTCGAATACTAGAACCTACCTCCGAAGTACTAAATAAAGTAGAAGAATTTAAGACCTAAATAGAAATAGGACTAATTTTAATACTAATTATTATTAATTCTACTAATTTATTTTACGCCCTTATTAATAAAGGTTACTAGTACTATATTATTATTAGTAAAAATATTATTTAAGATTTCTAAATCCCTATCGTTCCGATCCTAGCCCGATAAATCCGGGGTATTATAATAATTATAAAGGGCGCTTCTATTTAAGGTATTACCTATTTCCTTACAGAACTCTAAAGTCATATTTTACTAATCTATATATATATAATACTGGAATTCGAGTACCCTATTAACCTTAAAAAGCTATAGCTAATAGTTAATTAAATATATTTAATTCCTTATAAAAAGAGACTCTAATATAGTATTATACAATCCTAAATAAATTATATTAATAAGTCTAGAGTTAAGACCCTATTCCTTAATAAATTTAAAAGGGCTATATATATTCTTACTACTACCTTTATTAAATATATTCACTAAATTATTAAGTAGGAAGGTTAGGCCGCTATAAAAGTCTCTATATTTACTATACAGCTTAAAAATATCGAAAAAATTCTAATTTCTAAAAGAATTTAAACCGATAAAGAGCTCTAATAAATTATCCCTAAAGACTTTTAGGATTTTATTCCCCTATTTAAGAAGTAAGAAGTAGACTGCTTTAATAATTATAAATTGGGAATTAATTTAAAAATTGAATTAAAGAAGGCATTGGATAGTAAGAACCTTCCTCTCCCCTTCGGTCTATTATATAATATATTTCGAAAAAAAATTCTTAGTACTTAAAAAGATACTTTGGGACTTAATAAATAAAGGATTTATCCGGGTTAATAATTCTACTGCTAGAATTCCCGTTCTATTTATTTAAAAGTTGGGCGGAAGTCTCCAGTTTTATTATAATTACTAAATATTTAATATAATTATTCAAATAGACTAGTACTCTCTCCTACTTATTTAAAAAACGTTCTAGGTATTTAAGGGTATAGAATAGTTTTTAAAAGTAGATATAATATAAATATTCTATAAAATATAAATAATAGAAGGAGAAGAGTACAAAATAGTATTCCGGATATACTATAGTCTCTTTAAATAATTAATAGTCCCCTTCGGACTATATAAAACTCTAATTACCTTCTAACAGTATATTAATTAAATATTATAAGAATTTTTCAATAGTTTTTTTTTAATATATATAAATAATATTTTAATCTTTATAAATAGATTTCGGGAAGATTATATATAGAAAGTCCGTATAGTATTCGAACGCCTCTAAATTACTAAACTCTATTTAGACCCTAATAAATATAAATTCGTAATTAAAAAAATTAAATACTTTAGTTTTATTATCTATATTAGTATTAATATTCAAACCGACCTAGAAAAAGTTAAAGCTATTTTAGAATAAGCAATACTAATATCCTAAAAAGAAGTCCAAAACTTCCTAAGGTTCGTAAATTACTACCGGATATTTATATTAAAGTTCGCTATAGTAGTAATACTACTTATAGTACTTACTAATAAAAGAATCTTATTTAAATAATTTATAGTTTATAAAGAGGCCTTCTAATTTTAAAAATACTATTTACTCGAATATTTATATTAATCGAATAGGACCCTAAACGCCTAATTTTCCTCGAGTCCGACTATAGCAATTTTATATTAAGGGACTATTTAATTTAGGAAATATATAGCTCAAAACGTATTATAATATTCTATTTAAGAAAACTAAAGCTAACCGAATATAATTACCCTATTTATAATAAAAAAATATTAGTAGTTATTAATTATCTATAGGAGTAGTAAATTAAATTATATAGTTATAATAGTTTTATAATTCTAACGAACTACTATAATATAGAATATTTTATAACTTAATAATATTTATTTAAATAGTAAATTCGTTAGGCCGAATATCTTTTTTAATTCTCTTTTAAATTCTAATACCGATTAAGTAAAGAGGCGGTAGTCCCGGATATACTATTCTAGCGAAACTAAAATCGGCCTATAGAGGATAATAAAAAAATTTGAAATTTTTAATTTATTCCCAAATCCGCCCTATATAATTACGTTCGTATTTCGGTAATGAGTTTTCAGGGCTTTCGAACGGCCCGGGGGAAAGGTATAAAGGTCTTCGAAAATTTAGATTTATAATAATTCTAAAATTCTGTTATAAAGAAGGATATTATATATTAATAGATTATTTAAGTAATAAAAAATAACGTAAGGGATTTACCCCCTTCCCTTAAATTTAAAATCTAAATTATTAATTATTTTATTAATAATTTTAGGCATTTAAAATATTAGAGGAGGCTGTAGATCCCCGGGTGCCTAATAATTACCGAAATAAAAATTATAAAATTATTTAATTCCGATTAGAAATTTAATATATTCTATATCTATATTATCTAAATTATATATAATTCCTAAATACTTAGGTACTCTAGTAAAAAGAATACTATTATAATTTTAATTCGGTACTTCTACCGGCTATTATTAAGGATTTATATAAGGTAATTCCTATATAATTACTATATATACGGTTCTATTAAACACTAGAGAGCCTAAAAAAAAAGATTACTCTAATTAATACTAGTATTGGACTAATTCTTCCAGGAAGTATAAATAAACTCTATTATAGACCTCCTATTAATTAGAAGGAATATTTATCTACCTATTATTAAGGACTACCTTAATAAAAATATTATATTAAGATTTATATTATTAATAAATATTAAAACCTATACTGAAAAATTTATAAGCTACTTTATACGGTATTACGGTTGGCTATAGTTTATAATTAATAACCGGGGCTTTAATTAGACCGGGTAATTTTAGAATAAATTTTACGAACTAATTGGGATTAAGCAACTTCTTAGTATTGTTTACTACCCCCAAACCGATAGCGGCCTAGAACGGATAAATTAAAAAGTATAAACCTTTTTCAAAGTATATATTAATTAAATATAAAAGAATTAATACGAATAGTATTCCTCAATATAATTAACTATTAATAGTCGTATTAATACTTCTATTAATATATTTGCCTTCCTTATTATCTATAAATTCAATCTAGAGTTAGTAGTCCTAATAGTCCCTAAAATTATAAGAGACTCCTATACCCCCGCTAACGTCCGGGCCTAACAATTTAGCCAAAAACTATTATAAATTATAGACTTATATTAAATTATAATAGTTATAATAGCCTAAGAATAAAAAGAATTTATTAACCGCTCCTGCTAATTTATAAAAAGGTTTTAAATAAGTAATAAAGTATAATTTAACTTTAAGAATTATATTTTACTAAAATTTAAGAAGAAGCTAAATTAATTATATACTAAATATACTATTTTAAAGGTACTCTTACTACTAATTATAGAATTCTCTAATCTCCTAAATAATATTTATAATATCTTTTATATTAACTTCTTTTAACGGACTATTAGAAACCCCCTACCTAGCTAAATCTTAGTTAATAAATAACTATTACCGGTAATAATAGAAAGGGAAAAGGAATATTATATAGAAAAGATCTTATATATTAAAAGTAACCTAACTAATTAAATAATTTTTATAAAATAGAAAGGCTACTATAAACCTTTATAATACCGATTTAAAGATTTCCAAAATACTAAAATATTTAAATTCTTCGAAAAATAATATAAAGATTTTTAAATTAATAATAAACCTATGGACTAATTTACAAAAGAAAATATATTAATAGAATAAGAAGAAGAAGTAAAATTAATATCCGGAAGTAAAAAATGTAACCGCCTACTTAAAACTAAAGTGCCTCCTCTATTAATTTATCCTATTTAGAATTTCTAATATTTAATATTACCCTAATATTTAATCCGACTATAATACTTAAGGACGATAATACTATAATAGTATTACTATAGGGAATCCGTACCTTTCTCTTCTTCTTCGGAAGAAAAGTAATTTTCTCTACCGAATTTAAAAATTAAATTATTTTCTTTAATTTTATTTTCTCTTTTAATATATCCTCCTTCTACTATATTATTTTTATTACCTTTATTACTTCCTTCTCTTCTTCTAATACCCTAATACCTTCTAACCCGTTTTCTATTACCCCTTCTTCTACTAGTACTAATAAATCCTCTCTACTTAATAATAACCTAAAATAAACTTATAAATCCTCTTTACCTAGTAATACTCTATCCCCCTCTATTACCCCCCGCTACTCCTCTAATTTTCTAATATAAATTTCCAATTCTACAACCATTTTACTAAAAGAGTCTCTGCTACTACGGCTGCTACCTTATCCTAAAAGGTTTAAACTATTTTAATTATCCAAATATTAAACCTAATTATAAGGGTATTTAAATAAATAGCGATTATAATAGTAATGTACTTAATAATTTAGATAAACTTTATAATAATATTTACTAAAGCGATTAAACCCTAGCTAACCCGAAATAATTTAATAAATAATAATAACTAGAAAGCTACTAAATTATTTTAATTTATATAAAGGGTCTAAAAATCCTCTTTCAAAGCCCCTAATCTCTTGAATACTATAATTAAAATCGGAGCTAAAATTGTAGGAGCGTCCGGAACTATAATTAAAAATACTATAACGGTAAAAAGGGGGGTTAATAATACCTTACTAATAGAGTAATTAAGTATAAAATAAATAATATCCCTAAATTAGAATTAGTAATTAAATAGAATAAAAGTATTTAAAAAATACTTACGGAACTATATAGCCTTTAGCTATTAATTATTTAAAATTACGAACTAAAATTATTACTAAATAAAAAAATTAGTAAAACGGAGCTTTATTACTTAAGTAACCCTCTATTAATTAGGTAAAATACCGTTCCCAAATAGTAAAAGGCTATTATTAATAAATACCCGAATTCTTCGAATATATATAAAGTATATAATAATTTTTACCCTTATTAAATATATAAGTATTATAATTTCCTAATACTATATATTAAAAATATTAAACAAATATAGTACTCTTAATAAATAGTTTAATAAATTTATAATTTCTACCGCTACCGCTACCGCCTGGGGTCCGGAACGCTAGAGAATTTAGTACAATAGGAGTAAAAGTAAGTATAGGAATAGGGATTAAAGTAATTACTAGAGTAGTAATAATAATAAGTATAAGTACGGGCGTAGACGTAAAAATAATTATAGGTACGATTATAGGCGCTATAGCCGGGTAATAATAAATTAAAATAATAGGCCGGAGTCTAAAAGGATTTTATTTAGAATTAATATTAAAAATAGAAGTTAGTAATAGTTATTTAAGGGTATTCC
Organism: Neurospora tetrasperma FGSC 2508; assembly: GCF_000213175.1. Classification (NCBI taxonomy): domain Eukaryota; kingdom Fungi; phylum Ascomycota; class Sordariomycetes; order Sordariales; family Sordariaceae; genus Neurospora; species Neurospora tetrasperma. The sequence continues at coordinate 3,238,202 of NW_009799100.1, read as the reverse complement.
AAGGTAGAATTAAGGGTATATATATAATATAATCGTAATTATTTATTAAAGAAATAAAAGAAAGAGTAAGAGCTATAGAGGGGTAAAATAGAGGTAATATAAATAATAATTATAATATACAATTATAGTTAGAAGGAGAAGGGAGAGGCTAATATTATAGAATTAGCGCCTAATAAAGTATTTAACTCTAATTAACTAAACTTAAGTACTAAAACAGCAACTTATATTAAAATTACCCTAATTAATTCGGACTACGGTACTATAACGCCCTAAACTTTTAGAATATTCTCTTACTACCTTAAACTATAAAGTACTACTACTAGAGCGTACGGCTATTTAAACTCTAGTACTCAACCTACCTAAAGGGTAGCGTTTTCTCCTTTCTTTCTTTGTAGAACCTTAATATATATATAGTAGCCAGTACCCGCGTATCGTTCTATTATCTCCTTATAGTAAATAATAGTCCATCTCTAATTAAAGGATTATAATTACTTATTATTATAAGGCTAGCGCCCAAAGGTATTATTTACCTAGCGTATAAGCCAAGCGTACCCTCTAATTAGGTATATAGGCCGGTCGGCTATCGGTAGCCGTTTTAGCGCTAAATATACTACGTACTATTAGGTATATTCCTCGGGAGCCGCACAGGCTATATTTCTAACCTTAATATTTCTAATACTTTTAATACCCACACTTTTTATATATTTAGTTAGAAGCTCTATACCTTACTAGTACAAACTTCTCTCTTCCTCTTTATTAATTATTTTAAATTCTTTTTGAAGCCTACCTATATATATACCTTGTAAATCCCTTACATTATAATTAACCCTCTTCTCAATTACCCTCCAACTCCCTTAAGCAGTCTCTAATATACTCACCGCCGCCCGGTTACTGAACTTTTAACTACCGAAAAATACTCTAACTGTTAACTAACTTTTTTTTTCCTTTTACTTTACTATATTGCGCTATAACTTCAATTCCTTAGGTTTAAAACGCATCCGAACGCTAATAGTAATTCGCTATTGCTATTCAAACCCTCATTGGCAAAATCGGCCGTCTCTAAACTATAATCGGGAACTCCAACTCCGGCGCCAGTCAATCTAAGCTAATCCTTCCCCATCTTAATAAATTTACAGGTAATAAAAAAGATTTTAATACGTAGATCTATATAACCGAAGTAAAACTATATATCAATAGCCAAGCTATTAGTAATTTAGAGGCTTAATTCTATTACCTCTACTCCAACCTTTTACTAGCCGTCCGTCGGACCCTATTCGCCTTCGCCTAATCTTTTCTAACTAATTAAACTCCGGAAAAACTATTCGAGAAACTTCGGCTTAATTATAACAAAATTAACTAAAATAAGAAAGCCGGGCTCGAATTCTTTACTCTATAGTAAAAGCCCCGGGAATCTATCTCCCACTTTCTTATCTATTTTAAGGAGGTCCTTTATAGAGCCAAAACTAATACGTAGCCAGACCAAGCCATTATCAATTTATTAATATCCTCCCTTAATAATAAATAATTCAAACGCTTCCGTAAACGGCCAAAAGCTCTAAACAGCTACCTAGAGCTTTATAATTTCCTTCAGCGCCTTAACAATAATAATTTTCTTAGGGGGAATAATACAAGGTACTCTAATACCGCCGTCTATATCAATAGGGGGGGAATTAATAAATATCGCTACTACCCGGACTGGGAGCTCTAACTCTAACGGCGGACTATCGGAAGTATAGTGGAAGAAGTAGAAGAAGAAGGGTACCTATATAGCTTACGGCTCACCATCCTATTAGGCCAACGTATACCCAAATAAGAAGGTCCAGATCTAGTATATCTAGATTACTCTAAAATCGGAAAGGGGCCCGGAGGAAGACAATAAAATTAATAATAATAGCAATAAGTATTGAGGTATAGACATTAGCCTAGTAAGACCCGAAGGGTGTTGGGGCTCCTAATAAGAGTTCGGCCGGACTCTAAAAACTCCCGGCCCGGGAAGGCCGCGTATACCCTATTTATACGCTAGTAGTAGCGAATCTTACTAAAAATATATATACTAAGTACCGCCGTAATTACTAGAAAAGGCCGGCAGTGTACGGGTCCTATAATAAGGTTGGCAGGGCAGTAATCTTTATAATTAAATGGAACTGGGCGTTATAGGGCGTCTAAAAGATGCCCGGTACAGTAGCTACCGTATAGTCCGGGGGTATAGCCAGCACTAACGTACACGTAAATAATAGGTATTAAAGTAATAAATAGGACTTTCCTAGGGAGATATACTAGTAACTCTATTATTAATTATTTACTTAATCGTTTTCTCTTACAAAAACCCGGGCAATAAAGAATTAGGAGTGCTTAGGAGCATACAAGGGTACTAGAGCGTCGTCTAGCTTGCTAGAGCGCTTACTGGATTCTTTCTTATATATAGTATTTCTAACTATTATTCGAAGGGGGAGGTAGGAAGTAATATTACAAGGCTGGCGCCTAGGAGTATTATTTACCTAGCGCATAAACTAAGCGTACCCTCTAATTGGGTATACGGGCCGGTCGGCTATCGGCAGCCGTCTTAGCGCTAAATGCACTGCGTGCTATTAGGTACATCCCTCGGGAGCCGCACGGGCCACATTTCTGGCCTTGGCATTTCTAGTACTTTCGATGCCTACACTTTTCGTATATTTAGCTGGAAGCTCTGTGCCTTACTAGTACAGACTTCTCTCTTCCTCTTTATTAATTATTTCAAGCTCTTTTCAAAGCCTACCTACGTATATACCTCGTAAATCCCTTACACTTACGTAGTATTAAAGTGCTAGAATACTCTAATTACTAATAAAAAAGCTATAGTAGTAAAGTCTTTTAAGAATAATAGTATATCTATCCTTCCAAATAGATTAGAGAATTACCTCATTAATATTAAAAAGATCGACCAAGCAACTATTAATTAGAGAAATTAGGAAATAGTTATTAATATTACCGTTGGTATTAACGATTTTAAAGCTATCCTTTTAATTGAGGATAATGGTATTGCCTTTGAACTATAAATAAAGGAAGTTATAAAATTTGGAGGTTATTACTAATTCAAAAAGGATAAGCTTAAAGATTAGTATTTATAATATCGCTTACTAATATTAGGGAATAAACTAAACCTTATTAAAAGGTTAAAAGAATATAATAAATAATACTAGTAATTAGCAATTTAGTTACCCTAGCAACTAATAATTATTATTAATAAATAAATCAAAATCTATTATTCTTATTAGAATTAATAGATTTACTACTACTAATACTCTTAATAATATCCATATATATATAAGCAATCCCTCTACCTTCTTACTACTAACGCTCTACCTTAAGCCGGTTATCCCATTTACACTAATACTTACCCAATTCAATTACATAACAATAAATACTACTAATATCCTTAAGTCTAACTTCGAACTTAATCTTTTTACAGCTTCTATTACGAACCTAATTATAGTAGGTTCGTTTATAGGCTATATCCATAAGGGCAAGACCTTCTAGTATATTAAAAGACGAGGGCTTTCGTAGTACGATAATGTAGTTAGCGCCCTGAATAAATTATTAGGCATTAGGATAATCGTTTATAATGTCTATAAATAGGAAAAGCGAATTAGAGCGAGAGCTTCAATACTATGGGTTTATTTACTTATAGATGAGATAGATCTCGCCCAAGATTAATTTCTATTTAGTTGTAACTACTATAGCTAGATTACTAGGATCTAGTTATGTAGGGAAGGTTACAGGGAGGAAAGAAAAAATAAGGGCAAAAAGACAGGGCACTAGAGAATCTAATTTATAGTGCTCCGGGGTAGTAATACGACTCCCCCACTTATTTTGGTGGGCATAAAATGTGCAGAATCGGGCATATGTATGTATAATTATGCCTGATTTCCAGGGAACCTAAAACCCAATAGCACGAGTCTTTGCGGTATGTCTCTCTTTTGTATGCACATCGAGGTAGGTATTTCATGCTTCGTGGTTGCGTTGCAGGGTGTCTCGCTTGCGGTTGCTGGTCTTTGTTCTTGGGGGTCGTTGGGAGTTGTCGTTCCCAGAGTTTCCCCTCACCCGCCGCAGCAAGCTGTGTCTTGGCTGCACTGTGAGTGGAAGGCTGCTACAATCCAGAAGCCTCAGCGTCAGAAGGAGGCTAGCGGGCTTGGCCTCGGCCTATAAGAGGGTCCAGCCCGCCCACCTTTAACATGACGACATCCCAGGGGTTTCATGGCGCAATGCTCTCAACACTCTGCCACCAAATCACAACCGCAGCATTTTTGGCACGCTGAGTTCCCCATTGTCTCCTCGAGCTCTCCAGACAACCGGACAAAGAAACGAGCCGTACAGTAAGTAGCACACGGAAGCATGGAAGCTTCTGACCCCCCACCACAACGGGTTGCCTCTTCGCAAGTAAGGAGATGCAAGACACGGATGGAGCTTCTTAGCTTCGCAGCTTCACAGGCAGACGGGTCCAGACCACGTCTAAAGGGTGGACATCTTGATACATGCAAGCTACCTGCAATGGTATGGCATGATCAACGGGATTCCCGAATTCAAACATCCATCGAGACGAGGACGGGTAACCCATCGCTGGGTCCGACGGCGAAGGCGTGAGACAAGTGGACTGACGTCAAGATGTACGCCTGGGTAAACATGAAGGGTCGGCAGCGGCGCCGTCTAGCCTGGTATCTGGAACACGGAGCGGAAAGGAGAGCACTTCAATGTCTGTCTTGGATTCCCATCTCGATATGTTCAGCCACTCACACGAGCGATGACCGAATGCGGAAGCACATTGCTGTCAGTATGTGAATGCGATATGTACCGGTATCTCACTTGGGGAGACAATAGCAGCAGTGGCGAGCCATAGCGACGCGCTGAATGAGAAAGAGGAAAGGGGGTGGGGGGATTCGGGAAAGAAGTATTTGCTGGCCAGAGAACCAGCCCGACGATATCACGCCTTATCCCGAACGACATCATGATAGTCAGTGGCTTGACTACATGTCGACCAGAAGATGAAGTCTTCGTTAATCACAAACCTCCTCAGAGATTCCAGTTTCACTGACAGCCAAGTTTTGCCGACCCCGTTTGCCTGACCCAGCATGGTCTGGACTGCTAATTTCTATCCTCCCCGGCCTCAACTATACGCAGACACCAACTATCAGGTCATTCAGCTGTTATACACCACAGCGTAGGCAAGTTGACATCGTGGTACCGTGCATTTCGTGCATGAAGCTATGAGGAAGATCCTGCCGAACCAGCAACTTTTCCAAGTTCTTCAGGTCAGCCCCTGAATTTCATTACTACACAATTACTCCCTTGAGACAGGGGATGTTGTGGGGGTGGCTCTGTGTGAGCTGATGGGTGCGAATATGAGGCAACTTGTCCATGAAAACTGGACGGTTCAGACAATTGGATTCGCGATGTCTACAGGATGCCGGTACGAGACACGACGTCAAATGTCACTGCGAAGCGGCAACGCACGTTATGAGATGATGCGGTAGTACAATCTCACTTGCACCGGGTAGCTGGTGTAGGTGATGTGGAATTGCAGTTTGCATCCCCGAACTACCCAATACGCGCCAAAGTACTACTATCTCAGCAACGCCCGTCACATCATCTGGCCATCCACGAGTGTCAACTATTATTTGCAAACAACTCCAACCTCCAAGATTTCCTTTACTTCATCCGCCCAAAACCTTCATACCCTCCCTTTGAGTACGACCCTCTCCAATGGCCAACCGATACCCCGAAGTCTTCCTGTTGTTTCTTCAGCTTTCTGAAGTACCACAGATACTCAATATCCGCTATACTCCCCCGGCGGTTCTTTGATGGCTCCTTTCTGCTCTTGTGAGCTCCAGCCGGCGGCCATTGCATCACTAACGCTTACTCCCGACGCCACTTCAGTGAATCTTCCTGACCCCACCTCAAAACACCCAGACTTGTCCCGATTATACATATGGCACTCTCTATCTTTTGAAAACTCACAAACATTGCCCGTCCCCCCAAAAAAAGAAAGGGGGAGACCGATGACCAAAAAGATATGGGCGTCTCCCTCTCTATAGAGTGATGAATGGGTTTAGCTATGTGGTGTTTCCCAAGCAAACCAGCCAACCACAAAAAAAAAAAAAAAAAAAAAAAAAAAAGAAATTGAAATTTTTTCCTTTAATTATAATTTCATGTAAAACTAGAAGACAGAAAAAATCAGCAATTTGGCAACCGGCATAACGTGATAGGCCCCAATTCCATATATTACCCTCAGGCACTCTTGTCTCTAACTGGGACCGGTTCCACCGTCTCTAAGGAGCAAGAAGAGCTGGGTAGTCGGCCGGTCTGTTCGTCATATGCAGATGGAAAACCCGGTCTCGAGGTCGCGCGGAACCTTTTGGTATATATGTACGTGCAAACGAAGAGGATGCTGGGAAGAGGACCCTTCACGCCAGCCTTGAAATGAGGCAGGCACAACTCACGGGCGTATCGTGAAAGCGAGGCGATAGGTTGCGCTGCGCAGCTTCGGGAAGACCATGGTGAAGAATGAACTGCAGGATTAAGGGAACATGGAGGCGGTTTCAATCACCTCGTCTTTGGTCGTCATTGTGGACTAGAGTTATGTAGGTAAGTGGGTTTGCTGGATATTAATCTTCAGTTTGTCCCAGTTCGTCCAGATGATGATACACAGCTCAGAACTTGATAAGTATGTATATAGGATATTGTCATTCGCCCGTCAATTGCTTCTCATGGTAATGGCAACAAGGTTAGTCTGGGCACGTAAGGTAGGGTGAATATCGAAGTTCCCGTCCCGTATCACCAACTGAGTTAGCCATATACTGCCATGTAGCGAATCTGCTAAGGATGATCGTCACTTTTATCAGGGTCGTTGGTGTGCATAAGTCACGAAAAGCCCTATCAGCAGAGAGGGGCAACCGTTGCAGAGTATAAGTCAATGGATTGACAAAGAATGCTACCTGCAGGGCTACTTTGTACCAATCACGACGTCGCCGATGACGGACAATGTTGTTGAAGATTACAGCAGCACCAACCAGATGGGTGGCCTCTCAGGATTGTATGGGATTGTCGATAAGAGAAACTGGCGATATTAATCCAAACCAAATGCAAGCTCATCAACGATGAAGATGGGAATTTGAAGCAAGAAATCTTGTAATGACTTTCTGTTGGCGATGAGCATCAAAATGACCACTTGCGTTAGTTTCCACCCGAGGACTGGCTGGGCAGCTATAGTAACATCCTCTGGAAATCAAGGCAGTTAGCGTAAGATGGTCGACCATGTCAGCAGGCCAAATACCTTCTTGAACAACCACCAATTACGCCAGCAACTCCCATCGTAATCCGTTTTCAAGTTATCTCTAAACAATATAACAAACCTTGCATCATTACACAAATTTCGCCAATTGTTGAAAACTCCATAAACTCGACCAACTATTCAACTTGGAGGTTTTATATCGAACAGAGTCTCAAAAGAACGACCACCCGGAGCTCAACAGCCGACAAGAGGTCTCCGCTCCGTCTCCGTACCCCGCATGCGGAGTTGCTACCGCCCGCGGTCGGCCCCGGTCCCGTTTGGCCCACAGTATGCGGAGTTGCCCCTGTGGAGTGGCCTTTGCGGAGCGGGGGGACTTATCTTTTCTGCAACTTGTAACGAAGACTGCTGATCCCTATGGAGCACCTCGAAAGTCGAAATCCCAAAGCTGGAGAGAAACACTGGAAATCACTGTCGAACTGAAGTTCTGTAGTCTACTCTTTCACTTTCGCCATGGTGTTGTTCTGGAGCTTGGCCCTCAACACCAGGCTCTTCAATAACAAGCTACAAGGAGTGAAGGAGAGCTACGTAAGTACGAGCTCTATCGCATCGCATATTCTTTATCTGATCTTGACCCGATATAGTGTATCACATTTATCGGCGGTACTGCGCGTGTCGCGGGCATCCGTTCGTATCGCACTACGAGATCGGGTTAGCTCCAGCTAGGGTCTATCGCTGCATGTAACGATAACATGACCGAAACGGGCAGGCAACAGCCACCCCGCGATCGCTCTCTGATAGCGTTTGCTTGATATCAGCACCTCGACAGCGCTTCCAGGAGGGTGTGTTTCTGCTTACGAGTCGTTCTTAGAAACCCCTACTTCTCACGATACATGTTGACGCGGGAATAGGTACGGTCCGGGCACTACCTATCAATGGTGCTGACTGTTGGCAGGCTCGCTTATTGCTTCAGTGGATTTTAAGAGAGCGGCTTAAGCCAATGGATGGCGCGATCCATGGCATGGGTGGTGTAAGTTGTAGTGCACTAACTATATTCCACTATAGCTCCGTGATTTGTTGTTAAGGTTATCGCAACTCGCTCTCGGTGTCAATGGTGACACCCCTCGGGCCTTTGTGTCACCGTCTCATTCTAGATCCCTTCTACAGCGCAAACGGCAACATTATCTTGGCTTGGTTGGCAATAAGATCTCAAGAGAAAGATCTGGTATCATTCTTTGCGTTAAAACACGCGAGATCGGGGTTGTCCCAGCTGAGTGGATGGTACCCGTGTAAGTGCCGCGACTGCGAGTGCAGATCGCCCGTGATAAGGAGCGTTTTTGGGACATCGACTTCGGATCAACGTTTCCTTGATAAGAAAAAGAGTTACAGTAAGCAGTACGACCCTCCCCCATTCACGGACATGTTTTCCGACACATTATGTATGTCGTGTGTCCATGGAAACTTTGTTTTGGGGAGCTGTCCCATCAGTCTTCAACCTCTCTTCACTTCCCCTGTTCCAAGTGCCGTGCTTTGCCCTTTGGGAAATGCCACTCTGGGAGTTCAACAACCGGACAAGGCCCTGTTGATTGACCTCATCTTTCTTTTCCCACATTGACAATCATTAAATCGTCATATCTCCCTCTGTCCAATCTTCTCCACCGCTAGGCGTGAAAACAGTATCCATACCACGATACATTCTCGCCTTATACCGACATAGGACGACCACTACCACAACAACGGCACGCAGCATCGGACACGGAGGGGTGATATATCCCCGAAAAACCAAATTCCAAAATGTCGCTCTCCCAAAAAGGGAGCGCCACCATTCTCGACGACCATGAAACCGCCATCCCCTCCAAAGACGACGGCGGCGACTTCCGCGCCATCGACCCTCACTCGGGCGTCAAGCGCGGTCTCAAGACTCGACACTTATCCATGATGGCCCTGGCCGGCATCATCGGGCCCGGTCTTCTCGTCGGATCCGGCGGTGCTCTACATTCCGGCGGCCCTGCGTCGCTGCTTATCGGCTTTGGAGTCATTGGCCTCATTGCCTTTTCCATCATGCAGAGTCTGGGCGAGCTGACGACGCTGTACCCCAGCGGAGGCGCGTTTACGGATCTTGGGGATAGGTTTATTGATAAGGCGTTTGGTGTGGCGGTCGGGTGGAATTATCTTATCAGTCAGTTTCAGTTGTCCCTGTGCGATTTGTTGACTTTAGCTGACTTTGTGTGGTTTAGTTTGGGTTTGTGTCCTGGCGAACGAGTATAATGTGATTTCGAGCGTCATGGTGGATTGGAGCGATAAGGTTCCGCTTTGGGGGTACTTTTTGATATTTTGGGTCAGTTTTATATCTCTGTCAAGCAGGCGTATCATGAGGAGACCGAGTTTAGGGTGGTTGCTAACATGGCAGACAGTTCGCATTTTTGGGCTTCCAACTCCTCGGTGTCGAGACGTTCGGTGAAGCCGAGTTCTGGCTGGCGCTTATCAAGCTTATGGGCCTGGTGGCCTACTTCATCTTTAGCATCGTGTTAGTTTGCGACGCTCCAACATGTTTACGGACTTGTACTGACCCCAGAATAGTTACGTTTCCGGAGGCGTCAAAGGCGCAGACACCATCGGCTTCAAGTACTGGCACGACCCCGGCCCCTTCGCCGATGGCTTCCGTGGGGTCGCCTCCGTCTTCGTCTTTTGCTCCACCTTCTACGCAGGTGTCGAATCCGTCGCCGTAGCCGCCACCGAGACCAAAAACCCGGGTGTCGCCGTCCCGCACTCCATCCGCCAAGTCTTCATCCGCATCGTCGTCGTCTACATGGGCTGCGCCTTCTTCTTCGGTTTGACCTGCCCGTCGAACGCCCCCGACCTGTCCGGCGGCGCCAGCCATGCCCTCAAGTCGCCCATGACCATCGCTCTCCACAACGCCGGCTGGGCAAACGGCACCCACCTGATCAACGCCTTCATCTTCGTTACCTGCTTGAGCGCCGTCAACAGCTCGATTTACATCGGCAGCCGCACCCTCTTGTACATGGCGCAGGACGGAAAGGCACCCAGGTTCCTCGGTTGGACGGATCGTCGTGGCGTTCCTGTTTACGCCATCATCTTCACCAATGCGTGCGGAGCCCTTTCGATGATGAACGTCAGCACGGGCGCAAGCAAGGCGTACGGGTACATTATTAATCTGAGTGGTGTCTCGACCTTTTTGGTCTGGGGCGCCATTAGTCTGATTCACATCCGCTTCCGCGCCGCGTGGAAGGCGCAGGGACACAGCCCGGACGAGCTGCCGTATAAGTCCTTGTGGTACCCATGGAATGCCTACTTTGGCCTGATTTCCAATGTCTTCTTGGCTTTTGTGCAGGGCTGGTCGACGTTGGCTCCGTTTGACGCGGGCAACTTTGTGGATGCTTACATCCTGCTGCCATTGTTTCCTGTGATTTACTTTGTGTACAAGTTCACGTTCAAGACACGGTTGTGGCGGCCGCATGAGGTTGATCTTCAGGCGGGCAGACGTCGGGATCTTGATGAGGCTAAGGAGGTGGAGAGGGGGGCGGATGGGAGGCCATTGCCATGGTGGAGGAAGATATTTTCCAGTCTATAACTGCCTGTTGTTTATGTTATGTCAGCAATGCCAAGTGTGAGAGGAGAATGGAACTCTTCACGGATGATGACAGTACTGTGATTTTTATTCGCATTCTCCCATTTTTCAAAGAAATCTGGCTGTGCTTCTGGATGTGGGTTGCACCGCGAGTGTTCTTCCTAGAAAAAATGATAAGAAACTGGAGGTATGAGAATCCACTAGGTCCTAAGAAGGTCTGAATGAATATACTGGGGCCGCGATATCGTGCATCGCTTCACGGTGCCACTTGCTCCTGGAACAAGTTGATTCTACTTGCGGGTTTGACGAGTGCTGTTTGAAACGACAGCTCTTGACCTCAGGAATAGAGTACGCGACATCAATTAATTCCTCAGCCAATGTATTGGCGGTACTAGTGTTTGAATTTGCGTACGTGTGTTTCTCCTTCCCCCGTGGCATTAATATCTGAACATTGTTATGTTTCCTTCAAGTATCGAATCGTGTTTCTAGCTTGCCATAATGCTAGCACCAGTCCCGTCTTCAGTCGCTGCTTCTCCATGTATTCTTGGTAATTTGGTCTCATGAAGCCAGTTACAACAGCTGGAATATCATCGTGGATAATCTTGTTAAGGTCTCGAAACACGAGTCGAGGAGAGCATTCCGTTAATCCTGGATGCGTTGTAGAGACTTGTGCCATGGTGGAAAACAGAGAAGACGCCAGCTCTGCAACACTATCCTTGGTGTCAGGGGTAGATCTTGGAGGTATTCCCCCCATGGTTTGTAACATCCCGCGATAGATACAGCCTATAACTGCGGCATCACAGACACTGCTAGGGCTGCCGTTATAACCACCGCCATAAGTACAAAACGGTACTTCCTTTATTCGAGCTTCCAGAGTGTCGTGGATTGGTGCAATCAACTTTTCAAGCAAAGCCATACGTATATCGAAAATAGTCTCTGCCCGATAATTAGTTGGGATTTATCGTTCATCATGTGATAACAACCCATATTAACTTACCCAGTACATCGTACGGGCCAAGATGAATTTCATCTTCAAGGATAATATCTTCGCCATATACTAAGCGGTACTCTGAGTCGATTCGAGCCTGTACGGAGATCTCTTCAAGTCTCAAAGCGAAGAGGTGTTCATCGCCTAATTCCCATGCGATGTACAAGGACCTAACCACATCTGCCGCTGGAAGGTTGAATTCGCTAGCGGCTTTTAGCCACTGTGAACACCATGGCCTCGCAATGCCGATCATGTCGTACTTCTGAGCTAAGATCAAAATATTGTAGATACTGATGACAAGTGGATGAGGCGGGACAAGTTCGAATTTTCCGTGTATGATGAAAAGGATGATGCGCAATGGGTAGGCAGGGTCATCGGGAAACTCGACAATCCATGCGGATCCGTCCGTGGGTTTGGCTTCCTTCCACGGACCAAACAACATCTGTTGCCAGACTGGCGACTGTCGACGAAGGGCATTGGAGCAGACGCGAAACCTGCAAGAATTTGCGTCTATTAGGAGATCACCTTCAGGGTCAATGTCGACAGTCGTTAATCCCGATGGCGCAGCCTCAGTGTTGGCATTGGAAGTTCTCAATTCTGCAGCCATCTTTTCGCATAACGAGTGTATGGCGGAATCTGAGAACATGACTGGCTCGGTCATTGCCAGCTGATACTGGGGTGAAGTACTGGGTGTGGTCGAGGTGTTGGAAAACGGCGAGTCCCTCGTGGTGAAATACAAAAAAAAAAAAAAAAAAAAAGGAA
>NW_009799100.1:3087467-3224963 GCF_000213175.1 Neurospora tetrasperma FGSC 2508 | reverse complement strand
CGGGAGAAAGGAATTGTACCTACGGGAATATGTGGTCCTGGTGAGGGGCTTCAAACGGCGGTCTTGGCATCCGGCCACGGTGAATGGAGCAGTCAGTCAATGCCACGAGTTGCGATCTTTCCCCTTGAGATGCCACGAAGTTAAGTGGGATGATGTCTCCTAAGTCGTAGATCCGCTGCTAGTCTTATTTTTGGCGGTTCAAGAACATCCCGTCTGTCTTGGTCAGGTACTATCTGATGTGCAATGTGCATAGTCTCGCCTCGGTCTTTCAAGACACTTTTAGATGCATGTTACCTCGTATCGTCCCGGGAAAATCTCACTTACAATATGTAGGCAACTAGCTTACTAGTTCGTTGATGTTGGGGTCATTTCGAAAGTCCTTGTATACGAAAAGTAAATGGGCAATTGTACTACTACTGAGAGAGTCAAAAAAGGAATGAAAACAACAAATGCAAAGAAAAGCTAAAATACGAAGAGGTGAAGGGCAGCGCCCTGTACACGTGAATGCAGTCATGATGCAAGAGGCCCACTGCGGTGTTCAAGTCTCAGTACCACCTGCCTACCTACCTAGATCGGAATCGAAATTTACCTGAAGCTCCCTAGGCAATAACGTTCTCTCTACACACACACCAACACTTCCCTGATCACACCAACACACCCACCTCTCTTCTTTGCGTAATGCGACTCGAATTACGACCTCAAACGTGCGCAACAACCGACCTCCCATACAGCACTATCTCTGGACGTTTCATCTGGCATAAGCCCTACGATAACCAGGCGACTCGACCATATTCCAATAACAATAGCTTCAGGCGCAACCGTACGTGCCCTGTTTGCAGCCATCTATTCCCTCTCAGAAGCGAGCGGCAAGAACGATCCGGGCAGTGGCCATGGCTGGACTGCCTGACGAGCCTGGCACTTCTGCCACGACGACCTCGGACGCCCAATCACCGACGCTCGAAAACATGGATACTACAAATGATGCAAGCATGCTGTCATGTGATGAGATTATCGAGATCGACCCAGATGGAGATCTACTGCTTTATACGAAACCAGGCCCAGGGCTTGGAGGGCGTTTTAGATTCCGCGTGTGTTCAGCGGCGCTCCGTCGTCACTCGCCAGTCTGGAAAGCGATGTTGTTCGGACCCTGGAAGGAATCAAAGCCGGCAGACGACAGCAGATGGGCGGTTGAGTTTCCCGAGGATCCCGCCTACGAATTCCAGATTGTGCTCAACATCATACATGGCTTAGTCGATCGCGTGCCGTCGTCTCTTGATATTGATACTTTCTTCAAACTTCTCATCCTCGTCAACAAATACGACATAGCTCATATCATGAAGCCTTGGCGTACAAAATGGGAAACGCCAGCCCTAAGCAACCTTGTGGGACCTGATGTACTCAAAGGCTTACATATCGCATGGACGCTGGGATACGAAAGTCTTTTTATCGCCAGACTAGCACAGATTGCAGTTAATACCTGGGTTGATGGAGATTTCATTTTTTTCAGGGATTCCTCTACCATGGATCTTGATGGAATTTTCGTCGAAGATGAGGATTATCTTGGTCCGATGGATGTCATAGGTTCGTGCTCATTTTATGCCCCCTATCGAAGTCGTTGCTGACCTGTCGATAGATTTGATCTGCAACATTCGGAAAGCGGTCATTGAAAAGATGATTGCGCCCCTCAATGAAGATCTGGAAGCTCTAGTGAATTCTACGCCCCGTTGCACCTCGGCGAGTCGTTATGACACAATAACCAGACGCGTATGTGATGCTGCGGTTCTCGGAAGTATTCATCGCGGTATGATACAACGAAGAGGTAGCATACTTCCTAGAGAAAGCTCCTGTATCATCGACAGCGTTGTACATCTGGCGTCTGAGCTGTTCCCCATTATGGATGAAACCCGGACCTTTGAGTCTCATCATACACCGTGCTCCTTGAAAGACAAGTACAAGAAGCACAACATCACGCTACATGACAGCGTCATCACAATTTCCCGGGAGTTCTTGACATCTGAGCATCAGGCATATATGGCTTCGCAGAGATCAAAGACTGGGTTGGAAAATCAGTCTGCACCTAGCAGGCAACGATACTGGTAGTTGCTTTCAAGACTCTACCGGAAACGGAAGGATAACATTTAGGTTTTCAACTTTTCTTGAAAAGATCAGGGTACGAGACGGAAAGCCATGGGGCAAGGAATCCAGGGTGCAGACGTTTGATCTTACACGGAATACAAACAAGCATGTACGGGTGATTACTGAATGAAGGTGAACTTTGGCAGTGAGAAAGTGCCTGATTAGGGCATGTCGAAAGACGACAAACTGCGTGCCTGAGTGACGCGGACACCTATGTTGAGTGTCCACATCTGTGAAAGTAGAAAGGAGAGTATGAAGGCTTAATATCCGGCTATCACCAATACCGGCGGGTACTAGCTTGAATCTGCTTCCTTTCTGCCTGTGAAGACAACTCGATGCCTGTCTTATTCCTCTGGTTCTCCATATAGCTTTTGTGCCCGGGCTTAATGTGCTTCGCCACAAGACCAGGTAGTTTTTCATGTATCTCCTGGTCAAGAGCCTCATACTTTCTGTGCAAGGAACACTGCGTATGATTTGGCAGAACCTCGATCAACTTTATGTTCGAGAATACGGAAGCTGCCACTTGGACAACGCTGTCTGTCTTGATGGTACCTCTGTTCATCAATGTGAGGCGCTGGTCCATATGGATCATAAGACCACCGAAGATAGCCGCGTCACAAAGGGTTGCGGTGCCCCTCGTCTTCCCGCTGTTATAATTTCGAGAAGCAGAACAGGCCGTTCCATAAGGGGGATATCGCCGAGATACTAGGTCATCATCAACAGCCATGGCAATTATGAAGAGCACTTTCTTTCGAATTGATAGTAGGACATCTATGGAAAATCTGGCATTAGTCAATCGGAACTAGCTTCGGTCCGGAATGTGAATATCAAACGTACCAATGATATCATGTGGACCGAGGTAATCTTGATGCTCAAGAACAATCCACTCTTCATCTTCAGCCTCAGAACCTCCTGCCAGACCGGGCTTTCTGAAAAGGTTCACTGCCTGAATGGACGGGAAGCTGTCTTGGGGGCTGGTATTGACGGAGATCTCCTCAATCCTTAGAGCGAAGAGGTTCTCATCTCCTAGCTCCCATGCCACAAACAAGGACTTAAGAGTGTCTTCCGAAGATAGGTCCCCGTGGGCGACCACTGCCCACTGTACACACCATGGTCTCAAAGTGGCAGTTAAATCGTACTTGTTGGTGAAAATCAGAAGGTTGTAGAGCTCGTCGAGATCGAGAGAGTGAGGAATCTGGCTGAACCGTCCGTGTATGATGTTCAGGACAATCTGCAGTGGTTTGACAGAGTCTCCAGGAAGCTTTACAATCCACTCCTCGGACTTGACATTGGCTGGCTTTGATTCCTTCCAAGGACCAAAAAGCATCTGTTTCCAGACTGGCGAATGACGGCGGAGCGTGGAGGAGCAGACACGTAGCCGCTGTGGCTGGGACGATTCAGAGTCTTCGTCTCCCCCTACGTCCAACAAGAGATCTCCCTCGGCGTCGATGTTGATCACGTTGCCATGTGGCAAGGTCGAATTTTCCATTTCGTTCGTGACTCTTGAATCCGACCCATCTGTAGCAGTTTCCATCGCAGGGGAACTGTCGCCAAATAAATCTTCTGTGGATATTGGTAGAGTGGTAGTTGTTTCCAATTGAGTTGCAGCAGAGCTGCTGCTGGAGAAGACGGCGATGGCTCCTCCGGTTGTTGAAGCTTCTAGACAAACTTTGTGAGCTGCCAAACAGACTATTACCAGCGGTGGATGCAGTGTCAAAAAGACCACTGGTCGTGGTCAAAGCTGTCAATTCTGGAGGGGGGTTATGGACCCTAACAACCCACTGCATGCAGAAGTGTGACCTGCAGCAGCTGACACAGAACCAAACAAGCCATTTCCTGTCGCAGAGGCTCCAGCCCCAAATAAGCTGCCACGTGTAGCTGACGCCGCGGCCGGTGCTACTGTTGATGAAACGGGCGAGGGCCCGAACAAACTACCGCCTGTAGACGCAGTGGACGGAAGAGGTCCAGAAGCGCCAGAGAGATGGAGGAGATTGAGTGGTTCCCGGTCCCCTAGCAGCTGCGAAACCTACAGCTGCGGAGGCGTTTGACGTTGTGCTCGGCCCGGACATTGTGGCTCCCTCTGTTTGTCGTCGTCGTCGTCGTCGTCGTCACGTTGGTTGTTTGATTGTGCCGGTTCAAGAATTGGCAGCGCGCAATATGGAAATGCACGCAACCGTACTCAGCATGTCTGGATGTAGGCAATGATTGTGGGGGATGGGTGCGTCGAGTCGAAAGTTCGTTAGATGCAAGATTCGAGAGATGTACTGGGAAAGTGAAAGTAGACCAGTCACCTGTTTGAAATATGGAAAGGAAAATTTAGGTAGCCTTACCGTACAATATCAGACCGATTGTGGGGTGGGGCCTCACAGCCAGCAGCATACAGCCAACTTCACCACCTCTTTAAACCCCATATGACGCGTGGGAAAAGAGACCTGATCTACTCACTAGAGAGTATATCCATTCAAAAACTGCACCTTTGTATTATTTTGGGTCTTTCCATCACGAGATAATGCTAGACTTGCGAGTGTCCAGCCCGACCTCTTTTATGATTGGAGTGCCCATGCTGCTCCACATCGCACTGTAAAATACGGTATCGTGAGATACGGCGGTACAATACCTGATGTTCCAGCAAGAACACAGGCGTTACCTCCACCACGGTCCAGAATATTCTGCGTCATGCATCTGTTTGATCAGGATGGTCTATTGATAAATCAAAGTTTCCAACTCTCACACTAAACTTCCCTCGAATTGGCTCCCTTCGACTTGACAGCTTCTTACAAGATCCAAAGCTGCCTTGGTGTAAGTGCCCTTGTCATCACCACCTCCGATGTCAACAAACTTCCTCAGCCGTTCATCCCATGTGAAAGAAGCGTATGGCAGTGTCTCTGAACTCAGCAGTAGGTTCAACATCAAGACAACCTGAAATGTGAATCAGTCCCTCAGATTGTTCGTATGGAACCTGCAATCCTTCTGGTGAGCATCGTTGCTAGTCCTCAAAATCTCCTTGAAGTCTGCCATGCATTCCCAGCAGAATTCGTATGAGCACTTGAAGCCTATCAATTGAGACACGAGTTTTGTTTTAGCACAGTGCTTGAATTGATGATTATGGTTGCTTGGTGCAAAGAGATGTTCTGTGTCGATACGGGAAAACAGAGGGAAAGGGACCCGAAGTGAACTTCAAGACTTCGTGTTTAAGAAAAAATAAGGAACAGAAACGAGATATTCGTGGTGGGAGCGCTAGTAGCGTCGACGGGTTGAATGCCCATGCCAAGCATTGCGACAGTGCCAGCAAAACTCGTAGCGGCACAGGGAGCCTAGAAGAGCATCAGAAGATCAATTCAAGGACATATACAGTATGATGTGTTAGAGGCTGCGAGGGACAAAGAAGAGCAACTTGTCTTTCCGGTACATGTTAAGCTGCGGACACAGGTGGAAAGTATCTGACAGGGAACAGAGTAGACAAAAAGTCTCAGACACAAACGTGTGGAGAAGTGTTGAAGTCGCTGAGGAGATTGTCTTACATATCATGTGCGCGCTGTTAACCACGGACATTAGCCACCTGCTCTGTAACCATGGAAGGCAAAACACCACAAAAGGTAAACCTACCATCCGCCATTTTTCTCAATGTTTCGCCCACATGAAGGGCAAGGCTTCGACGTAAGCGCAATTATCTTCTCGCTTTGCTTATTCTCCTCCTGTTGTCGAAGATGTTGTTTGTAGGCTGGGCTGTCCGGGTTCTTCTTCACAATGTCGAACTCGTCGCAAGTCATGCCCTTGTGCCATGGCACTTTGTGGACGTAGCATGACAAGTGTCCATTGGGACACTTCATGATGGGCTGGCTGTACCCGCCTTCGTGAATGTGGCCGCTGCCACAACTTGGCTCTGTACACTGTTGGAGTACGGAACGGTCAGCTATGGATTGCCGCCGAGCTAGGGAAATCTAGTTCCAATGGGAGCCATTAACTTACCCACCTGAAGCCTTCTTGGCTTTCCAGCATGTGCTTAGTTAGAAAATCTTCATACTTCGCCCGTGTCTCCGGGCTGGCGTAACGTAGAACAACATCCGCATCGAGACGGTTGTTACACTCCGGACAATTGATGTCCTGCCAGTGCTTGTTTTTGAGATCCGCCGTGATGCTCAAACGAACACATTCGACGCAGACACGCATCGCGTGTTGACAATCAGTAGAGAGTTTCGACAATGGAAAATGAAGAAAGTCTTTCGTCTCTGTGCAGACGACACACTCTATCTGTACGGTCTCGATTTGGACGGCCTCGGTCTTGTTGGAGACGAGCTTTTCGGGTTGCGATCGTGTCTCGACGGTAAGAGTAGCCATGGTCAATCTCAATGAGGGAAAGAAGTTTGAGCCAGCTGACGCCTTGGTAAATGTAATCGTCTCTCCGCAGGCTTCTGGATGACAAAGCTGAGGTGAGGGGCCGAAGAGGGCACACGTCGTTTTGCAGAAACATCTTATAAGCACGAGCGGGCAGGGGAGCAGAGGACTTGGATGGTGACGCTGTCGTCAAGTACCTCATCCAATGGGATTTGGCATAGCACGCAGTATGCAAGTGCCAACGAGCAGTACAAACAAGCAGAAAGCCGGAGGACTCGCTCAACCCCGTGTAGAAAACCTGTTGAATGTTAGAATATGCAGCTGGTCTTGATGGACGTGCAAATACGACGACGGATAAGGCACATGATTTTAAAGTGGCAACAAAATATGACAACCGGGAGTCAAGCCAGCCTACTATGCTGGAAGGGAGTGCCAGTCAATGGACGCCAAGGTACGGAGTTTCAACGTTAACTTTGTGCCTTGATGAGAACGTATCAAGTACTTGAAGGCAGTAGATAACTTGACTCGGCTTGATCCAACTGATGTGATAAGGTGTGGATGAGTAAGATGTATTGGAAGTGTGCTAAAAAGCGTGCTGGTGTGCAGAAGACAGACAGAGGAGCATTTACAAGTAAGATGAAGCTGTACCAGTCACCTCGAACATCTGTTGACGGCAATAATTACTATCCAGGAACATCAGACAGTCTTACCAAGGGGTGTGTGGGTATGTAGAAACTGGTCGCAAACGAACACGGCATCTTACCGTGAGGGGGCTTTAGATACTATGGATGCTTGCATCCCGTGCCATCGTTCGTTTGCCAAAAGCCTCCCGTCACTCGAGGGGAAGCACCTTAACTCTGTATTTCTCCTATCCCCCGCTACGGGCCTCAGGCAGATGCCTTGCGCGAGACGGGCTTTGATCAGATCATGAGCTGATAAACCGTGGTTTTGGAGACTGGTCTTGGAGTGACAACAACCAGCCTCTTGCAAGGAGTGGACAAATAATTCGAGGGACGAAACATCATCGTATGGGTTCCCTAGTAAGAGTGTTAATACTCAGCTTATTTGGAGCTGCTTGATCCACGGCTAAATTTTAATCAGACCTTTGTCATTGCAAATGTGGATTGTTATATTTGAAAGAAAAGGCATGTTTCGACGAGTGCGGAGGGATGGCTGGGTCATCTCACAGTTTCGCCTACGAAAAAAAGATTTTGGAGGAAGATAGGACACAAAGAGGAGGTAGAACAATTTCCAAATTTTCGAGAAATGAAAGGTAATGACAGACATAAATCAATCCCGCCTCAGATGGGGATGATCGAAGTATCAAATTTGACACCGTCTCTTCCGGGTTCTGGCCCGCTAGGTCCTTCATCCACCAGATGATTGACGAGGGCAAAAACGGAAGCAGCCATCCACTCGAGTGTGCGGGGTGCTGTCCTGTGCTGGAAGGAGCGAGAGACATGCTTCAGGACTTGCGAGATGCTTCGTCCAGCCTTACCCCGAAACCTCGCCGCAGGCTGCTGGAAAAGGATGGATAGAGAGCTGGAAATGTATTCTAAACGAAGGGAGCATAGTGGCATAGGACCGACCTTTTTGTCAAAATACGTGGTTTAGGTATCATAACAAGTCTAAAACTATCGCAAAATACATATGTAAACATCCATGATTGGATGAAAAAACCCAATATCTCTGTTTTTCCCACACCAACACCAACACTAATAACCAACTCATCAATCCTCCAACAAGCCAGCGGCCAAAGCCTCCAAATCCTGCAAATTATCCGGCTCATGATCCATCTCAATAACCTTCCTGCCGCCCTCCATCTTGGCCTTCTTCCTCTTCGGCCTGCCATCATCGCTATACTCCGTATCCGAGTCATCCTTCTGGAACCACTTCTTAGCCTTCTTCTTAGGCGGTTCCCTATCGTCCTCGCTCTCGTCGCCGCTGTCACCGCCCTTGCCAGCAACAGGCAAACTCCTGAGCAAAGCCAAGGGATCCTCCTCCACATCGCTGTGCGCATCCAGCAGCGCCGGCTGCAGGGGACCCTTCTCCCTCTCGACCTCCTCACCCCTCTCCCTTGCCTTGGCGCGCTCCCTCTTCTCCTTCCTCCGCTGCTTGGCCAGCAGCTTGTCTTCGACATCCTGCTCCTTGACCTTGGTGGCCTCGCTCTCGACGAACTTCTGCCTGAGCTCCTTGGCGTCGCCCTCCTTCTGGAAGTCCTCCTCGTCTTGCAGCTGGTAGAGCGGGTGGGCGTTTCCTTCGTCGTCAAACACAAGCTTCTGGCCCTTCTCCATGTACTTGAGCAGCTTCTTCTTGGACTTGAGCAGCTTCTCGCGACGGTGCGAGTCGATGACCAACTCGGCGTTCTTGCCCAGCTTGACCACCTTGGCCGTGCCGTCGGGGTTGGTGCCGGACTTGGCGTTGCCGGCGGCGTCGTCGAGGGCGGCATCGTCGTCCAGCACGCGCTTGACCGAGAGGAAGTCGTCTTCCTCGTTGTCTTCTGCCTGATCTTCTCCGAGAAGCTTGCGGTAATGCGTCGACAAGACGTCCTGGTTTTGACGCTCGGCCATCTTGTCGTACTTTGTCCTGACCTCCTTCTTCTTCTTGCGGATCTCGCCGTCCGAGCCTTCGGTGTCGGACCCGCTGGACATGGCGGCGCGCGAGGCATTCTTGAGCTTCTTGACGTCCTCGCCCTTCTGGTACCTGATCTGTGGAGTACCTGGAAGACCCAGGCTGGAAGCAAAACCGTCAAGGTCGAGTTTATCGAACTTGAACACCTCCTTATCCTTTTGCAGGTAAATCGAACGAACGTGCGAGACGAATGCCTTCTGTCCGAGGTATTTGAGATCGGGTGACTGAAAACACTGTGACTGTAGTTCGTTCTTGATGCTCTTCTTCTTGTTCTCTTTGACGTTCACTTTCTGGACGGTCACCTTCTTGTGCTCGAGACGCTTAAGGAAACCCTCTTCTTCGCTGGGATCAAGGAACAAGACAGCGCGACCCTTGCTCTCGTAACGCGCCGTTCTGCCAACGCGATGGATGTAGGTGTCGGCATCTTCAGGGCAATCGACCTGGATGACCCAGTCAACGGCGGGGAAATCGACACCTCTGGCCACGACATCGGTGGCGAAGAGGCAGGAGTATTTTGCGGACGTGAATCGGTTCGTGATCTCGAGACGTGCTATTTGTTTTTGGCGACCGTGCAAATGTAATAGTGGAATACCGGGCTGCATCCGCTTAAAACTTTCGTAGGCGAATCTGACCTGCTTGCCGGAGGACATAAACACAATAATCTTGCTCTTGAGGTTCGTTCGTAGGAAGCCCCATAGCGTGTCGAGCTTCTCAGGGAGAGGTGTGACGATATAATGCTGTTGGAGGCCGACGGGGGTCGCCGATGCTGCGGCTTCGTGAACAGAGACGTATTCGGGGTCCTTCAAGCTCAACCGGGCAAGGTCCGAGACACGCTTGCTTTGTGTGGCGCTAAACAGCAGGGTCTGCCTGCTCTTGGGAAGATGCTCAACAAGAGCGTCAACGGCCTGTTGAAAACCCATGTCCATGATACGATCGGCCTCATCAAGCACGAGCATCTGGAGGTTGTCGACATCGAAGCCGGCCGTTTGGTCGAGATGCTGCAGCATACGGCCAGGTGTGCAGACGAGGATATTCATGCGCCCAAGACGCTCCGCCTCCTCCTTCAAGCTCTTTCCACCAATAACCAAGCCTGCCGAAAAGCTGTGGTTGCGCCCAATCTTCCTGAGAACTTCGAATATTTGGACGGCCAATTCACGGGTCGGGCTGATAATGAGGGCACCGAGACCGTCGTACTCAGTCCATCGTGCACGGTATAGCTTCTCGAGGACGGGAACAAGGAAGGCGAGGGTCTTGCCACTACCTGTCCTAGCAGCGCCGAGAATATCTTGCCCTTTGAGCGCGAGAGGGATGGCGGCACGTTGGACATCGGTTAGGACCTCGAAATGGGATGCGCGCAGTCCAGAGGCGGTAGGTTCGCAAAGGGGAAGGTCCGAGAACTTGTTGATTTCGGTGGATTTGGGGTCCTAGTAGATTGAAACACAATATTTAGAAGCGTGTGCGGTTGTATAGTGAGAAATGGGGGTTCACTAGGACTTACAAGTTCGTCGATTCTCTTCTGAAGCGCCTCGAGGTTCTCCAGCTCTCTTTTCCTCTTCAACGTCTTGTGTTCGGCCTTGTTGGCTTTGGGCCTTTCCTTCTCGGTTTTGCCCTTGCCACCGCGGCCTTTGGGGCCTCCTGGAGCCATTGTGTTTGTGTTGTTCGACCGTGCTGGAGATTGGGCGTGGTGGGTTTGACGAAGTTCCAAAGGTCGGGTCTGCTAGTCGAGCGAATCCAATTGCCTGCGGGTCGTCGCTGGTGGCCTTTCAGTTCGATGCGATAGGAAAACTTTTGGCGGAGAGCAATTCTGCCAGCTCGACCCACCTCATCCACTATAAGCGAGGGGATCTGCAGCAGGGATCTCGGAGGCGCGGTCAGCTCAGACCAGGGTTAGGGTCATACGAGCAGACAAACCATCGAGTTGTTAGCCCCCAGCGACATTATCTCGTTGCTATGGTTCATGATGAGTTGGATGGGCAGTTGTACGGGGTTGAAGTAGGAAATTCACAGTAGCTTTCGCATCGAACCAAATTCAATTTTTAGTGATTTTATTTCAGCGCCCACAACTTCAGCAATATACATTTCTCACTTAGAACAGCAACATTCGAACATCAACACCGTGCCTGAGCAATGAAAAGAGCCAAACTACCATGAAAGCTTAATGTATTGGACCACGAAAAAATGAGCTTGAAGACGGGTATCGCTCGCTCACATGATTCCTTCGTAGACACCCGCAGTGAAACCAACCCACTAGACCCACCCATATATACGTTTCCCAAAGTTGAAACCGATAAAAAAAAGACCAAACGCCTTGCCCCATTCCCAATTTCCTTGCTTTTCCCTTCCATACGTATTCGACCGCTCAAGACCCGTCGCCCAGATACCCAGTATCAATCCTGTTATTCCTCGCCCTCAAACTCTAATTCCTCCCCAAACAGTTTCAGCCGGTAAATGCATGTATGATCCAGGGCTCCGTGGTTTGTCTTGGCTCTGACCAACACCTTGTACGTCGCCGCATCCAGATCGAGCAACTCCTCCGACAGCTTGTGGACAAACATTCCGTGGCTACCGCTGGTCTTGGCATAGTCGTACTCCAGCTCGCCGATCTTGACGTATTTTCTGTTGATGAGGGACAGCGATTTTTTGTTGTCTGCGTCGACCCTCTTCATGTCAGCTTCGCGCTCGCCAGGGTACAACTCGTCCATCCAAGCCAGGAGTCGCTTGCTATCGTCCGCGTCCGGATAGTATCCCCAAATCTCAATGTCTTTGGGCATGGACCCAGGGTCATTCGTCGCGTTCGGGTGGACGTGCTCAACGACGATGGCTTGGGGAATGACATGGTTGGCCATCTCCACGGCGAGCTCGGCCCCCCTGCTGGCTGTAATGCCAGCGCACCAGCACTGGCCAACGTCATTCCAGGCAGAAAGCGCCAGCATGTATTCTGCTTCCAGGGTGACCTGATCCTTGCTCGAAATGGGCTTTGGCTTGCCGAGCAGTTTGCTTAGGTGCTTGTTGCCTGGCAGTGCTTGCGAGTCAAGTCGGTATACGGGGGATGATTCCGACAGGACGATACCAGCTTCATTGCCCAGGCCGAAATGGTTGACTTGAGTTTCAACGTAGTCGTGGTAGTTGCGCATGATGCCGTCCTTAGCGGCTGCTTCAAGTTGCGCCCGAGGAATCTCCTTCTTGACAATATTCCTGACCAGGGTGGTGATTTCGGACTTGGAAAGACTACCTTCGGAGTTGGAGATGGCCGCCTTGACCGTAGTGTCGATGAGTGTCTCAAGCCCTTTCTTGACGGAATCCAATTGACCATCAATCTCCTCCTTGTGTTCTGCAATCCTTTTCTTCAAGAGGCCCACAAACTCATCTCGACTGATGGCTGCGTCACGCGTGACCCCATCGCCTTTGTCTCCTGGTAGATGCTTTTTGACAACCTGGGCAACCTTTTCCCCGTTCTTGGTTACCCAACGTTCCCAAGATTTGGAAACAGTGCCTTCGGCAATCTGCAAGATATGCTCATCCGATGGGCCCTTCTCGAAAAGTCCGGCTTTGATGAGGCGCGGCCGTAGTGCGTCCCAATGCTCTTCGGAAATGTCACCAGTGCCGTCAAGCGTGAGAACGGAGCTGTCCTTGAGCATCTTATCCAGAAGAGCATGCCAGAAATCGTCCTGAATGATGAGATCGCCGTTTGGACCACGTTTAACGTGCACCATCCGGGGAAGAAGACTTTGGATGTTTTTGACAGCACTCTCCGTAGAAGACGATTGTTCAAGGATAAAGTCCTTCAAGTCATTAAACTGATCATCCGTCAGCTGCGGATGACTGGGGATGAACTGCCCGACGTTGCTCCTCCAGTGCTTCCAGCCATACCATCGGATGCTGGTATTCGAATCCGGCGAACCATAAGAAGACGCGGTCAAGACTATCAGACCGATGAGGAGCACTGGTACAAGGAATGTGAACAGCTTCCATACGCCCCATGTCGAACGGCGAATCAACTTCAGTAATCGTTGCATGAAGGTTGGAGGAGCAGTAGTATACGGAGGAGGCGGTGTTTCCCCGTTGGTGGTATTTGACTGTTCGGCTCGCGGCCTGGATGTTTGGTTCGGTCTTGCGGCTGTGGGTTTGGACACCTTGCCAAAGGACGGATACTGTTTGTCAGACATGGATTTCGCCTCTGTGTCGAACAAGTCTTGGTGTTGATCGACTTGATGGGGAGCATGCTGGAAAGAATTGGAGAGGGTTGACGCTGGTCGCCTTGCGATTCTGGGTGGTTCTGGAGGCTCTGGGGTATATCGGGCTAATCGCCTCTGTTGAGCCATTCGCACCACCTCTTCTTCGAGCACTTCCCTCATCTTTTCCGAGTCGGTGTAAACATCGCTTTCCTCCACATAGCTGTTGCCGGTATCGGGTACCACAAGTTCCCTTGTCCTGGAAGTAGGTGGTGTCGACAGCAGTTGTTTGGAAGGTGGAGGGGGTGGTCGCATAGCCTGCCTCTTTGCTTCCTCCAGGCTTGCCATCTCTGCTTCGCTTGCCTCTCGAGCTTGGCGTTGCTCTTCCTTCTTACGCGCGGCCTCTGCTGCGTGCTTCTGTTCGGCTTGACGCCGCGCATCTTCAGAACGCTCACGTTTTAGCCGAGCATTTCGTTCGGCACGTTCCAGCTCGGCCTGTTCCTGGTCCTCCTCGTCGCGTGCTCGTTTCTTGGCTTCTCGTTCAGCTCGTTCTTGGGCCTCACGCGCAGCCTTTGCTTTGGCTTCTTGCTGAGCTTTCGCGGCCTGTTCCTTCTTTTCTCTCTCGGCCTTTTCCCTCTTTTCCCTCTCTTCTTTGTCCTTCTTGTCTTTCTCCACTCTCTTCCTTTCTCTCTCCGCGGCGTCCTTCTCCGCTTTCTCCCTTTCTTCCGCTGCCCTCTCCTCCGCCCTTTGCTTTTCTAGTAGCTTTGCCTTCTCAATCTGATCTTGTAGCTTGTTGAGAGTTTGGGCTGGTTTCGTAGCACGCCGGGGCGGGTCTGGTTCGGGTTCCTCTTCTTCCTCGTCATTGTAGTAGCCACCTTGGTTGTCGTCGTCGTCTTCTTCCTTCTCTTCCTGAACTTCCTCATCCTCTTCCTCCTCCTCTTCGGTTTCTTCCTCAATTGGGTCAGGGCGTCTGGGGCCAGGAGTTGTGCTACCCCTACGCGCATCAAGCTCTCGACGGCGAGCCTCAGCCTTGATATTGTCGGTCCTGACAGTTTCGTGTATCTCGGCGAAGGCCGTTTCGAGATCAGTACCTGCGGCGGTTTTGTTCCTGTCTGGCATAGCCACCAGTGAGGAGCCATAACTGAGACTGAATCTGGTGGGCGTTTGATTCCTGACCTGCTCAACAGGGATCAAAGTGCCGCGCTTTCCGGGCTTTGGCGTGCCTGTATCGGAAAGGGCAGGCGAAGGTGACACCACCGACCTCCGCGTTATCCGTCTAGGAGGCATGGTTGCAGTGGATTTTGTGAAAAGATTGTTAACGTCGTGAAACGCGAGGTCAACGTGGGACCAGTGATTGGAATATGAACTGTCCATAGTGTCAGAAGGCGTTATAAAATCCAAAATGTGAACAACTGATGTTTTCCTTTTCCCTCTGACACAAATGTTGTCGCAATGAACAGAGACGGATGGAAACAATGTGCTACTGAGGGAAAAGAGCCCAAAAGTGAGAGGCGTTACAGAAATGTTGAAGACTGTAGGCGAATGAAAAAAGAAAAAACAAGAGCCGCGCTTAGAGCATGTGCATGGGGCGATCCAAACTCACATTTAGATGTCGGACTAGACGACTGAGATGCCGCCCAAGTATTTTGAAGACGAGTTGCCAGTGACAACGAATCGATGAGTGTTAAGAGGCTGGGCCGAAATGCAGAGCCGTGAGGTGGCTCTTTGGGTTCTTTTTGTGAGGCTGCCGCTGCAGGCCGAATTTGCTTGGGTGAGCGTCCTCCTGTCCCGTCCAGCCAGACAACGAAGCCGCCGCCGGTCTGTATATTGGAGGTCGATCTTCGGGTGGTTGCGATATGTTGATGCGCCTTCGCCTGCGACTGCGACTGAACGGCAACCAGACTTTTGCTATTTGCGAGGCGCGCAACACGTGGCACCCGCCTCCAATCAAGGTGAAACTGCTGAAGAGCCCTACGGATGCCCAAAGTGATTACTCGATACCGTTGGTCAATTGCGCCAACAGATCCGACGCGAGGGAGACCTGAAGAAAAGTAACCCAACCTCCTCGCTGAACGTAGTGAAAAGTCGGGTAGTCGGGTCCTCGGCGATGATGTGCAGCGTTCCCTTGCAGACTCGGCACGCGTGGCTTCGATTGATGGCACGCGATGCTAGGCTGCAGCAGCGATCAAAGGAGAATTGAGCGAAAGCCTTCTAACGCTGGGAATCCTTTTTTTTCTGACAGAAATTGTGGATACGTCGTGGACGTTGGGGATCAATTGACTTTTGCTTCACTTTTTTCCCATTCAGTGTTTTGAGGTTGAGATCGGTGGCTTGTCCAGCATGAAGACAGAAAAGCGCTGAGAAGAGGGGGCCCGGCGGAAGTGAATCAGAAGATGATTATTACTTTGCTACAGTGATGTCTCTGGGGTAAGTAGGGATGTTGTTGATGTTGTTGTTATTGACAATGCATGCATCCATTCGCAAACGGATAAGGCAAGTTGCTGGTGTCTTTTGTTCTGAAAACGGCCTCGTCTCTTTGTGGATGTCTTGGTTGACTCGAGCTGCCTTTCATGTTGAGCTGTAGCTGTCCGCCTTGCCTTTGTTAGCAGTCATTGTCTGGTGAAGGCCTCTTGTTTGATGGTGCCTTTTGTTGTAAAGGGGACCCTTCGGCTGCTCTTCGTCGAAGGTTCCCGTCTGTCTTTGACGCAGCGCAGTCACAATAGAAAGCGAGTGCCCTCAGCTTGGAGCAAGTGGAAAGATTGAAGACGGGACAGGATGCGATGAAACAGCTGAATGTGTGCGCACTGCTGGCGCGGCCGACTGCCTGCCGCAACAGCGCTTCCTTTGCGTTGAAAGTGGAAGGTCAGGCATCAGGGCACTCGCCTTGACTCCCGTCCCCTGTGGCTCGTGCTCCTTCACAAAGTGCAACTTCCCGCCTCGGCTGATGTCAACTCCCCACTTCAGCCCAGTCGCGCGGCGCCAAGCAAAATCATAGCGTTTGGGTGGAGGCTGACGGTTGGAAGGGAAAGGGAATGAAAAGCGCGGGAATGGCTCGATGAATAAGCGAACCGATATGCGCTTAAGCGAGAGATATGCAGTTCCCGTTGCTGTATCTTGAATTCCCGATCTTCGGGGGCTCGAGGACGGAATCAGGGACTTGTTCCACGGTCCCGTCCAGGGGAGCCAGGGCTGTGTCGTGTCAGATCAGGTAGACCGAAATCTCTTGTCTTTCCAATCCGGTCTGATCGCCGTCTCTTCTCACTGCAATCTGCCTAGCACGGACTTGACGACATCGAGATGGGATGAACCTGGGGCAACTGAGGCTCCACCAGCATTCCCAGGCAGTTTTCATTGTCAAAACATCTCCAGGACCTCCAGCGTAAGCAGGTTCTCTAACTGGCGCAGCAGAGACGATCCAAATTGCACGTTCCACCATGGAACATTGCAACTTGCTACGTGCTGCCCGCTGGCTATCATTTAATATAACTGTGTATCGTTTTACTGGCTACTGCGTCTCGAGTCTCCGAAGCTGATATCCGAAGTGGGAAAGTAAATCCTTAGCTTAGTTCCCAGACTCCCGTCTGCCCCTGGTGTAGGGTAGAGACGGGAGGCATGTTTATTCCCCGGGCCAAGACATCGAGAAGAATGGGGAAAAAGCTTGACGGTAGGCTATGCATAGTCCCCCAGAAGCCCGATGTGGGCTCCCCAGGTCTTGACTTTTGTCACATGTTACTAAAAACTGCACATACCTACCTACTGTACTTACCTATCTACCACTCCCCTTTCACACTACACCACTACAATAGAACCATCTCGAGAACTTGGCAGCAGGGGGAGACCGGAGGAGGCCTGGATGGAAGCTTCTCAGAAGCAGATGGGGTTGCCGTGGTCTGGTAGGTACCCCGAATTCCAAAACCTTGCCGTTGCATGTCGCGACAAAACATCCAGGAAAGGCTGCACCCGTTAGAACCCGCAACCCGTCGCAGGGTGCTGTGCAGGGTAGAGGTAACGTGGTAATCCCGGGACGGCGAGCAACGGATGGCAAAACACCTCTGACGGGAGTCTCATCTCAATTTCCATACAATGATCCCATCGACAATCACCACTGTCCTGCTTCTGTTTGGGTCGCCGATGTGGTTCCCTTGTCGTTTCATGTTCGCCCCACGGCAAACTACGGTCTAGCGAAATTCGACAATCGTCATTTCATGACCGGACCCGTCGGTATGCCATTGCAGGATTACACCAGGATGTGATAGTGCCGTCGTCCAGCCTAGACCCATGCCGGTCCATCACGGTCCATCGCAGGCCCAGGGAATGGAAGCCAGGGCCCCATTCCCGGACCAACAGACCCCTCGTTGCAGGCTCCAAGACCGAGCTTAATTAACCTTTGCATGCGCTGCCCTGCCGCCCTCGTTCGCTACTTACCATTTCCTACCAACCACAATTCCTTTCTATCTTTAACCGGTCCTAACAAACCATCCTCTTCCACCCTTTGTCACTCTTTTTGTGTGTTTGTGTGTTTGATTCGTTTCCTTCTCCACGGTAGCAGCGGCAACGGCATCAACAGCAGCAGCAGCAGCAGCAGCAGCAGCATCACTTCAGTTTTGGAAGAGAAGTGGAAAAAAAAAAAAAAAGGAAACAAAGCTATCGCGTTATCGAGCATTCAAAATGGCTGTGGGAACAGTTCTCGTCACCGGGTAAGACCAGCCCTTCCAGCCCTTTTCCCGCTCCAACACCCGACGACACGAACCACCCTCCCCGAACGCCCAGCCCAACTACAACAACACTGCGCCAGTCAGTCATCCTTGAAGATGCTGCACCGCGCTCCAATTCCCGCCGCACGGGCAGTTTGTGTGGATCGCCTTGAATAACACAAGAAACGCCTCGACGGGCGCGCGCGCAATTGCACGCCGCAACCACCCATCATCATCCCATCACGTCCTTCTCCCGTCGTCGTCATCGTTGTCTAGTGAGCGCGCGTGGCGCTTTGCCCTTGTTATTGTTGTCGCGGCTTGAGATATTGATTGTGGCTTGCTTTTGCAGTGGTACTGGCTACATTGGCTCCTTCACCACCCTCGCCCTTCTCGACAACGGCTACGATGTCGTCATTGTCGATAGTCTCCTCAATTCGTCCAAGGCCGCCTTAGACCGCATCGAGCTTATCTGCGGCAAGCGTCCCACCTTCTACCAGGTCGACATCACAGATGAGGCCGGCCTCGACGATGTGTTTTCCAAGCACCCCGACATCGACAGCGTCATTCACTTTGCCGCACTCAAGGTACGTTGCACAACTGCCATCACCCGATGTCATGTCCGTCTGTGTTTGTGGTGTGACCATCAGCTAACAGTTGTATTTTGTGGACCTGCAGGCCGTTGGCGAGTCTGGCGAAATCCCACTGGAGTACTACCGTGTCAATGTCGGCGGCAGCATCACCCTGCTCCGCTCTATGGCCAAGCACAATGTCTCCAACATTGTCTTCTCGTCCTCCGCCACTGTCTACGGTGATGCCACCCGTATCCCTGGCATGATCCCCATTCCCGAGAACTGCCCCATTGGCCCCACCAACACATATGGTCATACAAAGGTGATGATCGAGACCGTCATTACCGACCATATTGAAGCCGAAAGGAGGAAGGCCAAAAAGGCGGGCAAGCCCTTCGAGCAGTGGAACGGCGCTTTGCTCCGCTACTTCAACCCTTGCGGTGCTCATCCCAGCGGTATCATGGGCGAGGACCCTCAAGGTGTTCCTTACAACCTCTTGCCTTTGCTTGGCAAGGTAGCGACTGGGGAGAGGGACAAGCTTTTGGTGTTCGGTGATGGTGAGTAGTCCCACCCGGCAAAAACAGCCTCGAACCCAGATGACAGGATGCTAAACCTTGTATGACAGACTACGCCTCCAAGGATGGCACTGCGATTCGCGACTATATCCATGTCCTTGACCTTGCCAGCGGTCACCTTGCCGCCCTCAACTACCTCCGCGAAAAGAAGCCTGGTGTCAAGGCCTGGAACCTTGGCTCCGGTCGTGGCAGCACAGTCTTCGAGATGATCAAGGCTTTCAGCAAGGTTGTCGGTCGTGACCTGCCCTACCAGGTTGTCGACAGGAGACTCGGCGATGTGTTGGATCTGACTGCCAACCCCGCGCTTGCCAACGAGGAGCTCCAGTGGAAGACAAAGCTCACCCTGGAGGACGCATGCGCCGATCTATGGCGCTGGGTGGAGAACAACCCCAAGGGTTACCGACAAGATCCGCCGGCCGAGCTCTTGGAGAAGCTCAAGGCCAGCAAGGCCGTCAAGAACTAAAAGGGGCTCTCGGGCTCTTCACTGCTTTACGACCACCCTTTTCTTCTTCGTTTTTTTTTTTTTTTTTTTTTTTTTTTTACCTTCACACTTATTACATTCTGGCTTCTATCGTTTTGGGGCTTCTGGGTCGCATCACACTGTTTTAACAATTCCCCCTTTGCTTTATTCCCCCCTTTTTTTCTGTTACGACTTTGTTATGATTTCTTCCGCTACGTTGCTACGTATTGCTCAAGTTCATGACACCCCCTCCGATTGAACGTAATCAACCTCATAGATAGCATCTCATAGAAGAATACCGAGGTGAAAGTCTGCATGAATACTACATGCCGCGTTGCCTTCCGTGTTTTGCTATTATATCGTCATATCTAAGTCATGGCTGTGGGTGGAAGAATATTGAATGGCTATGATCGTTTCTCCTTAAAGCTTCAACAACAGCTTGCCCGTAGTCTTCCTGCCCTCCAGATCGGTGTGCGCACGCGCCACCTCCTGAAGGGGATAGACCTCATGGACCTTGATCTTGACCTTCTCCGTCTTGATCAGCTCAAACAACTCCGTCGTCCACCTCTCCCATTCCTCCGGGGTGACGATATATCCAAACAGAACCGGCCTCATCACCTTGATATTCTTGGCCCCCAACCTCAGAATATCCAGCGGCTCCACCTTGCCCGACGCGTTCCCAAAGCTAATCACCGTGCCCTTCCTGGCCACCATATCCAAATCCGCATCAAACGTAGCCTTACCGACTCCATCAAAAATCACATCCACCCCGCGTCCATTCGTGATCTCCTTGACCCTCTCCACCACATCCTTGCTCTTGTTATCTATCGTCCACTGCGCGCCATGGTGATGCGCCTGCTCGCACTTCTCCTGTCCTCCGGCCGTAGCAATCACTTTGGCGCCCATGACGCTCAAGATCTGCACCAGCAACGAGCCCGTGCCGCCCGCGGCCGCGTGCACCAGCGTCCAGGGCCCTTCGCTGATTCCCAGCTTTTGCTCGATGCCCGCGGCTTCGCGAACCAAGGTGAGGGCTGTGAGACCCTGGAGCAGGGCGGCGGCGGCGGTCTCGGAGGAGATCCTTTCAGGAAGGGGACCGATGCAGCGAGAGGCGGACACGGAGGTGTATTCCGCGTAGGCAGCATCGCCGAGGTAGGCGACGCGGTCGCCGGGGGAGAAGCGGGGGTGTTTGGAGGAGACTACGGTGCCGGAGGCTTCTTTGCCTGTGATTAAGGGGTAGCCCGAGGAGGAGGGGTAGAGGCCTGTTCGGAAGTAGCTATGGGCGGGGAGGGGAAGGTTAGACAGAGTTTATCTTGGGAAATTTATATAAAAGGTAAGAAAGAAAGGGGGAGGGTGAGAGAAAGCTTACGTGTCAATAAAGTTGACGCCAATGTACTCGTTCTTGACGAGCAGTTCACCCTCCTTGATCTCGGGCACGGGCAGGTCGGTCTTGTACTTGAGGACGTCGACGCCACCGGGCTTTTCGATGACGACGCCGGACATGGTCTTTGGAATTTCGGCAGCCATTGTGGAATATAAATATAGGTTTTTGGCTCGGGACTTCTTATGATTTACGCTGGTGGTAGAAATGTTTTTGGTGCCCGGGCAGACGAACGGCGTGGGGTGGATGTTGCGATGGTGGTGTTGGTGCGGGGAAGCGGGAATTGGCGATGTTAGTGGTGAAGGCCGACAAAGACAGGAACAGTTCGTTAAAGCAGCAGAAGTAGTAGCAAAACGACGACGGGATGAACTCGAGGGGGTCACCAAGTTTAAAAGGGGAAGCTCAAGGAGCCGACTACGACTGCGGTGGACCGCGATGGTGTTGATGGTGGAGATGATATCGGTAGCGTGACGTGAACCGGTGCCTGCGGTCATCATCGTCGTGTTTGATGTGTTTCGAACCTTGCTGGCCCGAACTGGTTGGCCCCACGACGAGCTAGAACTGCGGAGTGCGGACTGCGGTAAGGGGACTGACTGCGTTTGCACACTGACTGGCCGGGTGAGAACGGAGAACAAAGTCTATCACGTCAATCCGTTGATTTGGTCGTGATGCGAAAAAGCACCTACAACCTGTACATACAAACAAGATATGGGAAAACGATTCCCGTTTATCCCCGAACCTTTGTCAATGATTGTGCTCTCCCGTCCGTATACTACTGAGCGTCCATCTAAATCCGAACGGCATTTCGAAACTCACAGATAGAAGATAAGACGGGCCGATGATGTAATCAAACACACTATTAACCGTGAAGCAGCCGAGTGGTACCTTGATCAGGTGTTGTTCGGCTTTGGACCGAGTATACAACCTTCCAATAAATCTTTTCATCGATCGGTGATCAGAAAGCATTTTGAGGTGAGATATTCATCCTATAATCATGACGGTGTGACACGGAGTATCGAGAGCTTATTGATAATTATCGCGGAACCGAAGTCATAGCATTCGGCAGCAATATGAAGAGTCGCGGTGTGTCTTACTCGGTTCCCTTCCGTCCGGGTGGCGCTATTATTCGGTATCGGGATCTCGGAGTGGAGCAGCTGAAGGGGAGGGGATCCGCGGCTCCGGATTGAAATGTCAATCCCGGTCGTCCATTTACAGCCGTCTTCATTCAACCAACGATCAGTCATCCTTTGCGGCCAAGCAGCGGCGGACCTCAGGATTTGAGTTGATGATCGAGATGGACCGGCAACGAAGTCTGCTCATTCAGCCATGCCAGGTACGGGCAATTCAACAACTAGTCTTGTTGGTCAGCTTGATCTGCTGTTGCTGTTGCTGTTGCTGTTGGAGATGTTCATCAGGTGAAACCTTCTGTGTAGGAGCTTAAAACGGGAGGAAAAGCATGAGATCAGAAGAACATAAAACCATCCGGCGCTCGGGATACTCATCGTAATATCAGGCCCCTCGTGGCGAAGCAAACATGTATCGATACTCGAGACGTCAAAGCCCGATGACGTTTGGCATCTCTTTGACTGGGGACTAAGACTAACATGTACTATCTCGCCAAGACCTGTCTAAACCAATTGGTGGGTCATGGGCACTAATAATCTGCATCGGTTTTACAGAAGATGCTGCCTGCCAACCACAAAATGGAACGAACAATGACCGTATTTTGTATGGCTCTTGGTTTGAGTGAAACCTCCTGTTAGCCTCGGTTACGCGGATGAGGTCTTCCCGTACGCTATAACAATTCCCTCGTGGCGTCGCGATCTGCAGAGTCCGCCTTGTTGTTTCCGATTCCGCTCGTTTCCTCCGGCGCCATTTCTTCAGCTCAGGCACAGTTCGTTGAAGATTGAGTAAGACGTTGAAGACAGTGACTTGGAACATGCTTGATTGGCGGCTTGATTGGTAGAAGACGAGATGGCCTGCCGGGGCCGACTCAACTTCCACATGCAATAGCAGGATGGCATTCCGTTGGTCTTCATCCCATCATCCATCGTCCAAAACTCAAACGCCACGTCTTCTCGCAATCGCACATTTCACATC
Source organism: Neurospora tetrasperma FGSC 2508 (assembly GCF_000213175.1). NCBI lineage: Eukaryota > Fungi > Ascomycota > Sordariomycetes > Sordariales > Sordariaceae > Neurospora > Neurospora tetrasperma. Next base: position 3,201,913 of record NW_009799100.1, on the reverse strand, counting down.
TCATCAATGCAGTCAGCTCGTGTCTGTTTGTGGAGGATTCCTATCCATTCATCCATCCATTCATCCAACATGCCATATCAACCGCGCATCGAGTGCTTGCGCTTTGGCTGCAGCACCAGTGCACTCGTCAATGACTGGAGGATGACAAACTCTCTGGAGTCTGGAACGAGCGGCGACATGGAGGTTATTGATAGACAGGGGCAGTACCTCGTACTCCGGTGCCAAAGGAAAAAGCAATGTTGAGGAAGCAGTGGCCTGAGTGGACAGAGCTCCGCGGCCATGCCCAGATTTGAGGCTGTTCCACAAAGGGCCTCGCAAGCGTTTTGTTGATCGTCGACTCTTGTCACTCCCCAAGCGCGCGTCCGCCACGAGAGGGGGGGAAAGACTGGTCGAAATCGCCTCTACCTGTTGGGGTACCTCGGAGATTCGCACGGCTGGGTACCTAGGGATATCGATCCCACGGGTGCTATCTTTGGAGGTGGCTTTCCATTCATTCAGCTGAACGCTCCTCGCCAAAATCCAGCTGCCTGGGCTTAGAGCTATGGATCCACAGTGAGAGCTTCGGCGCAGCTTTGGTGTATTATCATCATAGTGTTTCAGAATGCGCAATGGAGTGATCCTGCCCAACTTGAATATCCAAGTGGAAGTTGGTGTCAACTTTCCATGATCGTTTTCCTTTCTCACAATGATCTCATACCGGTCTTCTGCAATTCTACGTTACTGGCTGTTAGTACCTAAGCGGGCAGGCATCTGAGTGACCAACACTGCCCCGCCACCACGTCACCACATAATACACGGTTTTGGATATCGACTGTTTGCCAAAGAGGCGGGACGAGGCTTAAACTCGCGTTCCCTTTGTTCAACTTGAACCCTTTCTACGGCCCAGCCGAATTATCATACCATCGCTTTCATCGGTGACCAGCTAGATTCTCCTCGACAGCCTGCTTCCTCATAACGGAGAGCACCTTTGTCCAATCAGCCGCATATTGGAAGCTCACGTATAGGCCGAATTCTATTTCTTCGAATGATATGGGACGTTGAACCAAACTCACGCAATTACAGCGGCACGGGGCCGAAATCTTGCTCCCGTGGTTTAGCCGTATCCAGCTTGTGAAGCTCGACAACGACAAGGTCGAAATGGCAGCTGTGTCGCCTCAACGTTCACAGGATAGTCGGCGGGCCCGACTCCTGGAACTCGCTGTCGCCGTTGGTGTTACCGAGCTACCGCCTATCCCGCCACTCCCTCCGACCAGACTACCTACCCCGAGCCCACAAGATGATTTGCAAGCGGAAGAACTCCTCAGATACCGACGACAAGCTGAGAACCCTGAAAGCTCACAAAGTACCCTAAAACGAGCCTTTTCGTCTACCAAGAAGCCATGGGAAGCCAAAGAAATCTTCGACGCCCTCGACAACCATGTCGCCTCTGGGGGTTCGCCCGCTGTCGCAAATGTTCTCATCCGAAAACTGTTCGAGCTTGGGGGGGATCCGAACATCAAAGCTCTAAAAGGCAGCAGGTCAGACTCCATCCTGTCTAGAAGAAGGAGCTTGAAGTCCCAAGAGCGGAGTGAGATATTGCAGAAGGCGATCCAGAACCGTCAAACGGACATGGTTGCCGTCTTGGTCCATTATGCAGACTATATCGCGCTCGACATGGCATTACCCGACGCAATACGATCCAAAGACCTCATAATACTGGGCCTGCTACTGCAACGCGGCGCAAATCCTGCCCAGTCGCAGAATGCCCAAATCGAATTTCGACAACTATGCATTTCTGGTGGCCATCCGGATGTTATAGGACTTATTCTTCAGTCACCGGGCGGCTTCTCGTCACAGTTACTCTCCTTATGCCTCATCGATGCCTCACGAAAGGGATGTCTTGAGACGGTCTGGAGACTGAGCAGGTCAGTCGCGGATGCCGACTTTGACACGGCCGAAGCTCTCAGGACAGCGATTGAGCAGAGCAGAGTTGACATTGCACTCGCCATCTTGACGGGGAGACAGCCACCTACACCTGGAGGGGCCGGTCTGATGGAGAGCTTCAAACAGCTTCTCAGTCAATCCATTGGCCCCAATGAGAAGCTGTTCTTGATAGAGGCGCTTTTGTGCGCTGGTGCCCCTGGCGATATGGCGGCCGTCGCCTTGCAGCAAGCGTGCCAGGCTGAAAATGTCGACATGATTCATCTTTTGGTCCAAAACGGAGCTTCAGTTGAGTACCAAGATGCCAAGGTACTATGTGATATCATTACGAAAGGAAACTGCAACCTTCTTCAGCTACTATTAAATGATCGAACGCGTCTGAGTCCCAGCCTCGCGTCTCGGTGTGTTGGAGTGATTCCGACGACAGTCAGCCCGGAAAACCGATATGCCTTTCTCAACATCCTGCTTCGGAAAGGTGCCGGGGGCACTGCGTTGGGCGACGCGCTCATTGCTGCGGTGAGGGCTGGAGATGATCAGTCGGTAAATTTGCTGCTTACACCGTATTTTGCCGAAAACCCTGTTCCAGAAGGGAAGCTCCGAAAAGGCTCGCCAAAGATGAAGCACGCCCGACATGAAGTGGCCTCGGTAGACCACTTGAATGGAATGGCTCTAAACAACGCAGTCATGATGGAGAACATAGACATGGTGAAGAAGCTTCTGACAGGAAAGCCGTCCCCGTCAACGCTGGAGCAAGTGTTTCCGCAGGTCAAGAAGTTGGCTCCTAATGAACGTTACCTCATTACCGAGGCTTTTCTGGCTGCTGGGCTTTCTGGGCCCTGTCTATCCGCTGCGTTGACAGGGGCAATCGAAGAACAACATCCCAGACGAGACGACAGGTTCATTTCCCTTCTTTTGCGATACACTGAAGGCACGTACTCCGACAATAAATTTGGAGTCTTGGCTTCCATTGCTGTTGGGGATGTACCACTCTTGCGCAAAATGCTCAAGAGGCCACTCTCACCTCAAACGTCTGTTGCGGCTATGGCTAAAGCCATGTTGATTAAACATCAAGAAGTCCGGTATACGATCGTGGAGTTATTGCTTCAGGCAGGCGCTGGTCGAGAAAGGAACGAAGTATCCGCGGTGCTGTCACAATTACTAGCTGCCCAACCCCTGGATGTACAGCTATTTTCTCTTCTGCTGAAGCATGGTAATGTGGATGCCAACTTCAAAGACGGCGAGCCTGTCACTCTCGGTATGCTTGACCTATACGTTTCTGTTCTTATAGATAATGCGTTTCTAACCCTTCAAAGCTGTTTGCGATCCCGATCCCGCCATCCTCGAGCTTGTTGTCCAGTACGGAAAGCCGACACCTGAAACAGTGAATCGCGGCCTCAACGATCTTTCAAAAGTGCCAACGACAGCTGCAAAAGCTGCCAAAATGTCTCTTCTTCTCCTATGCCATATCCCACAGAAGGATCACCTAGATGTTCTTTTATACCACGAGGTTCAGACTATTCTTCAGATGTCATTGGAAAGTCGCAACTATGATGTCGTTGGAACTCTTCTCTCAGCCGGTGCAGACATCAATTCCCACAACGCCGCCGCATTCTGTTACGCCGTAAAGGCATGTAGCACACAGTTGACGGACCTAATGCTGAGTGTTAAGCCAGCACCAGACACCCTAGCTGCGGCACTTCGGCATTCGGTGAACATACCGGATTCCAGTAACCGTCAAGATTTCACCCGGAAGCTTGTCGAAGCCGGCACTCCGAGTATAGAAGTTAATAGGGCGCTGAGCTACGCTCTACATGCTCATCTGTCTGACTACCAACTGATCGAACTTCTATCAGCCTACGCCGACTCAACAGATGGCAAAGCCCTCGGTCTCGCGGTGGAGAAGCAGGATGCTCAAGCAGTGGAATTGATTTTGGCAAAGTCTTCACGAAAATACCCCGCAGCGGTGCTTAATACCACCTTTGCACAAGCCGTCAAGCTCAAGAATCCTGAAATTTGCGCATCACTGCTCAAGAGGGGGGTGTCCGGTTCTGAAATCTCCGACGCACTCGTCACCGCGGCGTCCGATGGAAACCTCATACTTGTCAATCTCTTGATGGGCCACGGAGCCAGCCTCGAGCACCAGGAAGGTCAAGCGATAGTAGAAGCTTGCAAGAGCGCTGCCATCTCCGTCTTGAGCGCACTGTTGCACCCCACGGCTCAGGTCAAGAAACTGATTTTAGTAAAGGGGTTTGAAGCAGCGAGTGTTAGTGTCACGGATGTCAAGGATCGTACGGAGATCTTCCGACTCCTGCTGGAAAGAGGAGTCAACGGCGAGGTCGTGGACAAACAGCTTATTGCCGCGGGGATTCTTGGCGATGACGGCGAGGCTCTGGTGCGCTTGCTGCTTTCTTATGGGGCGGATCCGGATTACAACTCTGGCGAAGCTATTTGGAAGGCGACCAAGAGGACAGCGCTGAAAAGTCTAAAGTTGATGTTGGGTGTGGAAAAAGCAGCAAGTGATGGGCAAAAGGGACCATCGCAACAGACCTTGCTTAAAGCATTGAAAGCCAGCCGGAAATTGAGCCAGGACGCAAGGTATCAAGTGATTGAGTGGCTGTTTGCTGCAGGACTGGAGCCATCGGAGGATGTGCATACCGCGCTGCATAGGGCTGTAAAGGAGGAGAGCGATGTTCGCTTGATTCGGCTCCTGCTCTCACATGGTGCTTCACCTTTGGTGAATGGGTGCGAGACGTTGATGGATGCGACTCGGTCGTACCGGGTTGATGTGCTGGAGGCTTTGCTGACGTTTGATGTTCCCGGAAAGGATGTCTCGTGGACTTTCGAACATTCCTTTACTCCAGAGGCAGCTGAGGATTGGATGACTGAACAAGGTCTCCTGATTGCAGAGATGTTGCTGGAGAAGGGCGCAGAGGGTGGTGAGCCTTTGTTCCCGGCTTTGAATGTTGCTGTTGACGCATACGGGACTGAGCATGAAGCACTGGCTCGACGGTTTTCAACACTTTTGCTACAACATGGGGCGAGCGTCACTTGTCAGGATGGGCTCGTGCTGCAGAAAGCAGCCAAGAAGGCGGATTCGGAGCTTATACAGCTGATTCTGCAGCAGAATCCAGATGCTCACTCGGTTTCCATGGCGTTTCCCCACATATTTGACGCAGACCTCCAAGAGGAAGAGATTCTGTCACTGGTCGAACTATTCATCTGCTATGACTTTGAGGGAGAAGGGCTAGACGTCATGACACCGTCCTCCCCGCCTATTTTACTTCGTGCGCTCAACAAATATCCTCGGTCAGAGAAACTGCTGGAAACGCTTCTGAATGCAGGCTATTATCATGACCAGCTCACGACCATGAGAGTCATGGATAGCAGCGAAGAAGAACAGGTCAATCTGCTTTTCTGGGCATTGAGTCAGCCTCAAAAGCGCATCAGCAGCAGTATCATCCAGCTTCTCATTGACAAAGGGGCAAAGGTCAATTTTGAGACACGAGTGTCTAAACAGACTCCGCTCATGCTTGCCATCCAACACAGACGGCCAGATCTGGTCAAGGCACTCCTTCTCGCTGGTGCAGATGTGGATGTTGCTGATGCTGAGAATAACACCCCGATGGCATTAGCTACTGCGATTGGAGGCGAACTAGGCACAGCCATGATGGCGAGTCTCTTGGCTGCCGAGCCATCTCTCAACGATGGTTCTCTGCATAACGCCGCTAGGAAGCTCAATCTCGAAGCAGTCAAAGTGCTGATCGAGTTCGGCCACGATCCAGACTTCCCTAGTATCGTTCATGGCGGCCGTTCCGCCCTGGGAGAACTATGCCTCAACGCAGCCGAAACCGGCCCCCTATCATCAACTCAAGAAAAGGATATGGAAAAAGTCATGGCCGAACTGATCAAGCGAGGCAGTGACCTCTCCATCCAAGCCGACGGAAAATCCGTGCTCCTCCTCGCCCTGCACTCCACCGACCCACTCCCCATCACCCGCGCTCTCCTCAAAGCCGGTGTCTGGAAAACCATCAACGCCCCCGACCACCAATGGACCGACGGCGTGTACACCTACTCTCCCACCCAATACCTCCTCCGCGTCCTCCCGCCCAACAGCACCGACCGTTCCGCCCTCCTCAACCTCCTTAGATCCTACCGCTGCCGGGACGTCTACTACGCCAACGACGGGCCACAGCCCGACGGCGCCGTCAACCTGCCTCGCGAGCTCCTTCGCGCCGAACGTGAACGTCGCGCCCGCGCCGAGCGTATCGAAAAGGAGACAGAGGAACACCACATTGCCATTGCGCGCACAAAGGAGATCGCGACCATGCAAAACAAAATCTTCCTCGCGCGCGCCGAGCTAGAAGATAGTCGCATCCGCCGGCAGCGGGACGAGGAGATGGAAGCCGTGCGCAGCCGGCAGACGGTCGAAGAAGAAGCCTTCGCGGCGGAACTGCACCGTCGTAAAGCTGAACGCGAAGTGAGCATGAAGCATGAGCGCCAGCTTCTCGAAGCGGGATTATCGAGGGCTAGGCTGGTGAGCGAGGCGGAGCTGGAGATGGAAGAGAGGAAGCGGGAACAGACGGCGCAGTGGGAGCAGCAGAGGCTGCAAGCGGCGAAGCAGCTGAGTGATGTTAGGGTGCACGAACGCAGGGAGATGGAGAGGATCGAGGCGTTGAGCGATGCGCGGATGGTGAAGAGGTTGGGAGAGCATAAGAAGTTGGTGGAGACGCAGGAGAGGTTGGCGAGGAGCTTGAATGGGGCGGGACCGCCAGGAGGGGGCAGAAGGCAGATGGGGTATATTACTGGAGAGTTGGACTGATGGTGATGGTGATGGTGAGATTGCGGTCATATTGTTCTGAGTTGTGTAAGGCGTTCTGGGAGTGAGTGTGTTTATCTTCAGGGGATTCTCAGATTGGACTCACGCCCCCAGTCATTGCTCCCATATGAGTTGCAAATCTACACAAGCGTTTGGCGGCTTTCGGTTGCGATATCTCATCTGAAGTTCCGGGTCCATTTCTTTTTCATCTCTTCGTCCAGAGGCAGGAAAATGGAGTGCCAGGATGTACTTTTAGTGATTGCCGGAGAAGATTTTATCTACCCGGATCGCCATTTCCTTCTTTGTCGGCAGAAAGACATCACGGCGCCTTGAACGTCACCGAGAATTGACACAGGGAAGGTGCAATGTGTGCTGTGGAAACTGAAGGATGTTATGGTCGGAAAGAGCACCCGAACACACTACTATCTTGTCAACTTAGTAGAGCTTAGTAGCTAGAGGTAGGTACGGTAGTTAGACATGGCCTGGAAAGCCCTTTTTCCTTTCTCCAACAAAGCCAATCATTCAGGCCGCGGCGTTTTCCCACCGCTCACGTTCACTTTCTTTTTCGTCAGGGATATTATCATCACCTTGAGTTCAGTCCACAAAATTCAGTATTCCAAGCAACTACCAACTCTCCTGTCAAAAAAAAACCCCTCCTGAGCGGCCGTCTACCATAAAGATTTGCAACACCTCCCTAACTCGATGGGGCTGCCTCGAGAAGCAACTCCACGTCTGCCAGACGAGACCGATACGCCTTTCATCCTGTTTCCCCGTATCCGCGGTTGAGATCGTCGAGACCTCCTCCCAGGAAATCATCAATCGGATATTCCAGATGAAAATGGCGCTTTGCAAAGGCCGGGTATAGTCCTTGTAGGCAAACATCTGCGAGACTTCCTCCGCAGCAAGATACGTCGCTTACCAACTCCTCCGACCTCGCTCTCCTGCCAGTCTATATAAACCTCCCTTCCTCCCCAATTCTCTACATCTCACTTCTTCTTCCGGCACCTCAACCTTCATTCCCGTTTATGGTCTTCGTTCTACCCGTCTGTTCCCACCCACTCCAAGGCATCTAGCACTAGCATCTACTCCATCACTTATCATTGCGGACGCCCTACTCAGTACCTGTGTCCAAGGGGTGGGGAGGTCACAGTACGCTCAGCTTAGCCTCTCTTACCACTATCTACATTTCAGAGACATCTCTCGGTAAGTCCAATTTGGATCCTGCAAAAAAAAAAAATGAGAATCACCTCAGCTGCCACTCGTTGATCTCGCTAACATTCTGTTATAGCTATTCAGCACTCCGCTTCAAAGCCAGCTACATCATCAACATCCCTAATCTTTTCAGAAAAGGGTAGGCTCTACATGATCATGGGGCAACTCTCAGATTCACATCCCGAAGACGGGGGTACAAGGGTATCCTCAGCTCCAGCAAGGCCCAACATGAGCGCTCATACCGGATCCACTGGAGAGATACGCCGGCAGTGGTTGCTGTCTCGCGGCGATGAGATCAAGGCGGAAGACCCTGAGGATTCTATCCAAAGTGTCCGGAACCGAGTTTCTTTCGGCACCCAGAACACAGCCAAGGACACAACTGTCAAGCAGGAGGATGTCGCTAGCCTGGACGTCAATCAGATTATGCCAGTTCACCAACAGAAATCCCGGAAGAACGACGTTGTGAACTCAACCGTTGGTGTTGGTGATGACGATGACGATGATTGTATGATCATCGATGAAGCCGATGTCCCGGAACACGTCAGAATGAAGGCCAACTCTAAGCCCTTCAGCACACAAGTCCGAGTTGCACCTGATGTTATCGGTCTTGGCGGAAAGAAGGTTACTGTCAAAGTCGAAGAATATGACAATGGAATTGACGACCATGACAACGACAATGGTGCAGTCAGTGGCGACAATTTGTTTGTCTCCCAACATTCCGACAGAGGCGAAGAGACAGATGAGTTTATGATGGACGAATACGCAGAACTCTCCGATGGATCTATCGCAAGCGAACGGCGGCACCGCCACGGCCGCAGACCCATTGCGGGTGGTAAAGATGGCTTGAAACGCTCACCGAAGAAACGCCCAAAACCTGGCAGAGAGGTCCAGCATATCGATGATGAATACGAGGGGGATGATGATGACGACATTGAGGAGATGGAGCATGAGCTGCAGATACTGGTGGCAGAGCAGAATTTGCTGGAGCGCCGCAGCGCCAAGGGCAAATTAACACCAACGGGTGAGATGAGGCTTGAAGAAGTTGACCGAAAGATTGAGAGTATTCGACGGAGACTTGGGGCATCTGTCGAACCGCCGAGTGTGGATGGAGACAGGGACAGAGATACGCCCCATAATAGCAGGGTTCCAACATCGGATACTACCAAGAAACGAAAAGGGGCGTATGCGGAGCCTGGGAAGGCCAGAGCCAAAAAACCCAAGCCTGAGCCAAAGATGACGGCACACAAGAAGAAAAAGCAGAAGGAGAAGGCCATGCAGATGATCACTAGTATGTTGGGCGGAGAGGACCCAGTGATAGCCAGAAATCATATGAGGATCCTCGCAACATTCGACCAACTCCCTGAGGAAGCAAAGACTGTTGAAGGGATGGAGAGGCATATCAGAGATGCCATTGAAGCCGACGGCATGCTTACCCCTCAAGAGAAGAAGAGAATTGCAGGTGATCTAAAACAGCTAAAGGAAGCGCGTGTTGCATTTGGCAAGAAGAATTACAAGCAAGATGGTGGTACATGGAAGATCGCTGGTCTTGAGTCTCGGCTTCATCACTACCAATTTGCTGGCGCTGGATGGATGGTGAACAGAGAACGTTCTGGAGATGTTCCCGGCGGTTTTCAGTGCGATGATACTGGCTTGGGAAAGACAGTAATGACATTGGCATGCATTGCTCCGTGGGACAGAGATGAAGATCCTAGTCATGGTGGTACCCTAATCGTCGTCCCGGCCTCTGCAGTTTCGCAATGGATGGAGGAGATCGCAAAACATACATCTCGCATGACATCCGATCAGTACCATTCTACTCGCCAGCATCGCATGCGACAGGGCAGCATGAACAGGATGGACATAGTTGTCAGCAGCTATCAAGAGGTGGTCAAAGGATTTCCGAATGAACGGTCTCAGGAATCTCTACTTCAATAAGGTTTAAGCCTGCCAGAAGTATCTGAGCGCATGAGAGAACAGGAAGGAGAGCTCTTCAAAGTCAAGTGGTTCCGAGTAATTCTGGACGAGTGCCACGCTATCAAGAACCAGAACACCCAGACAGCTAAGGCATGTCTTGCGCTCCAAGGTGAATACAAGTGGTTACTCAGCGCAACACCTCTTCAAAACGGTCTCTCCGAGCTTTACCCTTTTCTACGCTTTTTGATTTGAAAGTTCCGGACACCGGTTCTTTCAGGCAATTTAGAAAGAAATTCGAGCTGAAAAAGCCCCAACAAGCTCGAGGTCTTCCTGCTGATCTCTCCGCTCTTCTTTCTGAAATCGTTTTGAAGAGGGATATCACAACTGTTTTCCTGGGCAGAGCTTTGTTCAAAATTCCTATTACGCACCCTGATCTGGAACTATGGGTTAACTTCTCCAGAGAGGAGACGCTCATTTACAGGATGGTAGAGGGCAAGTTCAGGAAGGAGCTCAACGACAAATTCATGCAACGCGCAGGCATAAACACAACAGCCGACAAGTTTATTAAATCATACCTCACCCTAGCTCTTCGATTGCGGCAAGCTACCGCCCACCCATACCTACTCGAGTCCCTCATGCGTGACCACTTCACGCCGGATGACATACAGAAGCTGAAGGAAGAGCTTTGCAAGCTCAAGACCAATCAGAGATATGTTCAACAAATAGGCCGCTGGTGTGATGGGTTAGTTCAGCAGGGTGTTCTCAGACGTCAACCTTATGCGGGGGACGACCACGACAAGTTCGGAGAAGGCGACTATGGTGAAGAGTTCGACATAGCCCCGCAACTTGAAAGCATGCAGAAGGCAAAAATGGACATGCAAAGCAGAGCGGAAATTTGCAGCGTGTGTTTGGAATTGACAAATGAACCGGAACATAATGAACCAAAGGTAGGTCCTCCTCCATCTTCTGAATCATATCAACCTAGTGATGGACTAACCAAGAGCTGCCTTAGTGCGATCATTTCTACTGCCCTGAATGCATCCATGACCACGTTGAGAGGGCAAAGTCACGGAAGGCGAAGCGTTATATCTGCCCAGTTTCCACATGTCGTCGCGCGTTGTTGGACCCATTAATCATTAGATACAGCACTCAGAGCCAGCGAGACGACAGGGCATCAGTATCAGATATGGCTTCGACGGCGAGAAAATCTTATAACGCAATCAGGAAGAGCAAGGAAGGCAAACATGACCTCGGCGACGACTTTCATGGGTTCCAGCCTATGGGTGATCCTAGGAACGCAACCTTTCTCGCGGAGGCTGACAGAAAGCATACGGTAAATATGACACCCAGCGCTAAAACAACCAGATTGAAAGACATCATTCTTGAATGGCAGAAAGATGCGCCTGATGACAAGATTATCGTCTTTACTCACTGGATTCTGCTGGGTAGAATTTTGGGCCGTGTGCTGCAACAGGAGAAGATTGATTTCCTTTACCTCTTTGGCGGAATGGGTCCAACCGTCCGTGAGGATCAGATCAAAGCCTTTCAGACGAATCCAAGGATCAAAGTTCTGGTAAGAATTCATGTCTCAGAATAGGTTGACCTTTCTCGTACATCATGAGGTCTCTCCGTTTCCTGATACTGACCAAGGTCCCGTCCAGGTGTCGTCTTTGCGAGTCGGAGGACAATCTCTCAATTTGGCAGCCGCAAATCGCGTAGTTATACTGGATGCCTGGTGGAACAATGGGATGGGTATGTTTTATGCACCTCCGAAGGTTCATCTGACATTATGATACTAATAATGATGTGAAGAAAAACAAGCATTTGGTCGTGTGTTCAGGTTGTAAGTTACAGTTCAGCCGCGAATGAAGTCTTATCTGGTAGAATCAGGTGATATGTCATGGTTGCTAACATCAATGCAGTGGGCAGAAGAAAGAAAGCTGGTTCACGCGGATCCTAGCAAAGAATACCATCGACAAGCGGATTATCGACTTACAAGAGGACAAGCTGAAAGCCATCAGCAAGGCTATCCAGACGAATGATAACACCAAGCATAAGCTCACGGACGAGGAGGTAGGATCTCTTTTCGGACGGACGAGAAGACGAACCGACGGTACTCTCGTAATCGAGAGTGATTATGAGGATGACGAGAGTGACAAGGGTGATGAAGGCCAAGATGCAACGAACGGTGGCGAGGGCAGCTCTCGAGTTCATCATACCTGCGAGGGCGAGTCTGGCAATGACTTCGACTCCGACTCTAGCAGTGACAGCGATGATAGTGATTGGTGAGAGGTTACTGAAGGTTGAAGCTGTCGCTTTCTTTCAGAACTTGACAGTCACTTGCAATTTTCTTCTGCTTTGTTCGGTGGCTCTTTTTCTATGGAGCAACTTTCTCTTTCCGTCATCTACGAACAGCAACATTTCTTCTTTACGACCGTGTTCAAGGAAAGCACGATCAGGACAGGTTTTGCGAAGACTGGGATGCACTTCGAAGGGCTTTGAGCCGTACATACTTTTCGCCTTTGCTACCCCCTGACTACTGGTTGTTGCCCGTTGTTTTGCTCACGGCGCTTCCAGCACGGTTCGACTGCCGTCATTTACCTATGTTAGGGAAGCATTTGAGGCGCAGAACCAATTATAACTGGTGTTTATAAGCACATAAGCGAGTTCAAACACAAGTATTCGCCTGGCTTGAGATACTATCATCAAAGAGTTAATTAGTGCTTTTAGATCTAAATAAACACATGGTTTCGCTGAACACAGTCCCAAACCCGAGTGAAACAAACGCTTTTTACCGTGACATGCCACCCATCGCTACACCCTCCTCGCAACAAATAGTTTTCTCGGAGACCACATCCCAGCAGCCGAGCTCCTCAACTCGCCCAACACCGCCACCCCAGCGCTTCTTCCCGAAGCCATAACCCCTTCCTCCAAATCCTCCTCCGTTCGGCTTTCTTCTCCAGACCTCTTGTGGCCCTCCCCATTTTGATTACTCCCCATGCCCTCGTTTTTCCTCTCAATCTCGCAAATCTGCCAGCTTCGAAGGAGCATGAGTAAAGCGGTGCCCCCCAGGAACGTACAACCGACAAAGATTTGGCTCGGAATGAACTTGTTTATGCCGTCTCCGCCCTTGACAAGCTGCAGCGCAATGGCTTCTCCAAAAGTGGTAGGAATTACCAAGGCGAAGCAGATAGTGCCAAAAATGGCACTGCTTTCGGCGAGACTGACGGTTTCCGCCAGGATCGGATTCACCGTGGACCAGAAACAACCACCTCCAGCGCCTGCGGCTAAGGCAAAGATGATCAAGCCGGCGTACGAGCGGGCGAGAATCCAGAGGGTTAGGCAGAGGATGGCGCATGAAGAGCAGCAGAAGAGGGCGAGGTTGATACGGCCGAAGCGGTCGCTGAGGGCGCTAGTTAGGTGATAGGAAAATTAGCATACTGCCGGAAATTGACGCTGGAGGAGCAACAGATAAGCGAGGCAGTGTTAGTTAGAGAGCTCACTTACCCAACAAGCGGGCGCCCAACGCCCACTCCCAAACTCAACATGGCATTTACCACGGATCCTTGGGATGGAGTGAGGCCGATACTGGTTGCATAGCTCGGAAGAGAGTACCAGAGGGAGACGTAGCCGAATTCGGTTATGAAACCCCACAGGAGAATAAGAAGGACCTGGGTCCTGCCAAAATCACGGATGTTGAAGGATCGGCGTTTCGACGACCCCGTGGAAGAGCTGATAGGCCGCTCGCGGCAGAGGAAGGCGCAAATGATGTTGAAAGCAATGGAGACAAGGGCAAGAATCCGCCAGGTCCATTTCAATCCCGAAACGGCAAGGAGTTTGCCAGTGATGAGGTTCCATGCGATGCCACCGCCTGCTCCCGCCGTTGCAAGACCGAGAGCCAGGCTTCGGTGGCGTGAAAACCATGGGGGGAGGAGTCCCATTGCCTGTTTGTGTTCATTGTAAGCCACTCACCCAGTTTTTTTTTCCTTTTTTTTTTTTTCAACATATCCATAGAGGAACGGCAACTCACCGGGATATAAAGCAGCCCAAACCCAAATCCCATACAAAGCCCCACGCTCATGAAAAGATGCCATACCCGACTAGCCGCCGACGCAGAAAATAGTCCAGCAAAGATCATCAAAGAACCCAGTACCATCGTATACCTGGTACCCAACGTTTTCTGGATAGCACTAATAATTGGTCCCAAGATCAGAGCCAGCGAGACAGACAAACCTCCGACGAGGGCGTACTCAAAATGGCTGGCTTCCGGAAAGGTGTTCTCGCGGATATACTGCTCCATGAAAATTCCCCAGGCGCTGTTGATGCCCCAGGTGTTGACGTTGATAAGAAAAACTGCCCCCACAATCACCCATCCGTACCCGCCATCTGGAGGGACGTCTTCTACCAAGGCAATGGTGGCCGGGTCGATGCCCTCCGGAGGAGGAGTGCCGCCGGCTGCACGCAGGGTTTCTGGGTCTGACTCGTGCCCGGCGAAAGACGCATGTTGTTGGCCGATTTGGACGAGTTCAATGGCGTCGGAATCGAGATTTGGGGATTGTGGTGGGTTGGTGTCGAAGTGGCCAGACATTGTGAATTACGGCTGTTGAACTTCCGTGTTTTATTAAAAAAAAAAAATTTAAAAAGAAAGGCAAAGCCAGTGGGACAATGATGAAATAGTAGTACAGATGCTCAAGAAGAGAGTAAAAGTCAAATCTGATATATGCAAGCCGTTTCGAATAAGAACTAGCCCTGGATGGGCCCAGGCAGGTCCAGATTCAAGACTAAGTGATGGGTAAAATCACCGAAGGAACTCCACACACAGACCGCTGGCAAATGGAGGAAAGAACTACGGTGTGCAGAGAATTTAGCGTGTGAAAAAGCACTTTCCCATGCGAATCTGTGGGAGTCAAGGAGATCAAGTCCGTGGGTGGGTAGCCGTGATGTTCATCGATTTTTTGTTTTGACGATGGTCGGTGTTATGTTGAAGGTGGATCGGTGATTCCACAATATATCCATATCATGACGATAACGAGTCAAGGACTCTGGCCAGCCCACAGGATAGTCATAATGCATCCCGGGTAAAGGATAAAACCTCTTATTGGGCGATATCAGCAATATGCAATGCGACGTACTCCGATTGGGCCCACCCAACCTCTGTGTTGGCATTCTCGAAGAATGTATCAAACACAGCAGAAAATGATGTTGGTGGGCACTTTCGAAGTTGAGTCCCCAACATGGAACGGTTCACATGTCAACGGCTCCAAAGTGGAACATGTAGCAACAGAGCGGAGACAGAGTTCGCGGCCCTCATTCGTACGATTTCCTAAATGCTACCCATTTATTCATACATGCTCATTATTTCCACTACCTTCGAACGAATCTGACACGGCATGCCATTTCCCTCCCAGGTAATCCCATCATGTACTTTCGCTCACCTAGAGGACCTCAGACCGAACGCACTTAATCCTCTCAGAAGCAAGAGTGTCAATATTGACACACTTCTCCGGCAACCGACCCAGTTTCTCGCCCGAGCACTTGCCTCCGTCGCCGGTCTTGTCCGAGTAGCCAAACCAGCCCTTAGGCATGCCCTCGAGTGTACTACCATCGGTGAGGTAGACCGACTTGGTGGTATCGTCCATGGTCACGTCCTCGAGGAAGAAGGAGTTGTGGCCGTAGTTTAGGTCGGAGCTGTACGCCGAGTTAGTGACGGGTCTTTAGGATAACTTTCCATCTCTGATTTTCAGGTGCAGTTCGACTTATAGGTGAAGGTTGGGAAGGAGGTAGGGTAGGTAAGTAAGATAGATAGGTACTTACCAGTCGGAGTTCTTGTATTCGTTCGCCTTGGGCCTGGTGAAGGCGAGAGCGGTGGCGACGAAAGTGAGGATGATGGCGAGCTTCATTGTTGCGGGTGCCTAGGAGGAATTGTGTTGAAGTTGTTGGTGTGAATGGAACTGGTACGCTGCGTTATGGTTTTGAACGTCTGATGTGCTTTTTGCTTGAGATGGTGACGAGAACAGACTGCCTTCAATGGAAAACAACGGGCGGTTAATATAGACTTATCGTCACCTGTGTCCAGCATAAGAGCATGTGTACCTGGAGATACCGTGCATCCTCCTGTTCTACCATCTTCTATCAAAGAGTTCAACAGACATTTCGTGACGTATAGACATGATGGTCAAGCCGAAGGATTAGTTTCACCGTGCTACGAGGAGGATTCAGGTGATATCATGGCCTTGAGCGTCGACGCCTACACGTGCAAGTGGTTGAAAGGCTTTGACAACTAACATGGGCAGCAGTTTTTGTCTGCCTACTTGTAAAGCTGTCTCTGGGGACCCGCTCATAGGGCGTTTTTAACGATCACAGCAAAAGTGATGCTCTTTCTATCTCCTATTCGGAATGTAGATATAGTCTCGATGCTTTGGTGGAGTCCACTGATCGACACTCTTTCAACTAAGGCGTAGCTGAGGTAAGATCCAAACCCGTGTAGTGATGACGAGACATTATCAACTCGGAGTTTGTGATCATTCATCGGGCTCGAAGCGGTGAGCCTCACCGTGTCACTGTCGGCGCTACAAGCAGTCGTGAATCCATGGGAGCGATGGATTGTACGAGGGAGAAAACGGACACGGGTAGCGGGCTGGGAATGGGTTTGTCGGAGATGTTCCGAGGATATTTAATATGAATGCACAGTGAAGAAACTACTTCCTGACTTCTCAAGTACGGTCGTCAGAGGGGGAAAGAAAAGAGAAAAAGAGAACCAAGGTTAAAGGGGGGGAGATGAAGTGTAGTTGGGTTAAGGTCGAATAATCATGCAAGTTTGACATTGAACTCGGTTTACCCCTGAGCAGGGTTAGGGTTGAAATGCACTCCCCCAGTCAGTGATGTTTAGGATGCCAGGGACAGCTCGCCTTGCGTAACCGCGCAACGCAAGTGAATCATGACAGGGAAAAGCAGATGACGTACACAGACTTGATACCATGCTGGGTAGTTTCCAGAGTTTCTATACATTATGTACTCCCAAACTACATGGCAACATCTAACAAATCTCAACAACCCCTTTAGTGGTCGTGTCCATCATCCTCGGGCCTCTGTTCAGGGTCGAGTTTGATGAGGGTATCGATACGCATGATGCTGATGCATGCTTCTACCGCACTCTTCAGTTGCGTGATCTTGCTCATGCTGGGCTCCATAACGCCGGCCTTGATCTCGTCCACAACCTTGCCCTTCATCAGGTCAAGACCGTAGTTCTTGTAGGCCTTCTTACGGGCAACGATCTTCTCGTCCTCGTTCGCCTCACCCTCTTGGATGCGCTGCGACAGAGCGTGCCTCGATCGTAGTTGGGCGACAAGCTCGGAGGCGTCCTTGGCGGCGTTGACGGCCAAGGTCTTGGGAATAACGAGTAGCGATTGGGCAAACTCACCAATGGCGAGCTGCTCCCTGGAACCGACAGTACCGGCGTACTCCTCCAGGTAAATGTGCAGAGCCGTCTCGACCGCGCCACCACCGGGCACAATGCTGCCGCTCTCCAAAGTACGCTTAACGGCGCACAAGCTGTCGTGAACCGAGCGCTCCATCTCGTCGAGGGTGAAGTCGTTGGGGCCACGGAGAATGATGGAAGCCGAAGAGTGAACCTTGGTACCCTTGATCAAGATGCACTCGTCGTCGGAAATGCGCTCCTGCACAACCTCCTCGGCGTGACCGAGGTAAGAGGGCTCGAACTTCTCGTCGCCGTTGAGATCGGAAAGAGTGCTGAGGAGGGTGGCGCCGGTGGCACGGGCGATGCGACGAAGATCCTCCTTCTTGCAGCGGCGCACAGCCATAGCGCCCTTTTCAACGAAAAGCTTGAGAACCATGTCATCAATACCCTTTGTCGTCAGAATGACGTTTGCGCCCGCCTTGAGAATCATCTCGACGCGCTCAATGATCATGCCGGACTCACGCGCGCGAATGGCCTCGAGCTGCTGGGGATCATCGACTGTAATCTGAACACCAAGCTTCATCCTCTCCTTCTGAAGGTTGATATCCAAGCAAGCAATCTTGGCGTCTGTCACACGGGTGGTCATAGCCTGGGAGGCGACAGTGCAGTTGAGGGCATAGCCCTTGATGAGCATCGACTCGGTAACGCCCTTGCCGTGGGCCTTGAGAATGTTGACCGCCTTGACGGGGTACTTGGTCTCGTTCTTGTTGTTGGTGGTCTTGACGGCCTGGATGGCGTCAACAACCATGTTGGCGAAGAAGTCGGAATCGGCGCCGATGATCTTGCTGGACATGGAGGTCTTGGCGATGCTGAGGAGGGACTCGCGACCGAGGTTCTCGACCTTGATGCTGATGTGCTCTTTCATGTACTTGACCGCCTCCCTGAGAGCCAGACGGTAGCCGGTGATGATGGTTGTGGGGTGTATCCGGTTCTTCATCAAGTCGTTTCCTCTCTTGAGCAGCTCGGCCGCGATCAGGACGACTGATGTTGTGCCATCGCCAACCTCCTTATCTTGTTGGTGCGCAAGGTCGACGAGGATCTTGCCGGCGGGGTGCTCAACGTCGAGCAAGCTGAGGATAGTAGCGCCATCGTTTGTAACCGTAACATCCTGCGCAAACGGTGTTAGGCATGGCGGGGTTCACTCAGCTTTTGGCGATAGGGGCGAGGGAGAAGCAACTTACACCAATGTCATCGACCATCATCTTGTCGAGACCGCTGGGGCCGAAGGAGCTCTTGACGACGTTTGCGATAGCTTGTGTGGCGATGACTATACGCAACCATCATGGGTTAGCGACCAGACCTTGATGCTATCCCAAACATTGCTTGATGGTGGGAACCGTGACTACTGGAGGCTCAGGGGCAGGTGAGACTTGCCATTCTGGTCTCTGATATCAGCACCGGAAATCTTTTGGCCGCCGAGGAAAAGGGTGCCGCTGCCCGACTGGGCGAACATGGAAGCCATGGTTAGATGAGTGTGGAATGCGAATGGATTACGGCCGTCGTCGTCGTCGTCGTCGTCGTCGAGGGGCGAGGGGAAACAGACGATCGAAAAGCTGGGTTTAGGTCAGGAAGGTGGGTAGGTTCGTACAACGGTCAATGGTTAACTGTGAAAGGCGGGATGGAAGCTCCAGCAGCAACAGCACGCCAAATGTGGAATCCGAGCAATCTCGATTCTCAGAGCTTCGCCCGACCGCCGGGCCCCTCTCTGTTCTGAACTTCAGGCGCTGAGGTGCTGGCAGGCAAAGCCCACACAGCTGGAGGCGGGCAGCTTCAGCACGTCCCTGCCCCACCGCCCACATTGCCCGATGACCTCGACCGCGCGACCGCGCTGGCATCAAAAAAATGTTATCGCTTTGCACCGATAAGGAACCAGCTG
The DNA here is from genome assembly GCF_000213175.1 of Neurospora tetrasperma FGSC 2508. NCBI lineage: Eukaryota > Fungi > Ascomycota > Sordariomycetes > Sordariales > Sordariaceae > Neurospora > Neurospora tetrasperma. The sequence continues at coordinate 3,182,698 of NW_009799100.1, read as the reverse complement.
TCAATAGCTGCCCCCAGGGTCCTTCTCTTGCCTGGCAGCTGTTGACCTCCAGCTCCAGAGCGGGAATCCAGACTCCAGAAACCCCACCACCTCAAGCGGAAGTGCCCCTCGAGGGCCCTGGGATCGTTTGACAGGGCCCGAGCATCGCTGGCGCGTGTCCATGCTGCGGGTTCCGTCCCAGTCTCGAATGCGGGGCATCTCCAAAACTGTGTGCGCTGAATGTGAAGCCCGTCTCCCGCTTGTGTGCCTGAAGAGAGTCTGTGCCCATTGCGCAGTGCTGTTTCCTGTCTCGTCCAGTGTTCGGCGCATTCCATCACCTTACTCCCAGACATCATCTAAGCCAGCCCAGTCCCGCCCCCCGAGTTGACTCAGTTGCCGCCGGTGAGTCAGTGCCATGTTGGGCATACATATACACATATAGCGACCCGTTCCTCCTCTCCATCCGCCGTCAATTCCACATACGCGACACACTGAACCCGAGAACTGATAGCCATCGTTTTGCGCAGCAATGGAGGAGAACAAGGACCAGTCCAAGAGCGCCTTGAAGAAGGCCGAGAAGGCCGCCCAGATGGCTGCTAAGAAGGCTGAGAAGGCCGCCAAGCAAGCCACCCTCCCCGTCGTCGGCGGCAAGAAGGCGGACGACATCATCGGCATCACGGTCAAGAAGTCGGAGAACTTCTCGCAATGGTACCAGGAGGTCGTCCTCAAGGCCGAGTTGATCGAGTACTACACCGAGATCTCGGGCTTCTTCATCATGCGCCCTGCCACCATGTACATCTGGAACGTCATCCGCAAGTGGTTCCAGGAGCACATTGACGAGCTCGGCGTTGAGGAGACCAACTTCCCCATGTTCTTGTCGCAGAAGTCGCTCGAGAAGGAGAAGGAGCACGTTGAAGGTTTCGCCCCTGAGTTGGCTTGGGTTACCAAGGCTGGCGATAAGGACCTCGAGGTCCCCGTGGCTGTCCGTCCTACCTCCGAGGCTGTCATGTACCCCTGTAAGTCATAAGAGTCTGGCCTGCATGTTCATCTACCCGTTATTCTGACCGCAGGGAAACCAGACTACGCCAAGTGGATCCGCAGCCATCGCGATCTTCCCTTCCGCTTGAACCAGTGGAACTCGGTCGTCCGTTGGGAGGCCAAGCAGACCACTCCCTTCCTCCGTGCCCGTGAGTTCATGTGGCAGGAGGGTCACACCGCCCACCTTACTGAGCAGGCCGCCGGTGAGGAGGTTCTCCAGATCCTCGAGTTCTACGCCGGTGTTTACGAGCAGCTCCTCGCCGTCCCCGTCGTCCGTGGCCGCAAGACCGAAGCCGAGAAGTTCGCCGGTGGTTACTACACCACCACCGTCGAGGGCTACATTCCCTCCAACGGCCGTGGTATCCAGGGTGCCACCTCTCACTGCCTGGGCCAGAACTTCTCCAAAATGTTCGACATTACCGTCGAGGATCCCGCCGAGAAGGGCAAGCACATCCACGTCTGGCAGAACTCGTGGGGTCTCTCGACCCGTGTCATCGGTGTCATGGTCATGATCCACGGTGACGACAAGGGTCTGGTCCTCCCTCCCCGTATCGCCAAGATCCAGTCCATCCTCATCCCCGTCGGCCTCACCGCCAAGATGTCCGCCGAGGAGAAGGACGCGCACATGAAGAAGGTTGACGAGCTCCTCGCCACCCTCAAGAAGGCTGGCGTCCGCGCCGACGTGGACACCCGCGAGGGCTACACCCCCGCCTGGAAGTTCAACGACTGGGAGCTCAAGGGTGTTCCCCTCCGTATTGAGTTCGGTCCCAAGGATGCCGCCAAGGACGTCGTCAGCTACGCCCGCCGCGACACCGGCGAGAAGGGCACTATCCCCATCGCCGAGCTCACCACCAAGGTTCCCGAGCTCCTCGAGACCATCCAGCAGGATATGTACAACAAGGCCGAAGTTTCCTTCCGCGAGCACCGCCTCAAGATCGAGAAGTGGGATGACGTTGTCCCTGCTCTCGACGCCAAGAACGTCGTTCTCATCCCCCACTGCCTTGTCCCCGAATGCGAGGACAAGATCAAGGAGCTCACCACTGGCCGCTCTGACGAGGCTGCTGAGGGCCCCGAGTCCCAGAAGGCCCCGTCTATGGGCATGAAGTCTCTCTGCATTCCCTTTGAGCAGCCCGAGGGTCTGGTCAAGGGCGAGACCAAGTGCTTGAACCCCGAGTGCTCTCGTCTTGCCGAGCAGTGGTGCATGTTCGGCCGCTCTTACTAAGTTGTTCTTTTTTTTTATAGAAACGGATGGAAAAGTTATGGGAAAGTGGGCGATGGTTCGCGCTCTCTGTTGATGTTATCATGGAAGCTTTTGATGAAATATGCAGGCAGCGCTGGAGTTTGTTGTGGATCTCATAAGAAAGCGTAGGCGCCGCGGATATTATTTGTTGCCATATTTTATTCCTTAGGGCCTTTGCGCGAGCATAAAAAACAGAGAAAAGTTCATGAACTACTGGAGGGAAAGTAAGATGTGAAATGTACATGAAGGCCAATTCTTGGTCCCGAAACAAAGTGCCATCGCATTTGTCGTTGTGAAGAAAGATATCGGAAGATTGCCCAAACCCTGACCCTGACGCCTCGATTCCCTCCCCCTTTTTTTGTTCCGAACTATCCAAGTTCACCCATAACCCAAAGAGCTATTCAAAGCATGGGTATCACGCGCAAACAGAACACACAAAGACAAATTAGAAAGGTCATCGTCATCATATCTCCGAATACTTTTGAAACTCCTCAACGATTCACCATGAAACCGACGGTCCCTTATTCTTGTTCCTCGCCAAACTCTTCTTCTTCGCCATCCTCATCGTCTCCTGCTCCAGCCTCATGCGCCAATCACACTCGCCCGCGAACTCGCACGTCTGGCATTTGTACGACTCCTCCACCGGGACACCCCTTGGGTCCCGCTCGCCCTTCCACCACTGCAGGTCGTCCTGGAGGTACATGTCGAGCGTCTCAGGCTCGACGTAGAACGAGTTGACGCAGATGACCGACCCGTTTTCTGGGTTTTCTTCTTCTTCTTCTTCTTCTTCTTCTTCCTTGTTTTCTCTTGGACGAGGAGACCGGTAGCGAAACTCCACCGCCACGATCTGGCCCAGGCTGGCGCCGCCGCGGGGAAAGGTGAGTTGAAGCTCGAATTTGAGGAGGGAGACTAGGTCGCGGAGGGTGCGGTATCTAAGAGAGTCGAAGGCGTTGGTAGAGGAGACGGTCGATTCTAGGTCGTCATCGCGTGAGACCGTTTCAGAGGCTCCGTCTGAGGTGGTGGACACAGCGCTGACGTAATCGAGTCCGGCACCGTCTGATGTGGTGTCAGAGAAGACTTCCTCGTGAAGAGCGCCCATTTGCGCCATGAAGGTGTCGGAGAAGGGTTCATCAGGGTCTATGCCGTACCTCTCGAAGATGCGCCAGTAGTTAAGTTTGCCTGAGGCCATCTCAGAAAGAAAGCGGTGGTAGAGGAACAGCTGGATGATGGTGACGCGCATGGCGGCTTTTGTTGGCGGCTTCTTGGATCCTCTCGTTTTGACATCCGTGATGAAGATCTCGCGCTTGTCGGCGACTTCGGGCGGGAAGAAATCCGTAATTTCGTGCTGTTGTTGCTGCGACAGCGGCTTGTCGGTCACTTGGCTGGATCGACTGCTGAGAACTTCTTCCTCGAGGGTTGGGTCCGGGTTGTCGTAGCTCAGTCCGTCAATGACGCCGTTGACGACGAGGCCGTCGTCGAGAATGCCCCATACCTCTAGCTCACGGGTCAAGCCGGTGTCGCGCAGAGTGCGCAGGCCCGTGATGATGTTCCAGATTTTGAGACCAAAATTGTCTTCGGGCTTGGTGATTTCCACGGATACCGGAGTGTAAATCTCACGCTCCAGTTTCTCGTGGATCGAGGTGCCTCCCTTCATTGCTTGCGTTCGCGTCTTCTTCCCGCCTGGGAGCTTACTTAACACAAAGAAGTACTGCAGCTCACACCAGGCGCCGGAGGTAAGATCACTGACGGAAAAGGGCTTCTTGGGAAATGTTCGGAAACGAAGGATAGGCGACCGATTGTCTTCAATCAAGAGGCTTTTTTCCTCGGCCGATCGTTTTGGTCGGCCCCTCTTCCTAGGAGTCCCAGCCTTACTAGCAGGCGTGTTGGATGGGGACCCTGACGGCTCTTGCTGTTGTAAGCCCGAGAGCGCATTGCTTACTAGTCGCTCAATATGTCTGTTAGTGGACGTTCTTCACAAGCGGCTGGCAAGCAGATGGTGCGAGGAGCTTACAATCCGGGTAGTGTACGTCCGAGTCAGTGGGGTCAGAATGTACCGGCTTTGCGTTAGAATCGGCGACAAACGTTGCAAGCCGAGGGTTGTCGTCGCGGACAGAAGGCGCCAGGCGCGACTTGCTGTCTGATGATGGAACATCTGGAGACGGGATGATACACGCGCGCTCACTTGGATCTGGTTTGGCGACGTGACGGTGGACTGCGTTATCGATGGACCGGATGTCGAAGGATGGATCAGATACTTCGTCCTCGTCCTCAGCCAAGAAGTCGACGAAGGCAGGATCAGCGACCACGGTGGTAGAATACTTGGAGGGAGAGCGAGGAGAAGCGGAAGAGCCGAAGGTAGTCGCAGTGGTATTTTGAGGCAGGGTGCGTGTGCCTGGTCCGGGGATCGGTGGTGTCGGTGGCGAGATGGAGTCGATGAGGGCGGAGATTTCCTCCTCCTCCTCGGCCGTCAAGTTGTATCCATAATCGTGCGAGCTAGTACCATCTGTGTCGCTGTCGCTGTAGTATCTGGGCGCAGGCCTCGCCATACTCTCAAGGGCATCTAGTGCATCTTTACGTGCAAGCAATTTGAAGCAAACCACAAGAATGTGATGAGGTTCTCAGTAGGAGAGTCGGGCGCGGAGGGTATATGAACATCGGGAGGCTTTCACGGTGCCCAAACAGAGGACGTCATAGTAGGTACCTATCGCTGGGTGGGCGCGACTTGTTCCCGGCTGCCCCGCCTTTCCAGCAACGCCAATTGCCGGCCGGTGGCACGAGATCACGTGATAAGCGGGACATGCTTGGCACAGACGGCATGGGGCAAGCACACCAAGTCCCAGCACTACACACTCCCCAACACTTCAATTCGCTGTTGCTTTACCTTGACGGCCTCTTATCACCTTCACTAGCAATTTCTCCTGATGACTTGCTTTGGTTGGCTTCCTGGAATTTCGTTTGTCTCTACTTGTTCGACCAACAACTGTCGTCAGCCATCTTGGATCCATCATGCCCCTGTCCTGCTTGTTTGGGGTGTTTCGTATTCCGCTACAGCAAGTGTAATGGCGATTGGCGATTATTTCTGTTGCCTGTTGTCGGAGTTTGTTGGTCGGTCAATTCAGCCTCCAGGGGCAACGCCGCGTTTCCAGGTCACACCCAGCTTCTGATTAACCAATCCCTCGCTTGGACAAAAGTCTTGCGATTCTCGGTTGCCTTCTAAAAGGTACAAATGATCTCCACTCCTCAGAGACTCAGGGGCAGCATGGTTGGCCTAGTGTTCATCCCGCGTGGTGTTGATACACCACAACGGCCAGGCTCCAGCTTTTTTCTAATCTTCACACCACTCGTCTGCTAGAATGACGCATCATCCCTGTGGTCCATCGGGCGATCTGATTAGTTTTCATTGATGTTTCCAGCAAAGTGTCCTGTATAGTCTTGGTTTTCGAAAAGATTACTGAACCTGCACCCTCGCTCGAACGTCGTGTTGAACCTCATCTTCTCAATGCGCGCACACTCTCCCAGTCTGTATCAACATCGACGCACACTTGTTTGACCTCCATCACAGTCCGGTCTGCATTCCGTCTCAACCCAATTCTCTCCCTGTTTTCTTCTCATACCTTACGCGGAGTACATTTGAGGTAGATTGCTATGGCATCACCTACTCGTCGATATAAGTGCGGACCCGCACCTCCGTATCTGGCCCCACAAATCCCGGGCTCCGACCCACTCAACTCAACGACGCCCGATGGTCAGTCGGCCTCGAACACGGAGCTCCTCACAAAGTTTTCCGAACACGCGAGCTTGGAACGCAAACCCTATACAGACGTCCATGTTGGCTTGACTTCTCCCGCTGCTCGAAAGCCATCATTCATGGAGCTGCCAGCCGAGATCCATCTCCTCATTACCGAACAACTCATTTACCCCGATGCCCTATCCATGAAACACGTCAACAGATACCTTTACAATCTCGTGGACACCGGTGTGCGTAAGAAGGTCGAGTGGCTTGTCCAATGTCGTAGGTTGCACTTGGGTTGCCCCAATCACAGGAGTTGTGACCTTGGTAGCGACGTGAGGTTTTGCCGAGGCAGTGTAAAGTGAGTTTGTTTTTCCTTCTACTTTACCACAGTGTTATCCCAAGCTTCTTTACTTTACTTCTTGCCGGTGAATAAGCACTGATCCACAGTACCTCTAGACTTCTTATGCAGCGTTGGAGAGAGCACAATGAGTGTGAAGCCCGCCCCGGCCTTGGGTGTCTGGTATACAGCACCTCAACGTGCGTACATCGCAGGAAGCTAAGAAACAGAGTAAAGAGGTGGATTCGACTCAAGCTTACAATCGACATACCGCTCATGGTATTGGCCTTGCTAGTCGTGCTTGGAGCCTGGTGGGCTGTACCACTGTTCTCTTGATACCTGGAATCTGGTCGTCAATCATGCGATGCCTACAAGGCGCTGGTTACCTGAGAAGACGCTCCATTGGCAATGGCAGCATCCTCATGGTCATTTAACAAGCGGGCATATTCGATCGGTGAGCGCTGTTTCTATGCTGGAAGATTTCCGCAAACTCTTCCATGCCACATGTTCATGTTACTGATAATTCTCTAGGACGTCCAAACATAATGAACAATTCCACTTGTTCGGATCAAGGCTCTTTCTACCCCCTGTGCCTCAATTCGGAATCCAAACCCTTTACATTCCGAATTCAAAAACCTTCCCCCACTTTGGTTTCTGCTGGTTCAACCACATTGATATCTTGCGCAGGTTTTGCGCTGGCATCAAGTATGTTTGAGTCTAGGCCCTTGTACTGTGAAGAAAAAAAAAAAAAAGAAAAAAAACAGGAAGGGGGGTGTGCGTGAACACAACGGATGACCCTGATATACAGGCGGTACCAAGGGGTGGCAGCTGCTTGCTTCGCTATAACGGTTCAGAATCATCACAGCACTGCACTGCGGTACAGTCACTGGTTTTTGAAATTTCTCTCTCTCCTCGATTCGACCATTGAAGTCATTCAGATGATACCTTTCTTGCCTAAGTTGATGTCTGGCAGTTCGGATCAGGCAAATGCCGACTGTCCCGTCAAAGACTTCATATTCTAGATACACTGTGCTCTTGCTATCGATCCCATTCACACTTTATCCGAAGAGGTTGCAAATCACTCAAATCAATATGCTCAGGTTCTCGTTGAGAACATGAGCTCACTGTCTAGCAGTATCCTGCTCTGTGTCACTTCACAGGATTCTCCTCAACCTTGTGGCAAGATACAACAACGAACCTGAAGAGTAGGCGGATACAGCACCAGGTTGTAGAGGGACCTTAACCTATTCACGAACACGTTGACTAATTTTCATTTCACTCGAACTATTAATATCCAACTCTTTTCTTTTTCAACCCAGATCTGTTTTTTCGCATTCTCCTTTTGTTCAAGTAACTCGGTTAACACAACAAACAACCCCTTCGCTTTGCAACTTCAGCGCCGTTTTGCTAAGGTAGCGACACTTCAAAATGCCCCTCCTTGTGGCTAGACTCGCTTCGAGTCCAACCTCGCCCAATAATTATTCCTTGCGCACTCCTATGATACAGAGGGGCGCAGAGAACAACCTCATCGTTTCTACTCCGAGCCAGGGCACTGGTCAGAATCAGCAAACTTCGGCTTCCAGCCAACTTCAGGCAAGCCTCCCACCAAGCAACTCTATGGCCAGCCGTGATCCTGCTTTAGCGTCGTCGGGCGTTCAAGACCATATGGCTTTCAAGGCTGAGCCGGACATTTCGACTCCTGCCTCTGCGACTCTTCGGCAAGACAATGTATTGTCTGGTGTGGGTCAGCCAATGGTAGATCAGCCACTGCTTGTCATCCCCAATACCGTGGGCCACATGGTATTTCAGCCATTGCCAGTCGTCCCCGTTGACATGGGCCCGATGTTCTTTGAGGAAGGCTGTCCGTGTCCTGGTTGTCAGCAGTGGATCGCGCAACAGAGGCAACAGATCAATGACCTGACCCGTCACGTCGACGGCCTTGAAGCCTCGATAAGACCCGCCGGTCCCCCGGCGATTCACTCGACCAAGAAGGTCTTGATCACCAACCTTCCCAGCGAAATCCTCAACATGATTGTGTCGTATGTCATGGGCGGTGTTCACGAGTGGCATTATTCTCCGCCAAAGTTCCCTCTTTCCGCCCAAATAGAAGGTCAGCAGCAGGGCCAGCCAGACGGTCATGCATACGCTCATGCGCAACACGAGGGAAAACGTTGTGCCGGTTCTTTGACCGACGAGAAGCTTCACGGTCTTTCTCAGACATGCAAGCGATTTCGGGATCTTTGCGTTGCCTTTGGGGCGCACGATTACCTGCAAATTTGGACAGAGTTTGATGAGTTTTTGAAAGATGATTTCACGCGGCTCTCCGAGGCCAACCGCAATTGCGGGATTATCTCAAGAGTGAAGTACGTGATCCCATACTCCCAACTCAACTCCCAATTACCCTCGCTTTTTCCATGGTATATGAAGAGATATCAAAGTGCTAATCAACTTCCTATATCTACAGACATTTGATTATTAGCCCCCCTCCAAATGGTCGTGCTTACGTGAGCCGCCCAAACAAGTGGAATGGTTGGGGAGAAGCTGGCCGCCTCGATTGTGTCCGTACAGTCATCGCAGGCATGGTCAATCTTGTCTCACTTGAAATTTCTTCGTCGAAGAAATACGACACGCTGAGAAATGCTTTCAAGAATCGCACCCTTCCTACCGTTAGGAGCATCACGCTGGACTCTCTTGCTCCTCTCATGGGAACCCTCATCCGCTCCTTCCCCAATCTGCGTGTTTTGAGGAGCCGTTCCACAGGCGTATGGGACCGTCCGGACAATGAAGTTTTCAAATCGCTCCAGAGCTCGCAGTTTATCGAGACAGCTTGTTTTCTGGGAACAAGAGGCATCAGAATAAGTCGTCAACATCGAACACCTCAGTGTAAGTTATTGATGCCCATACCATAATCCCAGCTTATATGCACAGAAAGCAATCCTTAGCCTGTCCCTTGCTGACATCGATGTTATGACTAGACGCTGTAGAGAGTCTCTCTCAACTTAAGCATCTGTTTTGGGAGTTCAGCGAGCCTCATTGCCAGGCTGAAGATGTAAGCATCACACAATCTAGCCCCTTTCTGCCATCATGGGTAGCCATCTTTTCACAGATATCTAACTTGTTTAGACCAACATGATCGAAGCCCTCAGGGCTCACAACAACATCAGGAAGTTCACCATGCTCAGGCACGCCTCTAGACCTCCACCTGACTTTTCGCAGGTCTATGACGATGATACGACCGTCGCAAATCTTTACTTTGATCGCATCCCTCACCTTGAGGAGATTGGCATCTGCAGAGCCAAGGACAGATACGGCTATGGCCATGCGGATAGCGGCAAGGTCTTTGTCAGGATCAAGAAACAGGTTGAAGCAGTCAAACCAGCCGCCAAAGAGGACGGCAACGGATCAAACAACAAAGGGGGGGAAGAGAAAGAGATCACGAACGACAAGAACAACAAGACGGCAATGACCCCAACCCCGGAAACCATCACCCTCGAAAAGAGGAAGGTCTTGCGAATCTACAACTACAGACAAAGCGACGAGTATCGCATCAAGCAACTCGAGCTGGGTCACATTCCACGGACACCCGACCGCCACCTCAGCCCGGGAATCGCCCGCGATCCGGAGTACTCGATGTTCGAGCTTGAGTGGAGGTGGGCGAGACACCAAACTCTGAAGGAGTCATACGAGCGCGAGGCGGCTGAGGTTGCAGAAGTCAAAGCTTCCGCTACAAAGGCTGCGAAGGCCAGCGCTGCGGCTGAGAAGGCTAAGGCCGCGGTTGGGGAAGTTATGGCTGCGGCTGGCATTCCCCATGTATCTGTGGTGGAGGGTATTCCTGCTGTTGCAACCGTTGCTGACTCAATTTCTTCCACTTCTTTGGTGCCCGGAGGTATTCCGGCCGCCGCTGCCCATCACGGCATAGCCGTACCACCTTCCATCTTTGGAAGTGCCGCCGCTGTCGCCAATCTTCGTCCTAACGAAGCCGCCGCTCGGAGCATTGACAATGCTACTAGCAGCTCGAACTCCTCCTCTTCTACTTGATTTATCTTCTCGGTCCCTCATAGCGCGCTAGCGGCTGGCATTTTACTTGAAGCTGGAAACAGGTGCTTCATCATTTCTTTAACTAACCCGTATCTTCTCCTCAAGATGATACGGGCTTCCTGGCAAAGAATCATCCATGAAGGACATAAAGCGGCAGAGACCCAAGAAGCGGACCATTGCACGATGAAAGTTGGATGAAGAAGTGTTGTACAAAGTACGAGCTACAAACAAAGAATCTGGTCGAAGAACACGAAGGAACACAGTAAACAGGAACAGAAAGGCAAAGAGTATGTACAGATACAACAACAACAAAAAGGTTAAAATAGATGGAAATCAGAAATAAGAAAAAGTAAAGAGAACGTCAAAAGTAGCTGTTCGTGTGCTTGTCCTGGAGTAAGTAACATCGACCTTGATACAGGCATTGCTTTTTGGTTTTTGTTATATCAATAGTACTTCACCGGCATATTGACTAGAGATGCCGAGACTCACTACTCTTCCACACGCAACCTCCTACTCCATGAATGACACTTGATGATAACTTGCGTATTAAAAGACCAATTTTCGACCCGGTGATGAGTATTGTTTTTTATGAGACGAAATGCTCAGAGCCTGAAGAAGGCCTGAACGCGGCGACAGAAACTTATTTGAAAGTAGAATGAAAAACACAGCCAGAAAGACACCTAAATAAGGCAGTAGAATGCGTGTCATTAGATCCCTATCCCAAGTTGTGTTGACGCTATTATAACTTATTCAGCCGATTTCATATTTCCCCCGACGCTCCTCCTAGAGAGAAGCGCGAGGTAAGCCAGTCCATACAAACGGACAAGGTACGTATAAGAACCCCGAGAATCCTCGACACTAGATAGTTCTGTGGTAGTCAATTGATATCATCACTGAGACAAGTCTACTTGTCATGAACCTTTTGGCCTCACCAAACGTCTTCCGATAGTCTTCACCTTCAACTATCCCATTTAGGCAGGTCAGGCTGCCGTTCATCACATCATTGAGGCGGATGGAGATTCTACTGATTATCAATCAACCTCACAGCAAATAGCCATTTTTACCATATTCATACCCCTGGTTTCCTGTACGGATTAGGGGCTTGGCTGGCGCCTTGGCTGTACCGATTTGTGCCGTTGGTAGCGAATACCACGATCGGGAATACCGGGATATAGAGAAGCGAAGAATGTCGCCGATGTGTCGTTGATTTGAAATCGTGGTGGAGCCTATAATACCGATGATACAAACCGGTTTCGTGCAGACACCGATAGAGTATATAGAGGGAACCCATCTCTGGTATACGACTCTCTATGAAAATTCTCAGATACTTACCACAAGCACACGTGTTCTCATCTCTCAGAGACTACACTACACATTACAACCTCACTCGTTATACCCAACCCGTCTTTTCTAGATAGAGCCGTTAAAAACTCCCAGTCAACAACCCCTGGAACCACGTAGAAACACTATCCACAATGGCCGCCGCTGCTGAGTCCCGGCTCTTCCAGCCGCTCAAACTCACCCCCAGAATCACCCTTGCCCACCGTCTTGCCATGGCCCCCCTGACCCGTTTCCGGTCTGACGACGAGCACGTCCCCATCGTCCCGCTCATGACCACCTACTACTCGCAACGTGCCTCCGTCCCGGGCACCCTGCTCGTTACTGAAGCAACCTTCATCTCCCCCGCGGCAGGCGGCTACGACAACGTCCCGGGTATTTACAACGCCGCGCAGATCGCCGCCTGGAAGAAGATCACCGACGCCGTGCACGCCAAAGGCAGCTTCATTTTCTGTCAGTTGTGGTCGCTCGGGCGGGCTGCTAACCCCGAGGTGCTGGCTAAGGAAGGGGGGTTCAAGCTCAAGAGCTCGAGTGCCGTGCCCATGGAGGAAGGGGCTCCAGTGCCCGAGGAGATGACGGTGGCCGAGATCAAGGAGCGGGTGGCCGAGTATGCGGGCGCGGCCAAGAACGCAATTGAGGCTGGATTCGATGGCGTCGAAATCCATGGCGCGAACGGGTACCTGATTGATCAGTTCCTTCAGGACACGTGCAACCAGCGGACGGATGAATACGGTGGCAGCGTCGAGAATCGGTCGCGGTTCGCGCTCGAGGTGGTCAAGGCTGTGGTGGAGGCTGTTGGCGCCGAGAGGACGGGCATCCGGCTCAGTCCGTACAGCACGTTCCAGGGGATGAAGATGAAGAAGGATCTGGTGCCGCAGTTTGAGGATGTGATTCGGAAGATCAGCGGGTTTGGACTGGCGTACCTGCATCTTACACAATCGCGAGTTGCCGGGAATATGGATGTTCAGCCCGGGGAGGATGAGGAGAGCTTGGCTTTTGCGGCCAGGTTGTGGGATGGGCCGTTACTGATCGCCGGCGGGCTTACGGCCGAGACGGCGAAGCATTTGGTTGATCATGAGTTCCCGGAGAAGGACGTGGTTGCTACGTTCGGGCGACACTTCATCTCGACACCGGACCTGCCGTTTAGGATCAAGGAGGGCATCGAGTTGAACCCGTATGACAGGGATACGTTCTATCTGCCCAAGTCGCCGGTTGGGTATATCGACCAGCCGTTCAGCAAGGAGTTCGAGAAGGTGTACGGGGCACAGGCGTTGAACTAGAGCAAGACATAATCCACGGCCGGACGGATATAGACTAGGTATTTAAACAGGAAGGAATCGAGCGATATAGAATTGCCTGTTTGTCCATTGCTTGGCTTTTTGGCTCCGTGTCAGGTATATTACCCTTCCATTGTGCCCGCAGTGATCTAACGGTGCTGCTCCAATGCAGTGCAGGTAACCGTTGAGTCTTTCCATACCTGTTCTCAGCTGAGCAAGTACTCGGGCCTCCTTTCGTGACAGTTGGTCGTAAAGCAGTCGGCTATGTTTGTGCTCTGATCGAGCCATAGATGTGGCAGATGTGATGTCGAGGCTGCCGGAGCGTGAGAACGGCCGGCTTCCTTGTTGCGTGTTATAAGCTCGATACCGGTAGATCTGAGCGCTGGCAGCGTGCCATTGGTATGCCTTTGAGCGCATCTGCCGCCTGGTAGAGTGGCGAGCGGTGTTTGTAACGGCGTTGGCGACCCGCATGTGGGTCCCGCTGTCGCTTGTGCGACCAGAGTATTTATTTGCTACCTAGTTCTCTTCCTCTTTTTTTCTCCCCATCTGAAACTTTCTGTCATAGATGGTATCTTGGCTTTGTCTCTGACCTTCCATTCTAGCGCCCTTGCATCATTTCAGATCAACCAACAACATCTACCTGGGAAGGTGAAATTCCGTAATGCGAACTTGGTGATCAGATGAACCGCAGTCCAATTCCGGCAACTACTTATGTCGAGTACTTCGAGCAGGGCAGGTCTGTCGCCCAAGTTCTGTTATTTCCTACTGACGCTGACCTCCATCCACTGCCCATCTAATCAAAAAGAACAAAGATGACGATGGATATGTACGCTGCTCATATCAGTGTTGGACGTTAGGCTGTTTTCTGATCAAAATCTCAGCCTTTCAACATGATAACCTGAATGCCTACAGCGACCCAACTCCACTCGGCCTTCACACAATCTCATAAACAAAATAACCATTTGCCTCCCCGCCACCCAGCACCACGTCAGGCTTAAGTCGAGCCACAGCCTGACAGGTCTCCAGAAACCTATTAATCCGATGGTAGAACGTCCGTGGGAGACACGGTGAGTATCGCGTTGCCAGATTGGTGTTCAGCGGACGTGGACCGTTGACGTAGGGGTCTTCCTTCAAGGGATCCGATCGTTGCCCTTGCTGAATTCTTTGAGCGAACCATGTGTCAATGTTACGCAGGAAGCCCTGGTTCTTAAGGCGCTCGATGCCCGTTGCCCAGACGGAGAAGTCTTCGTAATAGTATTCGTTGAACTCGGCGGGATCTCTTTCTGTTTCCTCACCGGACTCACTTTCCCATGTAGCGTTGGCAAAGGGGTTAGATGAGTAGGAATCGTCGGAGCAAACGTCGTCCGGTTGTGAATTACTGGAGTCGTCGTATGTGTCTGGCGGGTGGTGATGGTAGTTTGGGTCCGGATATCGGACGGCGCGAGATTCGGGGTCCGAAGAGCTTTCAAAGTCGACGTTCATGTGAGTAGCCGTTTCGTTGTCCCGTTGTTCGTCGTCTTGAAGTTCATTGTCAGGGGCAGAGTTCCACTGAGGCGCCTCGTCAGTGATGAAAAATAAGCCCACTCGTCGAAACTGTGGTACCGCGAGCCACGATGATGCCTTCAATAGAACCAATCCAACAAGTTGAAGTTTGCTCGGGGTTCCAGCCGGTCCGTCCTCTATAAGCTGAACCTGAAGCGGCGCCAGGTAAGCCTCCTCCTCATCTTCCTTCATATCATTGATATTGTCCCAACCAGCGCTGGAGATAAATCAAATTGCCAAGCCAAATACAAGTAAATATGGAAATATAAATAAATAAATATGCGAGCATATTTGATTTACCCAAATAAATATGAATTCATATTTGATTTGACCTATTTGTCCGCCCGGCAGAATTTCTAGGGTTAGGGTTAAAGTAGGGAAAATCCTTTTCCTTTTACCACCATCAGGACCCTGAACACCTATGCACGGGCCATCTAAACACCCTCATCTCGAATTCAAATATTTAACTAAATAAATACAAATACAAATCAAATAAATATGATTTCATATTTGACCCACTCAAATAAATACAGATCCATATTTATTTGTATTTGATTTATTTCCAGCGCTGGTCCCAACGCACCGCGATAGACTGATACGAATGCAGATAAGCAGGCATACCGGTAGCCATATTGACGTATACGCCGCTTTCGTTCAACCTAAAATCCGAACTCATCTCGTTCGCTCCAAAAACCAAATCATAGACCTCACAATTCCCATCCCTATTCCTAATCCTCGGTCTCGGCAGCACTGGCCCCCTAAGCTTGATACTCCCAGAGCCAGGAATCACCGGCCCAAATGGATTCGTTGATCTGACAGGTGTCACCTGCGCCTCCAAAACCTCCGCCAAGCCATCCACACACTCGGCCTCTGCATATGTCAGCTTCAGGTCCGTTACACCGGGTACATGCTCCGGCACAAGCGACGCCCACGACCACGAGGGCGCCGCCTGCGCATCCCGCTCCTCACACCGATCTTCGCCGCCCATATACCACAAAAGCCCCTGAACGAGCCGGTACGACCACAATCCCGCCAGATAAGTTACCCCCGGACCCCATCGAACGCCGAGTTGCTCCGCTATGCCGGAGATGGCTATCAGCCTGTCTGAGGCCTTGGTCAGCGACCGGCTGAAGTACGTCTGGACCAGGAGTTCCCAGGCTTTGCGCCGCTTGGCTTTCATGTCACTATTATCAGCGGGAACCAGCCTGCTGCCAGTGTCGGTTCCAGTAAGGTTCTCCCACTGATGCTGAAAGATGGTTCGCCTGTCATTCACATCGCCGTCCCAACGCTCCCTATCGATGGACAAGGGGAATGACTCGCTTGCTTCGCAGGTTACGCACTCCCAGTGCAGTTCTTCCTTGCCGAAGATCAGGGTGCGCCGAGCGAGGAGTTGTTCCTGGAGGACCCAGCCGCGTGTGAAGAGGATGAGGTCCGATTCCTTTTCGGAGCGGTATTCGCTTGTTAGAAACTTCTTATTCTTGATGTTGTAATCTTTATCGTCGTCGTCTGATAAAGGTACCTCTATAGACCAAGGTACCGTCGAAAGCGGATGGCGCGCGTTGAACAACCCGCCGTGAGAGTTAGGCGAGGCTCCCGCGGCCAGGTTAAGCACCGAGTTGCGATAAACGTACTGCATCTTGACCGACTCGTTGTCCCAGTCTTGTTTAGAGTCTTGAATAATGCAGAGAGAGTCGATCCAGATGTAGGGCACGATGTTCAACCTCTGCGTCACCTCGATGGCGTCCCTGAAGGTCTTGGGCAGCTCGGTGAGCTTGATGCCTTCCTTTGTGAAACAGTCATAGTTTTCCTTGAGGAGCTGGGTGGGCACCCCGTCCTTTCCCCAGCAGTGGCTCAGCGACATGAAGGGTGTCTCGGAGACAGCCAGTCCGGCTGTTTCGATGACTCGGACGTGCGTTTCTCCAGGACGCCCGACGGCGATTAGTCGCGCAGGACGCCGGTCGTGAGAGCCCATGGTCTCGGCAGCGCTGCACAGAGGGTGTGAACGACAGTTGTTGATCCATTCGAGGGCTTGGTTCCAGCTTTGTTCGCTGGCTGTGTGAAAGGAGGCGAGGAAGGAAGGGGGATAGCTGGGGCCTACGGGAAAAAAACAAAAAAAAACTTTTAGCAACTGTTTTACTTTCTTGACTGTTCAAGTCGATCTTTTAGACAGTTTCTGGGCACATACCGGGTATATACCCCCTCAACCTGACAAACTCGCTAACCACCACCTTCCCCTCCATATCCACGTCCACATCCTTCTCCCTTCCTAGAGGCACTCTTGGCAGACACCTAACGCTCACCTCCCCCCTCCAAACATCTTCCCTCCTATCCTCCGCCCAAAAAGACAGTCCAACCAGTAGATACTTTATATCCCTCCAAACCTCCTCGACTTTCTGTTTCAAATCCTCCTCATCCTCGACTTGGACTCCAACAACAAGCCTCCTCAGCACCTTCACCATCACAAACCAGCAGAATTGACATTGCCCCTCGCTGGCCGAATGAAACAATTCCTCGGGGGTACATAGCTCGCCTCCGCGACGCCACCATGCAGCGTGGGAGGGGGGTGGTGGGGATGATGCTAGGGCTTTGGTGCAGCGGGGGCAGAATTGGTTCGGTGATAGAGGTACTGTTGGAGGCAGTGATGCTGCAGGGGCTGCTTTGGTGATGGAATACCGGATAAAAGCTTCATATGAAGTGAGGTGTGGTGGTATGTTTATTGGTGAAAGCGAAGAGGGGTTATCGGTAGAGGTAAAGAAGTGAGAGACGAAAGAGTCATACGTTTGAAGGTGGGATGGGAGAGGGAGTTGGAGGTGAAGTACTCGAGGACTGCTTCGTAGGATCCTTTGTGGGATCTTGAATCGGGGTCTAGATGGGATGATGAAGGTATTGGGGAAGAGGCAGAAGATGAGGAGACTGTGTAGGTGTTACTGTTGATAGAAGATGTTGGGCAGCCGGAGGATGGGGATATCATGGTGCTGTAGGAACTGCTCAGCTGGATGGAGCATAGGTGAGCTCAGGAAGTTTTACTAGTATGAGACTGCGGTGAGGTCGAAAGACTTTCCGGCCTGAGTAGAGGTAGCAAGGTGAAAAAGAGAAGTTGGGAGTAATACATCATGCCAATTTACATGATCGACGTTGTCGTCAGCTGTAGTGTAGCATAGCATAGTAGCAAAGGTGGGTCTCCCTAAGCGCCGAACAATAAATAGACATTTGGTGATACCGCTGTGCGACTTTAGGTTCGTAGGTAAGTGCTTGTTTTCCCTTGGGGCATGCAGTACCTTACCGTTGACGAGTGCTTACTTGGTATTTACAGAAAAGTGCCCAGTCACTTACCTCTATTCCATACTCGCCCTAACACTAACATCCCGGCAGATTATGGTTATCTCAGTCACTGGGCGGCGGCACGTACACAAAGGTAATTTCGGTACACACTTCTTCATGTATGTACTGTACGCATTTTTCTCTACAGTGTGGATATTGAACTACCTATACACCAACATCCTCTTCACTGCCATCTAAGGGCCCCAGACGACTCACTGCTTCCGCTTCAACAAACAATGACGTCCCCACTTCCTCCTGAACTTCTCCGGGATGATCTCCCAATCAGGCAGCCACAAGGCCCTCGCCAGAAAGCTGGTGCTCGCCGGATCCATAAACTTCTCGCACTTGACGATTTCCCAGTGTTCCGTGTCCGCAGCAAAATCGGGTTCGTTGGGCGGCGCCTTCCAATCCAGACCCTTCTGCTGCTCGGGGAACTGCGTGTCGACGAGAAACACGCAAGTCCTGGGGTCAACATACTTACCCGGATCTTCCTCATTGCGGTCGTTCAAGCCGCTGGTGGGCAGCCAGGTGCCGCTGAAGAGACCAAAGCCGGTGCCGGCCTCTGAGAACTCACCGGGCAGAAGACCGCGGAACTCGGAGCGGATGAACTTGGCGTGCATGTCGCGGGGGAGGAAGTAAGAGCTGGGGAAGCGGTACCAGTCCTTGCCGAAGCAGACGGTGTCGCCTTCGCCGCCTACCTCGAAGAGGGGCTTGTAGATGGAGAGAGGTGCAGAGTAGGCTGTGTAGAGACCGTAGATACGAGCGAGGCCAATGGCCATGGAGAAGAGCAGGCCAAGGGCTACCACGCCGAGCTTCAGCTTGGCGGGAATTTTACCAACCAGGCTCTTGGGATCGGCATTGCCAAAGGCCGCGAGCAGAGTGTGGATAGCAAGCGCAGCATTGAGGGCAAGGAAGGGGTAGGCAGGGTACATGAACCGCTCTTCCTTGTGGGGCTGGAGGGAGAAGATGGCGAGCCACATGTAGAAGGGGGTCAAGAAGACCACGGTGCGGAAGCCGGTCTGGAAAGTCTCGGCGGACTTGGACAGGAGCTTCTGCAGCAACAAGATTGGGAGGGAGAACAGTGCCAAGACAAACCAGATATTGAAGTTCAATGTGAGGTTCTTGAAGTAGAAGTCCCACGGCTCAGTGCCATAAAGCTCAGGCCCACCGGTCTTGGAGAAGATGTTGTACTTGACAATGTTCCAGGAGGCAATCTCAACCTTCCTGTAAAAGAAGGTGTTGACCAGCATGTCCCCGAACTAGAACATCTTAGCACTTGCTACAAGAAGAGGGCACAATGGCGAAAGAAGAGATGTGACCTACCACAAGCAGACCAGCCGCAACGACACCGCGGACCACACGATGAGCGGCTTCAAAGAAGCGATCCTTATCGCCGACCAGGGCAAAGAAGACTTCCTCCAACAAGAAAGGGGCGCAAAGGGCGGCGGCAAAAGGCCACCCAAGCACACCACCAATGGCAAAGTAGAACATGGCCATGGAAGTCTTGAGACCCCCACGCCAGTTGATGAAAGCGGCGGCTCCCAGCATGGCCATGTACATGGCGAAGCTGGAGGGCAGGTAGGCGGTGCTGGAGTGGAAATTACCGGGGCTGAATACGAGCGCCACGATAAAGAACAGGCCGATCCTCGGGTTCAGGGCCAAGCAGATAGCCCTCCACATGAGCGTTTGGCTGAGGGCGCAGATGACAGCCAGAACACAGCGGACAAAGTAGAACTCGGCGACCTTGTTGGAGTGAGGGAGCAGCCTGCGGATATTGCCCACAATGGCATGGAGGGCGACGTAAAGCCAGTTTCGGATGGCATAGTCGGGCGAGTATTCCCAGGTTTGGAGGCCATAGCCGTGGCTCAGATAGTGTGTTGGTTCCCAGTAATTGAACGTCTCGTCACAGTCCTGGATGGGGGCGAAGAGAGCGGCAATCAGGTTGGCTCCGAGGAAGATGTAGAAGGCCGAGATGGGCTCGATCGCGTAGGCATCTCGAATTGCCCTGGAGACACGGATGTTAACTGCACGTTCCAGCAACCAATGTCAAGCAGACATGAGTGAAGCAGAATGGGAGCTTGTCATGATCGTGATGGGTGCTGGGTTTCACTAACTGCTTCTTGGCATGTTTGGCTTTGGGATGCACAAACTCCTTCTTGGGAGCTTCGCTGGTAGGTGGTGGCATCGGATCGTCACTGTCTTTGGAACTGATGTGTTTTGGATGAATTCAAGATTAAGTTGGAATTGGGAGGGAGGGAGACAAAGTTGAAGCGAAAGGAAAGGAAGAAATGTCGTCACAGCATTGGCGCTATCAGGATAAGCCGCAGTCAACAACACAACCCGCAACTGGCCAGAGTCTGGCGTTCAACAATAACAGAAAAGTTGGGGGATTTTCAGCAGCTCGTCTTGCGTCACTCCCGCAATTGGACAGCGCTCCATCAGAGGTTGGATTCGGTGCAGGCATTCAATGCACGTGAAGACGTCGGTCCAGGCAGGCTCGGCAGGCTGGGCTTGTTCCGCGCTTGTCCGTAACGGGAGTAGCGCATTCAATTCCAATCCGTGCTTCCTGCAGCTTTGCCCGCCATTCGACAGGGGTCTGGCTCGATAACTTTTTTTTTTTTTTTTTTTTTTTACCCATGTCCCAAATTTTGGATTTGGTATGCCCGATAAGAGTCGCGATAAGGAAATGGTCCTGCAAAGGAAGTTGCTGTTTTGCTTGAATCTTTCCCCTTCCTTCGCCATCCCATCATCTTGCTCACAGAGGGTTTATCTTCATATCCTTTTTTCGAGGATTGACTGCGCTTGGTATTTGATATCGCAGTTTGAATTGATCGATATCTACGAAGAGGCGCACCCATCTTCTTTCCCAAGAAGCACCCTGTGCGACGCGTGGTGCTACAGTCAATTCGCACACCATTGCCACCTCTTGTCAACCAGCATTCACCCTATCGTCACCGGAGCAATTCCTGTTCGACAACAACACTACATTCAGCCTAGACCACTATTGTTGCCTTTTCTTCGCCTCGCTTTGCCATGTCTGAACACCCCTTCCAGATTCCAGGCCTTGGCCAGGCAAGGCCAAACGAGCAGCTCCCCGCTGACAACTTTGCACCTGATCTTCTTGTCGCTGCCGCTAGCATCGTCGGACAGGACGTCCTGGCAGTGAACTCTGCTGACCCTGCGCAATTGCTTGGATTGCCCAAGCCAAAGACCGAAGAGAAGAAGGATGAGAACGCTATGGATGTTGATTCCAAGCAATCAGACAGCACGCCTGCAAAGGCACAGGAAGACGTCAGCATGACGAATCACGGCGACAACAAGCAACAAACTGCCACCGAGAATCCCACTGCTTCCAACCTCGACTCTCCTCCGAGCCCCGACGTCACTTCTACACTCGAAGCCGCCCTCAATGGTATGCTGGATGCTCCCACCAGTTCGGCAAACATGACCAACGGCGATCAAGACGGTGCTCAAGAGGAGGAACACCCTGAGTGGGAAGAGGATTCGTCGCCATACGAATCTTCCTCGGAGTCGAGCTCCGACAGCTCATCCGATGATGATTCGGATGACGAAGATGCGCACCCCGTGTTGGGCGTGGAGGAAACAGTCAGGATGCTCATGGCCGGCCTTGACGAGGAAGACGAGGATGGACCCAACAAAGGAAAAGGAGCTGGCGCGCCATTGCGGACCAAGAACGAGATCGTCGAGGAGATCATTCCCAAGCCCGAGGTGGTCATCACCCCCGAAATGAAGATTGAGCCTCTGGCTCACGTCGAGTTTATCGTTGAGAATACCGTGGTCATGAAGTCTAGAGTCCCCGGCGAGGTCAAGGTGCTTGACTTGGGTTCGGTTCTTTGCAAGGAAGACAGGACGGTCATCGGCGCCTTGGCTGAAATCATCGGCAATGTCAAAAGCCCGCTGTACACTTGCGCTTTTGCCAACCAGGACGAGATCAAGGAGCTTGGCCTGGAGGTCGGCACACAGATCTTCTACTCCGTTGAACACGCCAACTACGTCTTCACCCAGGAGCTCAAAAAACAAAAGGGCACCGATGCCAGCAATCTCCACGACGAAGAAGTCGCTGCTGACGAAATGGAATTTTCTGACGACGAGAAGGAGGCCGAATACAAGAAGCAGCTAAAGATGAAGAAGCGTGGTGGAAAGGCTGGACGCGGGGGTCTGCGTGAGCAGGTTCTTCGTGACCAGTCTTACGCCCCGAGCACTGCGTATGCTCCCTCAGCATCCAGTGCCACCCTCGACCACAGTCCCACAGTATCCAGCGCTACGCTTAACTACGACGAGGATGACGATGGTCCCTACAGGCCTCTCGCTAGGCCCGTAGGCTTTGGTCAGGGAGGGCCGCCCTCACTGCCACCGAAGCCTGAGGTCGGATTCAACGCGGCACATGGTGGTCAGGGTCAGCGGGGTGGCTTCAGCCGTGGAAACCGGGGTGAATTCCGCGGACGTGGCCAGCGCGGAGGATACCGTGGTGCTGATCGGAAGCCTGGTGGCCACCGTGGTGGACGTGGTGGTGCTGCCGCCCCGTCCTATGGAGGCTACGAGAGCACTTCGGCACCTCCTCCATTCCCCAACCCACAGCTGCCTCCTCCTATTCCCCCGAATGCTCAAATCCCCCCGCCTCCCTTCGGCGCAACCCCAGGAGCAGCACCCCCGATGCCCGGTGGCCATTGGCCTCATATCCCGATTCCATTCCCACCGCCCCCTATTTCCTTCCCCCGGCCCTCGACCCAATCACCTGTTCCTCCCCCTCAGCTTGCAGGAGCTTTCAACTTTAACTTTCAGGCGTGGAATCAGGCTCAGGGCCAACCGTATCAATACCCACAACAGTCCTCGTCATCATCTGTTTCCGCGCCCCAGCAACAATCGTCAACTCCCAGCTACCCTCATCAGGCACCGGCCGTCCCGCCTGTGTGGTCTGGCGTCCCGCCCCCACCCCCTATCTCTGGCGCATACGTAAACCCGAACTTCTTCCAACAGCTGCAGGCCCAGCATGCCCAACAGCCCCAACAGCCCCAACAGCCCCAACAGTCTCAACAACCTCAGCAACAGCAGCAACAGCAGCAGCAGCAGCAGCAGCAGCAGCAGCAGCAGTATTGGGGACAGCACAACGCATACGGTCAGGCTCCTAAGTAGGATGAATCGAGCTACCCAGTTGCCGCGTGGATCGCCAACAATTATCAATGAAGGTGTCGGGCGCCATTCTTCGAGACATATCTCTACTAGAGCAGTGACTGTTTCTAGAAGATCAACCGACCATTTGTTCGATCCTTGATTTACGAAGGCAACATGCAGTGGCCTTGGTAGCGCATTACCTGAGGGTCTCTCTACCTTCATACCATGTACATGTCCCGAGTTATGTCTGTCAGTATTTTTGGTTTGTTCGAGAGGGTCTGGCTTGACTTTCGGTTCTGAAGAAGGATGGCTCCTTGAGCGAACCTTCGTTTGCAACCGGCCTAGCCTTCATTGAAGGAGCATGGTTAAGTTGTGCTATTGATTAGGGTATACTATTCTTTCCCTACATCAATCGGGGCAAGCAAAACTGAACAAGCGTCTGGATACTCTTTGTACAAGGAAAGGATGGGGCTTGAAGTACAGTTTTGAAGCTGTTTGAGTATTTGAGCGAGTACATATCATACCAGAATCATTTCTGGTCATTCAGCATCTCTATGATGATGCAGCATGGTGTTCCTGATGTCAAGTTAACAAGAACGATATGCTGTACATACAGCAATCATGGCTGGTACCTATTGGGGGATATGGTTGTCGATCTATCGGACACCAGACCGAAAGTGACACACAAACCAGACACATACCTGTGGCAGGGATAGTGCGATACAAACAAAGAGGCCCAGAGGCACATACACATAGTCGTGATGTTATCATCGATTGACATTGCTGGTTGTTTAGATACTTGTGTATCTCCGGCTCAGCTACTAGGTCTGCTTTGGGAAACGGCAGCGGCAGTTGTTGGATCGCTCCAGATAGACCCACGCATTGCGAGCTGTATAATCATCCACTTGCTTCACATAGATAGATCAAGTGGAGAAACCAACAGACGAAAAATGTGACGTCGATCTTATTCATGAAAATGGCGCTGTGCTGTTGCTGTGCTGTGTCGTGCTACTATGTATGTATATCCATAATGTGAACAAATACGGCGCGATGCTACTATGCACATGGGTGATCAATATTTCATGATGCCTTTACAACATCACGGGTAACTCGGTACTACGGTGCAAGACACGCTATGTCCGTCATCATTCATGTTCAATGCGTTACCCTTGTCTTGTTATGCGCTCCTCCTACTCAGAGCTGCACTACACTACGATACCTCCCGCTCTTCCCGTATGTTCAGTTTGGATCGAGTGGTTCGTGCGGATAAACAACTGTGAGTATATAGTCAGATGCTGATTTGTGGTCTAATATCATCTAATTGATCCGTTTCTTTCCCCGGAGTATACTCTTCACTATATTAAATTACTCGTATTGGATCCGATCAATACTTTTGAAATAGTAGCTGACTTTTAACCTGTCTTTGTAAGGTTTAGGACAATTCGGGGTAGATGTCGTCCTGTATCCTGAAAATACTAAGCTTACAAACAGATTAACATCGGGCTGTATTGTACGTATGATGTGTTGGTATGCTCCCAACAGACGGGAACCAATTCGCAAATCCGGGTGCGAATATATATATATATATATTATATATATATGCGTAGGAAGCTGGGATGGGGAAGACGGGAAGAAGCGATATATGCATCTTCATGCTGAGGTTTTGAGGGTGACTTTTGTCAGCTTCTTCTTCTTACGGCGCTGTGCCACGGGATGGATGTTGCGAGCCGTGGTGCCCGTGTACCATCGTTTGTCAGTCTTTGGCCCTTTCGGTCGCCTCTGAGGGATATTTCCCAACTTTCGCTCTCTTCTGATCATCACTTTTTTCCACTCCGCTATACTGCAATGATAAAAGATTCTCCAATGTGAAACCTCTCACATATGGCTTCAACCGAGCTTACCGCGCCCGTCCTACCCCTTCCCATTTCCCACGGACGTCTTGAATCTCACTATGTATGTACTACCGCCTTCTTCCCAGTGCCATTGCCCGGTGTGCTCCGACTTCGGATTGTGTGTGAGGAAGTTGAAGAGACTACCACTGAGGCTGTGACGATGATCACCTCACCCACGAAATTGACCGAGTTGACTGATGATGTCAATGGGGAGAGTATAAACAACCCAGGGCCCAGCACAGGGACTAAAGTGCAACGTCGAGGCAACGCGTCGAGGCAACGGTACCCTTGCTTTATGCTAGCGTTTCAGAAATTACAAGGGGGGGATGGACGATGGGGCCCTCTTTGGTTCTCCAGCACTGGGCCCGTCCGGGCAGGACAGCCGACAAACATTGGGTTTGGTCCTTGGATCGTCCTTGCTGGCGGATATTACACCTGGGGGATCAGTTGCTTAGCATTGCGGTCCCGTGAGCCGAGCTCAAATTGCGATCTTATCACAAGTTTCTATCTTGCCGTTAAGAGCTAAGGGGCTATTGCTCAGACCTCCAATCTCCCACACGGATGGTGCGATAGACGAGATGTACAGCGCAAGGGAGGAGAAGGAGAGGAAGTTTGCTCGGAGTTTTCTTATGACTACCGGGGGTTCAACTGTTCAAAAGAAGTTGACCAGAAGGCCAGCAGTGAGTGGCTCGATCCAACTGCCGATCCCCGTGATGCCTCTCAGCCAAAGGAAGAGAAACCGCTCGTTGTTCCGTCTGGTAACGCAACGGTGCAAACTGTGGCTTGCTGTCATCACCCGATAGCTTCGCACTACATGACTTGCATATCGATTGTGCATACGCGGCACGAGCGGGATCAAACGAAGCGAGAGAAAGAAAGCGGAAAAGTCTTTTCGCTTCACCTTGCTGTTGCGGAGGAAAGGAGTCGTCAGGGTTTGTCGTTGTCCCCGAGACTAGTCTAGTGTAGCGAACGGAATACAAACTTATTGGGGATGTCAAGGGGATGTTTGTCGGCGCCCGCCCCGCAAAAATAAGTGATGGGGTCTGCGATTCACGAATCCACAAGCCAATCAGGATCCCTGGCAGCAATTTCGCTTGATGAGTGATTAGCAGGGCCCACCAATCAGAGACGCCTGGGACCTGAGCAGATTGCAGGCTCCTCCGGAGGTGGTAAGCGTGAGAGAACGAGTGGACGATAGGGACCCGACTGATTGTAGATCGCAGAGGCACTGGTTCTCTCATTGAGAATGAAACGACTCGAGCAAAGTTCTATGAGTTGTTGACTGATCAGCAACATCAAACACAATCTTAGAGTGAAGCCACACAACGATGGAAGTGAACGCGATCCCTTCAATTCCCGGCAGGCACATAGGTGCATTGTACACAAACTTGTGAGGTTAGGTAGGTACCTAGCTTCGCTTGGTTCCCCAGCTTGGGAAGTCTTGACCCGCATGCCGCATGGTGGCCGGAGTCGGCTAGGAGGACTGGGCAGGAACGGTCTGTCTCTGCAACCCAACATTGCGCTGGCATTTTCTCGACTCCTCTCAGCCTCTCAACTCCTCCTTCAACCTCTTCTCTTTTTTTTTCTTCTCCCTCCTGCATCTTCCACACTTTCTCCGTTGGAAGAACGCGCCTCTCTTTTTTCGCCCCGTGGTGTTGAGTCTCTGAGATCCATGATCATGAGCTCGTGACATGTTGACTCGCCCCTTCCCTTCCTTTTACTTTAGTCCCCCACACAGCCTAGATATCGCGCCCTAGATATCTTGCCATTCCTTCTTTGCAACTGATCAAAGTTCGCATTACGACAACGAGCGATTGACTTCCGCTCGACCAGACATTCATTTTTAGGCAATTCTCACGAAAGAGAAGACACCATCACACCAACATCTGCTTTACTTAAACGACGACGACGACGACGAGAGAGAGACGAAGGCGACGTGATTATTTCATCCGAAAAACTGGGGACCCAACACCATTACCCGAATCATCACGACTCCTACTCTATTCGCCCAACATGTCGGACCATAGGATTCATGTGCGCCATGCGCATCATCACCTCGAGCGCAAGGGCTGGGACGACGTTAAGTCATTTTGGAACAACGTATTTCTTCCCGAACAAAAAACGGAGGCCTTCACCACCAGAGTTGCGCAAACAGTGACCGACGAGAACTTCTGGGCGACAGCTACTGCCCAGGAAACCATTGCGACCAACGGGCCTCCTCTGACCGCTGAAGCTGCCCCTGCGACCACGACTGCGCACACCACTACACACCACAGCGCCGCCCCGCCATCCACCACGTTGTTGAAAGCTTTCACCACCAAGGCGCCAGAATCACCAGTGTCATCAGCGCCTGCAGAATTGCTCCCATCAGACGTCATGACGGATGAGATCAGGTCAACGGGAACCCTCGAGCTTGAGTCTACCTTGGCGGTTGCGTCGCCGACATCCATGAGCTTGGGAGCCCCCACATCCACAACTGCTGCTCCAACGGCCACCGCCGCAAGCAACACTCAACAAGGGACCAGCAGTGCTGCCACAGCCGGTATTGCCATTGGTGTGTTGGCTGGTTTGCTGGCTGTCTTACTGCTGGTGTGGCTCCTCTTCACCAAGCGAAAACGCCAGATGGAAGCAGAGAAGCAACGCCTGGCAGATGACGAAAAGATCAACGGTCCCTTTTCCGACAAGAACGAGATCAAAGCCCCGACCGCCGCCCCGCAATTGAGCTTGCGACCCGCCAGTCAGTTCATGCCCACCGAAGTTCCAGAAAGGAGAACCAGCCGCGCCAACATGATGAACACCAGCTCGAACGTACCTGGGTCCCCCCTCAGCCGTCCTGCAGGAGCTAGCGCTTGGGAGCGTCCGACTGTCAGCTCGACTCAGACCGCTGGCGAAAGACCCGGCACTAGTGCGAGCTTCAACCCATTCGGTGATAATCAGCAAATTCCCGAAGAGTCTTCGCCAGTCAGCCCGGCTGGCGACTCGTCTGTCTCCGCTGGTGCGGCTGGAGCTGTCGCGGGTGCTGCTGCTGGCGGTTTAACTCGGAAAACTTCCATCCGGAACGATGGATTCAAACCTCTTGATCTGACCAAGCCCCAACCTCTGCCGTTGAACGCCCACCCGCCCAGCCCTGCTGGAACCGACTATAGCATCAACACTGTTAGCCCTGGCCTACCACCTGGGCCCTCGGCTAGCGCTGCCGCCATTGCTGCCGCTGGTGGACCTGCACAGTCCACTGTCCATCGTGTCCAGCTCGACTTTAGGCCAACGCTGGAAGATGAAATGGCTCTTCAGGCTGGACAGCTCGTTCGTCTTCTGCACGAGTACGATGATGGCTGGGCACTTTGCATTCGCCTCGACCGGTCTCAACAGGGCGTTGTTCCCCGGACTTGCTTGTCCGCGCGTCCCGTGAAGTCACGGCCCCCCCAGGGCGGTCCTGGTTCCCGCGGGCCTCCAGTCAGGCCTAACTATGGTCCTGGAGGACCTGGCAATGGACCTATGAGCCCGAATGGCGGGCCTGGATACGGTCCTAACGGAGGACCCCGTGGTCCTCCCCAAGGTGGACCGAACGGCGGACGTCCTGGCCCCGGACCGATCAATACCAAGTTCATGAACCCTCGCGGCCCACCACCTCCCGGCTCGTGGTCTCGACCACAGTCTCCCGCTGGGCCAATGATGCCTCATAATGGAACTATGAGCCCCAATGGCGGACATCCTGCT
Source organism: Neurospora tetrasperma FGSC 2508 (assembly GCF_000213175.1). NCBI lineage: Eukaryota > Fungi > Ascomycota > Sordariomycetes > Sordariales > Sordariaceae > Neurospora > Neurospora tetrasperma. The sequence continues at coordinate 3,154,113 of NW_009799100.1, read as the reverse complement.
TCACCGGGTGGCAACAACCCCATGAGCCCGGTGCAGAACGGAAACCCCGGCTCGCCCGTTGACCGCCCCATCACACACGGCACGCAAAGCCCGGTGACCGCAAGTCGACGGATGACACCTCCCGGCCCCAGCCCAGTTGCCCAGGAGTACCGCCCAGATTCGCGAACCGCCTCCCCTGCTCCCCCGCCACCAGTGAGCAATGAAACACCACTAGGGCAGGCATATTAATAATGTATAAATTACAAAAACATGCCACAACGAACATACGTATTCAAGACATACGCCTTCATTTGGAGCAGACGGTCTCTCCAACTACACAAGCAAAACAAAAATAACGAGGCCATGCCGTCTATGAGAAGAGAGGAAACGGTGAGATTGAGGTCCCGTCACCAATGTTGTGGGATGAAGACAAATTGGTACTCGCGCCTATGGCCTGCGTTGCGATGCTTTTTACCCACCCACTTTGCATCATTTTTTCTTGTTCATTCTTCCCGTACGCCTCTCAGGTGTTTTCGGGTTTTGGACTCTCTATATTTTCCTTTCAAAGTTTGGCACCTCTACTCGCTGGAGGTACGCTTCTTTGTTAATGAAGCGCGGAGACTTGGATTGGCGCTTCACATTAATTTGATTTCGTATTCGAGGCTGGAAACCGAGGAGTTGTTGATCTGACTGATGGGGCTGGGATACCATGGGCGGCCAGGCCGAGCAAACCACCATATTTTCTTCTGTTCATTGTTTGTGTTGAGTGTGTATGATATTGCCGTACATCGGCGTGGGAGGGAGGATGGCTATCTGGGAAGCTGGATGTCTGGTGTTGTTTTTTGATTACAGCCTGGAATTGGGAGGCTCATATGGATGTGTATACTGTGTATGGCTGGGTTAGCATGATTTTGTAGCTGTATGAGATTTAGGGATGGTCAGGAGGCGTAAACGAAGTTGGGGTACCTATGTCGTCGAATATATGTCTTGTTACTGGCACACTCTGCTTGGATTGTTGATTAGTAGTGTCCTTCAGGCTCTCATCAATTAGATGTATGTACAGAGGCGCAATACGAAGCCGCTGTGATTTACCTAACAGCTGAAGCGCAATGAACGCAATCACAAGCTTATAAGCCGAATAGGCTTGTGATTTCAAACAACGACTCCCAGAAACACCGCTCTGCTATGCACTGAATATTGTGACAAACTTGAACGGAACGCTTCCACCCCCGAAACTGATTTCAAGGCCAGGTGAGTAGGATCGTAAGACCGTAAACTACTACCGAACGATCGCTACGTCTACCAGTCAACCGCCCACCCGTTCTCATTCAAGAACTCCTCGCAAGCGTGCTTAAGGTCGATGTTGGGCAGCAGATCCTTGATGGTCAGGGGTGTTCTCGTCAGCGGATCCGTCTCGCTTCTTCGGAGGTGTTCCTCGATGGATGCGCGTTCGTAGGATTTGCCTGTTTTTGTCTGTGTTTTTTTGTATCCAAAGTCAGTCACCACCACTCCACCCATGAGACTTGAAAAGAAGGAGAAGCAAGAGGATGCAGAAAAAAAAAAACCTACCATCACAGGATCAACCATGACCTGAAAACTGATATCATCAATCGCCCAATCTGGCGGATTCGGTCTTCGCTGGTTTTCCTTATCCCTCGCCCTTTCAAAGACGGCTCGTATCCTCTCGATTTTCTCCTCGTACATCTTTTCCGTCTCTTTCCTCCCTTCCTCATCCTCATCCTCACCACTAGAACTAGTAGTCTTCAGCAACCCGTCCATCTCCCTCCTCAGCATCTCCACCACCTCGCCCTCCAGTTCCTGTTCCTCCCTCTTCCTCAACTTCTCCCTGTGCTCCCACCTCTCCTTCTTGCACTTGAGCACCTGACTCGTCACGGCCGCCAAACTCTTGTCGTGCGTGTCTGCGCAAATCTTGTGCGCTTCCAGCGCGTAGGCAACGGCTTGGTCGTAGTTTTTGAGCGGGAGGTGCGCTTGGGAGAGGTAGTAGAGGGCTTTGAAGTTTTTGCTGCTGCCGCCGGGGGTTGTACTGGTACTGGTACTGGAGGACAGGCGGAGACATTCCTCGCAGTCTTCGATTACCGAGTCCCAGCGAGACATTTTGAGGCGGGCCATGGCGCGGTTGGTGTAGAGGAGGGGGTTTGTGGGGTCAGCGAGGATTCTGTGTGTTTTAAAAAAAGGGGGCTGTTAGTTTTGGTATGGTTTTGGGTCGGCCGAGAGAGATGTGTGGCGGTGGTGTTGAGGATGATGGGGAATGGGATGGAGGAAGCGGGAGGAGCAGAAGGAAGGACTTGCGCCTTGGTGTACAACGCCTCGGCAGCGACGTAGTCGCCCTTTTGGAAGTGGCGGTTACCCTCCTCTTTGAGGGCTAGTGAGGATTGTCCTGACATCTTGTTGGTGATTGTCGCTGTTTGATGAAATTCGTACGCGCTGGTATCTCGGCTGAGAAGAGGTACTTTTGTTTCCGCGAAAAGACTTGCTGGTCTAGAGGAGAAGGAAGGTAAGAGACGGAGGCAGGGAAAATGGCTCGGAGTTGATTTTGAACAACTGTCGCCGAGCTAGTAAAATGCGATTGAGATTCGAGTGGAAGTCGACAAGTAGTTCGGCGGTCTAGGCGACGAGAGGAGCACGAGGTCGGAAGTCGGAGGAGGCAGATACGAGTGTCCTCAAGGAGGAGGACAGTGACGCTTGAATATGGGGCCGAGCAACGGGTGGCGCATGCCTTGGGGTCCGGGGAAGACTTGCGAAAAAGCTTGCGAATCCTGGGCGGCCGTTCACACAGACGTAAACGCGGGAAGATATCGATCGATTGACACCAGAATCTTTTTTTTGAGGTTCGAGGTAGAAAGAGGAAACTGATGAAGAGATTCGGAGTTCATCTGAAGCTGCCGCGACGTGGTGGGGTTCTGGGGCTGTTAGCTGTTGGGGAATCTGGGGTCTTGATCCACATCCCGGCAGGGGCCGGATAGACGGGACGACAGTATCTGATCAGTGCTTCTGTTAGTGCAGCGCACCGTTTTACCAGGGTACAGTAACAACAGGGAGGGACTGCTACCTCGCTTAAACCACCTGCATTTGTAAACCACCCAAATGGGAACATTCTAGAAGTCAGCTTGTTCCCTCGGCATCACTGTCAGGACATCACGGTACGAGATGATTGTGTCACCAACCAGCATTTTGTTAGGACCCTAACAGCGACTCACTCTTGTGGCTATCTTGCACTTGACATCGCATGCCCATGATATGTACCCAGCGCGGTTGTTGATCTGTAAATGTATCGTGAACCCCGTGGTCAAATCAGCCATCAAGGTTCTTCTCATAAACGTTGGTAGGTATGGATATCAGACGACATCTCTGATCGTGATCGCTCTCCGTACATGCTGAAGAAAAACTCGGTACTTCAGCTCGACACCACTCTCATGCCGGCCCGAGTTGATTTGCTAGTCTTCTAATAACCCGAAAAGGAACAACAACCCTCCGTATGTGCTGTATCACATATAAGAAAAAGCCGACCCTTTTTCCTCATCCATAACCGAGAGATAAACATGTCATAATCTCATACATCATAAACCCTTTTCCCCCAACCCGCCCTGCCTTTCTCCACCGTAAGATTGCCCCACCCATGCCAGTTATATAAGCTCCGACCGACCGACGTACGGCCACATGTACAAGGCGCAGTAGGCATGTATACATGGATCGTGTACAAAGGTGATGAGATATCATAATCAAGAAAGTAAGAATATGTATGCAGACATATAAGCGAGCGTTCGTTACTCGTGTCATTTCATTCCGTCTCAAGGGGGGGTATCAACCAAAAAGGTGCTTTGTTCCTTTCCCGCTGCCGCTGTTGTCGTACTCCGTCCCTCTCGTCTCGTTTGATCCCAGCCGATCCCAACCCGCAGTTGTTTCCCTTCGTCCTTTGTTGGGGTTAACTCAACGCGTACCGGAGTCAAAGCAGATCAGATGAAACCTCCACCGTCTCCACGATTCGAACTCGACTTCGAAGGTGACGACGGACCCGACCCACCCCCGTTGTTGTCGCTGTGACGTTCATGCTCCCTGATTCTTCTCAAACGTTCCCGGTACGAATTAATGTCGCTCCTTGATGACCTGTGCTGCTGTCCCTGTCCCTGTGATTGACCCTGCCCACCACTTTCCATATGCTTAGTATCCTCCTTTTCCACATCCTCCTCTTCCCCACCGAGATATTGCTGCTCTCTGCCCCCTCCTACTCCGGTTGCTCCTGGGACACGTGGCGGACTATGCGTGATGCTTGGGCCATACCGCGATTGCTTCTCGTCCATATACCGCCCGACCTCCTCAAACTCTTCGGACCCGTCGTCGCCATCGTCGTCGTCATAATGCTTCGATGTGCGTGGCGTGGTCCGGAAGTCGCGCGAGTCGCCCCTGACGAGCCCTAACGTCTCCTCCTCGGATGCGCCCCGTCTTATCTGTGGCGTGGAGAGGCCGCGGTGAGTGGTCAGATTATCTCTGTCCTGCTTGTCGGAGGAGTGAGAGGATTTGTGCGAGTTGGCGCCGTCGCTTTGCGTGTGGGCGTGCTGGCTGCGTCGATCGCCGCGCTTGAAGACGCTCTGGAAGGAAAACTGCCTGGTGGCGCCCGTTGGTGTTCGTAGGGGAGGAGGAGCTAGAGGAGCGGCGAGCGTGCTGCTAGATGGGTGGTTGGTATCGGTAGAAAATTGTACTCGGCGCCCGGAACTGGAGATACTACCTCTGCTTCCTGGTCTGTCGTACAAATATCCCTTTGAGGAGGGCCCGGCAGCGGATCCTGGAGGGTAATACCCTGTTTCCTCGTCAAAGTCTTGCGCCGGTACAGCGATCTCGGTCAGCTGAACGGGGTGCATAGGACTTTGCACCTTGTTGGATGCTGAGGTGGGGCGAAAGTTCGGGTGGCCAGGGAGGAGGACGCTGCGCGCTCGGTTGCGGATAGTGCCGACAATACTAGAGAGGGCAGGTGAAGCGGGTCTAGCGGCTGCAGCAAGCTCTTCCTCGGTCGGGAAATGCGACCATCCGAGGGGCGGGTGTGGTGTCGGCATCGGAAGTTGGAAGGTTGCCGAGGTCGTAGCTCTTGATCGCTGACTTGCCGAGTTGCTTCCCAATATCGTCTTTCTCCGCCTTAGCCCATCCCATTCGTACACAGGACCGTCCTCGCCAACTGTCTCAAGCGCCTCCCTCATCTTTTCTTCGTGTAATCGCTTCAGTTCTTCCATCTCCATCTTCTGCTGCTTGGCCGACGATAAACGTCTGACAATTGCAGCGGCACCTCTGAGGGCGTCGGCCTTTGGCTCGGTTTCGGGCTGTTCCTGCTCTGCGACTGTGCGAATCTGGTCCAGGTCTCCAGAAAGGACAGCGGCATCGGGCACATCTTTGGCGGATTTGGATAGCTGGAGTAGAACGACACCAGAACAGATCGTCAAGAAACCGAAGACCACAGTGACGATCGAGACAGCGGTGCCCTTGAAGCCCTTGAACAGGACGGCCGAAGTAATGATGGTCGTGCTAGTGAAGTACACGTAATAGGTTGGAGTAACCATGGCGGCATTGAACAAGTTTAGCGCTTTCTGTAAGGAGCGTAAGTATATCAGTCGGCAAGCTGAGGCGACCAGCGGGACTTACGTTCAAGTAAATCAGCTCTGTCAAAAGACTGGCAATGAAAAAGACAATAACAATGTAGATGAACCATCCCTTGAATTGTGCCTCACCTCCAGCCTGAGCAACGATGGCCGAACCCAAGCCTTGAGTAGAGACGACACTGAGACCACCAATCCAACTGCAGATGGAGATGTATACCAACATGTTCTTATTTCCCCATCTAGGGCCGGCATACCAGGCCGCAATTACTGCGCCCAGAACAATGACACCGGCATATGACAGAAAGCCTGGCGTGACGACGAATTGCTGAAACTGCTGAATGTTGGCGACAGCGGACTCTTGTGGTGCGTTCAGGACAATGACGACGGAGCCGACAATGCACAGAAAACAAGAAACCTTGCCGATCATACTCAGGCGTTCCTTGAGGACTATGGCGGATCCGACAGTAGCGACGACGACGGAGAGGGCGCCGAGAGGGGTGACCAAGATGGCATCCACGAACATGTAAGCGGCAAAGTTCAAAAGCTCCCCTATCAGCATGAGGATCATGCCCGCCCACCACCAAGCGTTCTTGAGGTATCCGTAACCCTCGCCGGCCACCTCGTTGTACTTCTCGTTGGCTTTTAGCAAGCCCATTTTCTTGACTACGAAGGAGGTACCGATAAAGAAGCCGGAACCGACGGCGAGAAGGATGCCGATGATTTTGTAGGAGGGCGGTCGAGTGGCATGCAGATCTGCAGCATCATCTGCACGAGCGTATACATGATGCGCCACTTCGAGTATTTGCGCAGCTTGATCCATGGCTGCGCGGAGGAAGGCCCACGACGACCTAGAATCGCCGGTATGGAGGAGCAAAAAATGCCGTTCTTTAGTTGCTGCTCAGGTGACACGTTGCGACTGTGTATGGATGAGGCAGTCTTTGCCGTTGTAAAGAAACACAGCATAAGCCAGTGAGGAAAACACTGAATTCCGTACCCAGTCAAGGAGGGATCCGATCCAGGGAAGAAGGGCGGCCAGGGATGTCGTCGACCCGAAACGTAGCGTTACCGCCAACTCAACAAGTCCAGAACCGTTTGAAGAAGGACGGGCAGATCTGAAGCGCGGCTCCGCAAGCGTGAATGGCTAGACCCAAAGCTAGTAAAAGGTTCGGCGTTTATTTCTGAAAGGCCAACAGGACGCGGTGAAAGTACGTGGTTGGTTGATAAAACAAAACAAATCAAAACAACACAACAAAGGCGTTGTAGACGTCGACTGTCAAAAACCAAAAAGGGGGTTGCCAGCGTTGTGTAATTGTAAGCTCGGGCTTAAGAACGGGGCTTAGAGACGGGGAATAAGGCGACCCGGATCGTCTGACGGAGACGCAGTGATTGACGGAGTTTTGAGAGGGCCGGTGGAGTCGGTGTCGTTAACGAGCAAGTTGAAACGGTTGCTGTTTGCGAGCGAGATGAGCCTCGTATAGTAGAGGAGATCAGGTAAAGTCCAACAACGAGCAGTACTGAAGACCCCGAGTGTCCCGGGTCGCGTGCCCGGCCGACGTGGTGTATACGTAGTTTATTTGGTGTGTTTGTGCAAGGTCGAGTCGGAAAGTCGGAGGTCAGGCCAGATAGGCTGAAGAATGTCCAAGGACTCGGGTCCGGGTGTCCTGAATCCTGATAATATGGAAAGGCTGGAGGCTGGACTTTTTCGTTGCCAAGCCTTCTGGCTGGAGTCAGGATCGTGGGGTATATTTTTAGTGTAGGGTGGCGGGGGGCCTGAGCACGCCCGGAGGAGGGGGGATGTTTGGATCCGAAAGATAAGCTTCGAGATGGTCGGGTCAGTCCATGACGCTTCAAAGCGCAAGTCCAACACCAAAAGAAACCAAAAGGAATGATCAAAAAGGAAAACAAAGAAAGTCATAGGCAGGTTAGGTAGGAGCGGAAAGATGTGAGGAGACGAACTCCGGGCTTCCACTTGCGCGCGCGCGCCAAACACAGCCCAGAGCCAGTGGCCCGAACATGGAACTGAGACGGGAAGGAAGCTGAAACCCAGCGCCGGCCCCTCCACCGGCCGGTACCTTGGTGGGATGCAGTGGGGCCTCCATGACGAACTAAGCGACCGGAAACCCAGAATGCATCTCACCGGGCAGCTTGCCCCTGGTCCCATGCAGTCGATTTCCGGTACCCTTACTACACTACATCCGCCGAAATCCAGGGCAGTGCGTTCGGAAGGCACAGTGTCCTTTGGTCTGGGCCCGATCGATACTTACCTCTAGACTTCCACCAGGACCCGGGGGCCGGGAGGTCAGTCAGCTCGGTCAGGTACCAGAGTAGGTATTCTTTCCGACGAACGAGGCCAATCCCACGACCTGCCAGTTATAGGTTGTCTGCTTGCTGGGCTTATGCCTGTGAGGGCAGGGCAGTGTCAGTGCCCCTTTTTTCGCGCTCGTGTCCCATATTAAATATTGATTACGAATTCTGGAAGGCTGAGTGAGTGCCTTATATCCTATGCATACCTATGTGTGTGGGTGTGACCGACATACAGAAGCACATAGCCCGTACACTACACCTACATGTAATTGTGTGCAGCTACATCTTGAAGAAGGCCATGTGTCTGAATGACCTCATAGGCTCTTCTTGGCCATTATCTCTGGCGCCAGACCTGCAGCACATCGTCGCGCCTTTTGAAACAAAACAATGGCCAGCCGATTCGTATACCTAAGGGCGTGTTCCATTCGCCTTTTTTGGGTCTTTTCACCGGGATTTTAGATACTTTGGGTAAAAAGGTCGTACAGACCAATTTTTACCAGGTTATAGCCTTGGCATTTAAGTAGTTTGGTATTCTAGTAAAAATATGGGTGAAAATCATATTCCATATACTTTTATAAAATTTGTAAGTGTATAGTAATAAATCTACTAATTAATAGCTTAGATAGTTGCAAATACCTTTATAGTCTAGAAGGCCGGTTAATGTATTAATTTGTATAGCTATAACCCCCTTCAAATACTAGTCTGACTATAAATATAAATTATCTATCGGTTATAATAAAAGACTAATAGTTTCTGATATTACTAAATTATATAAAACAATTAATAAATATTGATTTATATGCCTAATTTTATCTATCTTTTTCTATAACCGCTAGTACCAATCTCCTAGCCGCCTGCTATAATTTTTTAAAACTCGATTTTATATACCTCCTCTTTTAATACCTCCCAATCCTTTACACAATCGAATATCGCTAGTACTAACTAAATTAGGCCTTCGTTTATTTAATCCTCTACTCCCCTTGCTCCCTCTACCTCTAGTAAGAAGGGTAAGAGTAAAATTAGCGTCTTAAAAATTCAATAGACCCTAGCTTAAGAAGAAATCGCTTTTAAAGTTCTTATTAAAACTATATTTAGCGGTAGTACATTATAGAATAGCTTTAAGGAAGGTACGTATTAATTAATTGTATATCGGCTTATTACGAAGGGTATTACTTTTACTATTATATAGGTTCGCAATAAGTATAGGACCTTTAAAATAAAGTAGCGGCTTTAGGACTTTATCTATTCGTAATTAGGGTTTGGTTGTAATAATAATACGGGCGTAATTATAATACTACTAGACGTTTAGAATAATCTAATCGCCATTAATTTTATTAAAAATATTAATTTAGATAAGGATTTATTAATAGAATAATATTTTATAGAAATACCCTAAGACTTTATAATTCAAGTACGCTGTCCTTTCCTACCTCGAACTTATGGAGTGCGTTTTCGAAGGTATATATAGTACTATTAGTCTAAATATAGTCACCTTATTTAAACTACTAATCGACCCTACTTTATTTAAAGATAATAGTAATAACGAAGAGGTTATTACGCAAGTTAAAAATAAGGATAATAATAATAATAACGATAATAAAGATTCTTTACCGGTTTTCCGCTATACCTATAGTATTTAAAAGAGATTATCAGCCTCTTTTAGTATTAATTTAAAAAAAAAGAAGAGGATAAACTATAATAAAACTATCCTTGAGGGTATACTAACGGTTACTATAGTTATAATAGTAAATAAGGGTTTAAAGTAGTTTACGACCGTAATAGGGATCTTTAAAAAAAATCAGGATAGTTATATATTTAAAAATATTACTAAAGAAATTTAAAGAAGGTAGGAGGAGTTTAAAAAGAAGATTAAGTACTTCTATTACGCGTTAATATACTTCACAAGTAATAATAATAGAGAATAATAGAATAAGCAATTAGTTATTGGATAGAGTAATAATACGTAACAATTAACAATAGTCTTATTAAAGGAAGTTGAAGATAAGAGTTGTTGCAAACTTTAACCTAGGACCTCGTATACGGCTTTACTAAATATAAGTAAAATGGACGTTAAGTTAGTATAATATTAATTAATAATCTATCAACCTTAATAGAAGTTGATGGAACGAGTACTCTTATATAATAAATTATACGCTCTAGTAAATAACTATTATAATAAAATAGAATATTTAGGTATTTATTAAGAATACCCTATAATATTTCCCCTTTGATAAAAGGAGAAGAATACTCGCTATTTATATAATATTATTAAATTTAATTATATATATAAAAGATCCTATTATTCATTAAAACCTTTATTTAGTAATTTATATTTAAATTAATTGCCAAATATATAAAATATACAACCCTCCGAATAAAGTACCCAATTCGATAACCCTGTAATAATCCTTTAATAATTATAATTATAATGCGTTAAACGTTCGTTAAACTCCTTATTATCTATCTCCTTATTTTTATTTATATAATATATATTTTAACGAGAATATTTGCATCCTAATAGAGAATCCTCCTACTCCTAAGTATTAGCGAGGTAATTGTAGCGAGGGGAGTAGGTAGTAAGTAAAGAATTAAAGTAAGAATTCAAATAGGCCGTTATAGAGTAGAATTTATTAAAAAAATTAATTAAGCTAAGTATATACAGTAGTAAAAGATTATTAGAATAAATATTGTAAGGAGTAGTAATACTAAGGATTGTATTGAATATATAATTCCTATTAATAAACGAAATTGGAGGGAAATATTTGATATAAAGCTTTTACATTTCTTTAAATTTAATACGGAGAATTGTTAATTTTATTTATATTTTCTATACAATTTAATTCTAATATTTATTTAATACCTTTAATACTATAAATTGTATATTAGAAGTACGTTTTAATATATTCTTAATTTCTTTACGAAAGATAAAGTTGATAAGTATAATAGGTTCCCTACTAATTTTAATAATATAATTAATTATCTTTTCAATTATTAGAAATTTATTTAAAACCAATTTGGCCGGCGCTACTTAGGTATAATGGAAATAGCCTAGTCTTCCTAATAAACCGCTAATTTACTTAGGGAGGCTAATACTATAATTAGAATATTAAATAATTAGTAAAATTATTTTCGAAGGGATATGGTTAATAAAATTAATATTTCTTTAGCTTCTTTTATTAAAGGCTAAATTAAGAGTAGTTTTAGTATTATAAATAAACTTATTCTACGAGAAAGAGTAAAAATTAGTAAATTAATATTTATATTCTTCTTTATTCTCTATGTACGCTTTAATAATTTTCTTGATTTTATTATATAATTCTTTATTAATTTTAATAATAAGATTAGTGCAATTTTAGTTATAATTAGCGAAGGTACTAGTAAAAGTCGAATATACTTTTCCTTTATTATTACTTTTGCTAATAATAGCCGAATATAATTATATAATTTGGGTTGGAACTTTACGTACCTTTCTTAGAGTTACTTTAGTAATTAGAGTTTTAATATAAGTTAAAATAAGAGTAGCCCTAATTAGTAATTGTAAGGCTTTATAAACTTTATTAATTAGTTAGGTAATTTCTCGGAATTCCTAAATATTAGTAAAATTAATATTACTATTTTTAATAATACGACCGTCGGGATATATATTATAGTAGAAAGTTTGCAGACGGTTATAAAAGCGTTAATTAGCAGTAATTAGCTCCTCTATATATTTTCTTCCAAAGGTTGTATTATTATATTTAATAGTAATAGTAGGAATTAAATTAAACGTTCCTTTAATATACAATTTCTAAATTTTAATATTTTAAAATTTAGTAATAATATTAAAGTCCTATTCCTACTAAGTTCTATTACTATTATTAGGAATTAAATCCTTTAAGAGTATAGTCAATAAAAATATAAATATAAGGTAGGTAAAATTGCTATTAATAGTATATAAAATTACTAAATTTATATTAATTAATTCGCCCGTACGTTCGATAGTACTATAAAGTATAGAGTATAACTTATTTTTATATTATACAAAAAGGTAATTAGCGGTTATAATTAGTACGAAACGTCTTCTATTATCTACTTTCTTGGGATTGTAAACGAGAATACTTTAAGTAAATTAGAAGAATTTAATAAGAAGACGGTTAAATAGGTTATAAATATTATAATTTTAATTAAAATTATTATTTGCGTTAATAGTATATTTATAGCGAATATAATTAAAGAATTATTTAAATTAGACTATATTTATTTATTTAACAAAATCGGCTACAAAACTAGGAAGTATAATGTATATACTATTATCTTCTAAGTTAATAATTTTATTAGTAACCTTATTAATTATATAACGGTTGAAATATTTTATTATATTAACCAATGTATTAAATTAAAGATTATACTTTAGAGATTATAGAGCGAACTGCCGGTTTATAGTAAGACTATATAAATTATTATTATAATTAGAACTAATAATTTAATTATTAAGAATTATAATTACGTTATTAATAGGTAGTAGAGACTCTATATTAACGTTAGTTATATTATTATACTAAAAGTATAATTTAGCGAAAGTAGGATAAAGAAAGTAATAAATAGTAATTAATTTAATAAAATTACTATATAAAGAAAATTATAGTACAATTGAATAGTATAAGGATAGAGTAGGATATAATAAAATTACTAGAGTAAGAAGGAGAATTTGAGAATAGCTAGATAATTTTAATTCTTTTAAAAATTATATATATACGTACTAAAACTTTTCCTTTACTAGTACCTACCTACCGGGGCCGTTTATTATATATAACTATAAGTACTACTACTTTTATATAACTATATATATTTACCTAATTAGAATAGAAAAAGTCTTAATTAAAATTGTAAATAGTATATAGTATATTATCCTATATATTATTAATAATAGGCTTGCTTTACTTAAATATATTTCTAAGTATAATTCTAGAAATCCTAATAGAAAATATAGAAAATATAACCGTCTATAAGAATATAAAATAAAGAAATAATAAATAAAATTTAAAATAAAAGAAAGATTCTCAAACCCTTATAATTTCCGGTGACTTCCCCCGTTTTCAGTAAAAAAGTTGTTACCCCCTCTATTAATTCCAACCCCTCAAATAATTAGAAGCTCCTCTAATATATTAAATTACCCTCTTATAGTTATTATAGAATGGTAATTTTAGTAGGTACTCTACATTTAATTCTTCTACTAATTTCCTCGAATTCCTTATAAGTTTACTACGCAGCTCATAAGTATTATCCTTATTTTAATATCCGGTCTATTTAATTAAATACTATATATTTAACAGACCCTAATATTTAGTAATAAGATTTTCGACTTCCTATTCCTCTTAATTATCTATTTTAATTAGTAGTAGTAGTAGAATTCTGTAATTAAATAGATCTAGGCTTTATATTAGTTTGTAAAGATATATTACGGATATAATAGGATAGGTGCGTTAAGTTTTAAGCAAATTAAATTTATAGGTTAATAAGCCTATTCATTTAAGAATACAGTAGGGACCTATTCATTCCGCTAACTACTTTTTCTTTGGGCTTCCGGGTAAATAATAACCTTTCCTAAAATATAAATAAATTTTATTATTTACTTTAAACGTTATTAGAAAATATTTAGAATTATAATACTCTTTAGTAACTATCCTAGCTTAATTAATAAATTCTATAACTTTAAATTAATATTTTTAATAGATAAAAGCTAAAAATTCTATAATAGTAACTTTCTAATTGTCTGGTACAAATAGATTAAAGGCGGCCCGTAGTTTGAAGCTGTAAATTAGCTTATTTAGTAATAGTCTAATTATAGATTAAATAGTATTATTTAAATTATATTATAATACTATTAGTATTAACGTTTAAAGAATAATATTTATTATATATTATATACGAATAGCTATTTCGGTAGTCTAGTTAATTCTCTCCGATTGTCCGTTAATTTGAGCGTGGTACGCTGTCGAAAATAGTAAATTAGTAGCTAACGCTTCGAAAATACTCTTTTAAATTACTAAAATAAATTTAGGATTCTGATTGCTAATAATTACTATTAATAAACCCTAGTTGTAGAGTTATAAAATTCGAAGTAGTACTTTAGCTTATTTTCGTATACTATAGGTAGAATAATTAGTTATTAATAGGACTTTTTTACTAAATTTATAAGTAATAGTATATATTATATTAAATTTCAGGAAGCCTTCTAGAGACTATATTGTACCGGCTATTTTAATTACTAGTATATTCGTAATAAAGTTTATAATTATTATATAGAATAGTTTTAGGAATGTTCGAATTAGTAATAATTCTCTAAAGGTTAATTACTAATCCTATTAATTCTAATAATAAACTCTATAATATTTAATATATTCGCGTACTATCTAAGTTTTTTTTTTATATAGAAGTATAATAAATTACTTCTTATCTAGTTAATTCCAAAGTAGTACTTTTTATTATATACTAATTATGGTATTTTCTATATATAAATTTACGGAATATATAGCCGCCGTACATTTTAATAGTTAATATAATAAAGCAGGTTATCTTTAAATAGATAAGGGCTCGTTAATAAGTTTAAGCACTTTTTCAATTATTATATATAGATATGCTCTAGGGCGTTAACTTTATTAATTAAATAGAGAACCCTAGCGTATTTAGAGTCTTCGGAGTAAACTTCGATTAATTGTTAGTAAAATTCCAGAGCGATAATCGACGATACTTAATATATATTTAGAATAATTTTTATATATATAAGAGAAAAGGTATTAAAATTATCCTAATAACTAATTTTTTCCATTTATATAAAATTAAATTAAATATCGGCTAGTTTATTTATTATATTATTTTTATTAATTTATTTGGTAGTTAGTAATTTTAATAAGGTATCCGGGATAATATTTAACAGTTTAAGGATATAAAATATATTTAAATTAAATTAGAATATTTAATTGGCTATATTTACGAACTTTAAATTAATTTTAACCAGATTTATTGTACGTAGTAAGGTGTGTTTGACGATTTTAGTAGTAGAAGTGTGGTTGGTAATAACGTTAATCCGATACTCGTTGGATTGAATTATTTTTCGAAGTTTTCGTAGGGCCTAAATAATAGTTATAATCTCTACTTCTGTAGAGATATATTTTTTCTTAGCGGGGGACGTTAATTTTAATAAGAAGTATATTAATTTAATTATAGTTAGTAGGAGTTTATTTATTCCGGGGATAGATTCTCTATTTTATAAGTATTTTAGTTAAAAAATATAAACCCTATAAACCGAATTACTTATATTTATTTTAATAAATAATACTTTACTCTTTATATGGGAGAAAAGGTAAACTTAATTGTATAAGTTTTCCTATATAATACGAAAAGTTTTACGCTCCTTAGGGGTTGGTTCGAATTTAACTTTTAATATATATATTCGTTTTATTTATTTTATCGAACCTATTTATAAATTACCCGATTCGTACGCTTGCTGTAGTAATTCCGTCTTCCTTTAATTAAATAGTTCTTCTTTAATAGTAAATTATAATATATTTTAATATAATTAATTAACTATATTGAAATAAATTTTAAAACTATTAAGTGTATTACGGAAAGTTAATTTTTAGAAAGCTTTAATATAATCTTCTATACATTTTTAATTTTCTCTATCGATAATACTACTTAATAATTATATAGAAGGATACTCCGTAAAAAGTTTATTTATATTAATATAAGTATAGTATTTATTAAGAAGACTTATAATAATAATTAAATATATTAGATATTCCTCTTAAATTTCGTTAAAAATAATAATATTATTAATATAAGTACGTATAAATAAATAATACTTAAAGAATAGTTTGTTTATAAATCTTTGTACGAAGGCTGGAAAGTTCTTAAAGCCTATCAATATAATATTGGACTATTTAAGATTTCGAAGATTAATAATTACTATACAATTATAATATTTAATAAAAATAGGCAATTAATAGAAAATCCGGCCGTATCGAAGATTAAAAAGAATTTCTTACTAATTATTATATTAATAATATTTTTTTAATTACGTAAAGGGTATACGTCTAATATAATAATACTATTGAGTAGGTAAAGATTAATTATTATACGCCCTTTATTAATTCTATTAACTTTTTTCTAAATAATAAATATTAAATAAGTAATAGGAGTTAGCTAAAATATAAATAATATTTTACCTTAGGCATATATTTTATTATATTCTTTATTAAGAAATTCGTAGTCCTTAGTATTTAGAAGGTAAAATTTAATAATTCTTTACTAATTTTACTATCTTTTAATTAAATTAATACGTATTTTATCTTCTTTTATTATTAGTACGATCCTTCTATCTTTAAAAAACGTCGATATATTTATTTAGGAAGCTTTTAATTTGCTTTAAGAAATTAAAATTAGTATTATAAATATTAATACTTACTTCGAAAAGAATAGTTTTAATATTAATAAGTTTAATAATTTTATAGAAAGGTACTTTAAAAGCGCTTTTTCTAATAGCCGCTTCCTTTTCGTCCTCTACGGCTCTATTAATAAATATAGCGTATTATTCTTAAGTAAATTTAATTTAGATTTCGGGGACAAAAAAAACTAAATTTAATATATTAATTAATATAATTATTTCGCTAACTTTGGGCAATAGTCGTATAATTATACCTATTTATATTCATTTAAATATAAATACTAATTCTTCGAATTAATTAAAGTATAGTACAACCTTACGGGTCTTATTATTTACTATAGCGTTTAATAATTAAGGGTATTGCGTATAAAAATTATAAGTAGAATGTTTATTTAAACTATATTAATTATTAAATAGGGTATTATATTTTATTAGAATAATTCTTAATTGACCTCCTAATAATAGAGTATTAAATTTGGCGAAAACCTTAGTAATTAAAACGTTCTCCCCCCCTTCTTTTCTCTTAGAAAAGATTTTACCTTAGATTATTATATTAAAAACTAATTTGAATAAGTATAGTACAGTATTAAAGTCCAATTTTACACTATAATAGCGAAGGAAGTCTATTCCTAATAGTATATTTAGGCTTAGTTTATTAATAATTAAAATAGATATTTAAAAGTATTTTTCAATTTTAATACTATTAACCTTTCCTTCTATATAAAAATTAAATTCGGCAACTTCTATCGATAATAATCTTCGAATTAATACCCTTTATAATATTAGGCGGTACTACTATATATCTTATATTTAGCGAAGATTATTCGATAAATACTTTATTTACTACTATTAATAAATATTCTAAATTAAAATATATAATAATAATAAGTATACTAGGGCTAGATTTAATATTAATTTATAAGTATAATATAACCTTTTATAAATTTATCTCCCTATTCCTAAAAGTAATATCCGGAATTACTTTAATAATTTATTTTTTAGTAAAAGTAAGTAATATATATTAGTTTTTATACTAAACTTCTAATAAATTAAGCTTCTATCCATCTACTAGTATTAGTAAATTTATTTAGACGGTTATTTTCTTTAACGTTCTAACCTAATTAAGCAGTTTCTAATTACTTTTGGCGGAGGTTATTCAATTATTAAACGAAGGATTAAATAACCTATAAAACGTTTAGACTTTTTCTAAGCGTTTAGGAATCGCTATAGAATTGGTATTAAATAATAGATTTAATAATAAAGATTATATAAGCGTATTAGACTTAGTACTTCTAATAAGGATTATATTAAAAATGATTATTAGTCTATTATTTATTATATATAAAAGAATATAAAATAATAAAATATTAGGAGACGAAGGTTTAGTAAGGGCTAAGTAGCCGGTAAAATAGGTAAAAGGTTTATTATTATATTTAACTTCAAAAGTATTTACTATAGATTCTTCTACTTCTTCCTTAAAGTTATTAGTAAAATAGTAATTTTTATTCTATAGGTAGTAAATTTTATTATTTATATTAGAATTGTTTATAAAAACTATTGTAACGGAAGTGTAAGTATAATAGCCGTCCTACGAAATTTAATAGTATTTAAACTTTTTACTCTAATAATACTAGTAGTTATTATTATTACCCAACTAATTAATATTGTACTTATTAAATTTATTACTAAAGTTCTAAAATCTATTATTAAAATAAAACTTTCCGCCCGATTTACTACCGAACCTATTATTATAAGATAAGAAGTTTTTTTTAAAAGGTTTATTATTATTATAGTTTTTTAAAAACTAATAAAAACATTAGAAACGTCGTCTTCGTTATTAGAATTATTAATTACATAATAAATTAACCAGCTAGCTTTTAGTACTTTAAGAAATTATTAATATATAAGTAAAGCCTTTTATTCAATTCTATTAATATAATTATTAAAACGAATATTCTATTTAGGGGGAACGTATACAATTTATATTATAGGGTATAAATTATTTTATAAGTAAATATATAATTGGAAGTTAGAAACGTTTCCCCAAAGGTAAATATACCTAAATAGTATAATTAAATAGTTGTATAGCAATAATTCGTCCGATTTATATAGTTTTATAGTAAATTAATTTGTTTTTAATTATTTTAGGACGTTATAAAGCTTAGTTTTAAAAATAGAATTAAGTATATTAAAAGTTCTATTAAAATTTTTGCGAAAATTATTATATTTATTCTCGGAAAGGGAGAAGTTCTATTAATATAGTACTATATTTTAAAATAGTTAATTAAAATTATTAATAATAGTTTAATATCTTTCTAAATAATCTTCTAAATACCCTTTAATTATATTTTTAAATTTATAAAAGGTTATATAGATATTAATCTTACTGTTTTAATATACGCTCTTCTTCTTCTTATTTAATTCTATATTAAGGAAATATATTTTAATGTTAAGGATTTTAAATAACTCCTCTTTAATAGATAGACGGTATTTTATATTAGCTTTGGAAATAGAATTAGCGAAAATCTAATTTCGATTTTCTAATTCTTTAATATAGTTATATAAATCTTTAAATAATTTACAAAGTACCAAATTATCTATTCTTATACTATCACTATTAACTTTAATTAATAAGTTAAAAGTATTAGAACTAATATTAAAATAAATAGACTATAAATTATTAGTAGGATAAATACTTTAGCGAAAAACTAAATATATTAAAGAGGTAGGTACTTTTAGAATAGTAGGGGGAAAGTAACTACTATTATTTAATATTATTAAAAATATCCCCTATAAATAGGTTTAATATTCTTATTACTCAATTTCTCTTTCGTTAACCGGAATTTAATTTATTAAACCTTCGGGGTTTATTCGTATAGCCTAACCGGATATTTAATAATTAATAATTAGAAATAGTATATAGTTGTAAAAATGAGCGGGAAGTTAATTAATATTATTAAATAGGGATTATTAGTTAGTATAATTAATTTAAATTTTTTTATTTAATTAATTAAATTAATAGTATTATAAGGGCCTTTAGCGCTAATTATAGCCATTATACTAGTAGGATTAATAAAACTATTAGAGCGCTAATTATAATTATTTATAGGATTCTCGTAAGGTTGAAAAATAATATATTTTATAGTAGCCGGGGCCGGGAGATTGAAACTGGACTTTATACTATTTTGAGTTAAGTGTATAGCGTTTTAAATAAATTGTACAAAATAAAGTAGGGGATTTAAAAATCTACTTCCGGGCTTCGTATTATATTACGTAAAATTTACGATATTTCAATTCTAATTAATAAAATAGGCTAGGAAATTATTAGCAAGGATAATTCTCGGATATCATTTTACTTACTCCTATTACTATTTCTATATAAAATATAAGAGAGTTTTAACTTATACGAAATTTCCAAAATATTTAATAGTAGGATTAGTAGTTAATTATTAAGTAATACTAATAGTAATTTTAATAATTAAACTCGTTCGTAGAACTATTAATTTAATAAGCGAGAAGGGTCGTTAAATTGAATTTAGCTAAATATATTATTTAATAGGGGTAGGCGGTAAGGAAGGCGGTATAGGAATTTGTATTAGGTTAATATAGTTTAGTATATTAATTATTCTAATTATATTTAAAAAGTTGGCCGGCGAAGAGTAAATATTAGTAATTACTAAGGCGGCGGTATTATTAATACTAAGGGGAATTGGCACTTAAATAATAATATTAACGATTGTATTATTCTCTTTAATTCGGGCTATAAATTATTTCTAATTCTACTTCCGGAATTATAATAATATAGCTTCTTTAGTAAAAAATAATTAAATTTAATATATTCGAAGTAAGTAATTAGTAATTAATTAGCGATATTTATATAAAACCTATTGAATTTTACAATTTATTACATTTAAATTAATAATCTATCCCTTATTACAGATATTATTATTAGTATTAACGGCCTAATTAGGTTCGATTTTACTAAGACCCGTTTCTTTATTTAAGCGCAATTAAGTAGCTTCAACGAATAATTCGGTAATTAACTACTAGAATTTTTACTTATAGTAAAACTACGGTACGAATATAGTAAATTTAATAATTTAATATACTTTACGTATTAGACTTTCGTTTCAGAGTTTAAAAGCTATCCGGGGGTTTGGCTAATTGGTTTTTAATATTATTCAATTTAGCCTCCAGACTTAATTAAATAGTAATAAAGTAGTAAAGAAAGGGAACTCTAAGGAGTAAATATGTAAATACTTAGTATAAACGGGTAAAAGTTGAATAATAGTTAATAAATCTAATAAATTATTATTAGACCTAACGTATCTCCCCCCCTCGATAAAAGGAAGAAATAATAGAAATAATAAAGTTAGTTTGAAATTAAATTGTAGGTACTATTTATTACGTATTAATATACTTTATAAATAATAATAATAGAGAATAATAGAGTAAGTAACTAGTTGTTGGATAGAGTAATAGTATATAATAATTAACGATAGTTTTATTAAAGGAAGTTAAAGATAAGAATTATCGCAAGCCTCAACCTAGGGCCTTGTATACGACTTTACTAAGTATAAGTAAAATAAATATTAAGTTAGTATAATATTAATTAATAATCCGTCAACCTTAATAGAGGTTAATAAGACGAGCACTCTTATATAATAGATTATACGCTCTAGTAAGCAGCTGCTATAATAAGATAGAGCATCTAGGTATCTACTAAGAATGCCCTATAATAACTTCTATAGATTAAAGTTAGAAAGAATAAGGCAATACTTTAATAAAATCGAAGAAGAGTTAGAAAGGGATTAATAATAAGGATAATAGTAAAATTTATAAAATTTATACTCTTTGCAAATACCCTATAATCCGCTAGATTTCTAGCGGGTATTTATTATATTAAATTGTGTTAAACTCTTAACTAGCGATATTAATGTACGGGAATACCCGCCGACCCTATACTCTTTTTTTTTACAATCTTTACCGCAATATGGAAAATTTTAAATTAGTTTAAATTATTATATAAAAAGAATACTAGATTCGTCCAAATAAATTTTAAATACTAATAATTTTATATTATTATCAATAAAAATCTTAAAATAAAGGTATTAATAAATAAAATAGTAATTTCTAATACAAGTCGGATAGCGGGAGCTAATACTTTAGTATAATATATCTAATATAAATGCCCCCCCTAAACTCAACTTTAATAAAGTATTCGATTTTTAAACTATTTACCTATCTTTAATAATAATTACTAAAATAATCTATCTCTAATTAACTCTCCCCTCTATTCGATTCTCTCCCTTTTATAATACTCCTCCTTCGGTTCTCTCAAAATACGTATAATAATCTCGCTATATTTACTTTACAATTCTTTTACAATATTTATATAGTACTATTCTTCCCGCTTTATATTTCCTCTTTATTAAAATTGGCCTATAGTATTTCCTCTTCCTTATCTTCGTCCGGCGCGTCCGCCCTCTCCTTTTCAAAATAGGTAAATACTTTATTTTTGTTATTAAAATTGACGTTGCTATACTTTAGTATAAAGTTTAAAATTGCTACGTAAGTATAAATAATAAGAGTTTGTATCTTAATAGAAAAGATTAGTTTAGAAGTAAAGATTCTAAAGGTTAATTTTAGTCTACTAATTACCCTCTTAATAATAATTCTAATCTAACTATATCTCAAATTATATAGCTCTTTATATATTACCAGTCTAATACTACCCCTCTTCGATTCTTACAAATAATATAATACGCTATAGTATAGTATAAATAATTTATAAGAATAGTTATACCCGCTATTGGCTAGGTACAAACAGTTCGTTAGAATTGAAAAGTGTAAGGGATCTACGAGGTATACACGTAGGTAGGCCTTGAAAAGAGCTTGAAATAACCAATAAAGAGGAAGAGGGAAGTTTGCACCCTACTAGTATAGAGCTTCTAGCTAAATATACGAAATGCGGTAGGTATTAAAGGTACTAGAAATACTAAGAATGCTAAGGCTAGAAATATAGCCCGTATAGCGCCCTGAGGGATGTACCTAATAGTACGCGGTATATCTAGTACTAAAACGGCTACCGACAGCCGACTAACTAATATATCCAATTAGAAGGCATACCTAGCTTATATAGGTACTAGCTAGGTAAATACCCTTAGGCGCCAGCCCTATAATATTACTTTCTACCTCTCCTTCTGAAAAATAACTAAAAATACTATATATAAAAAAGAATCCAAACGCTCTAATACTTCTAACGTACTCCCGAACACTCCTAACTCTTTACTACCCGGGTTTTTATAATAAAAACAATTAAATAAATAATTAATAGTAGAATAAAATATATCTCCTTAAGAAAGTCCTATTAATTACCTTAATACCTATTATTTATATATACGCTAGTACCGGCTATACCCCTTAATTATATAGTAACTACTATACTAGGCCGGGTACTCCGGGTATTTCTAGACCTCCCGGGACTATTATAGGGCTAGCCTATAACTATTATTTAATTGCGGTATTACTACGGCTATAGTTGCTATTTAATATACGCTCTTTAATTGGCTAATCCGTTTAGCCTCACTACCGCTACAGCGGCTATTGGGCTAACGTAGGCCCCCTAATTAACTATACGCTCTTAGAAGCTCCGGTTACGTATACTAAGGATACGGCTCACCCTCGCCTATATAGGATAAACCGCCACGTACAAATTCTATAATTTCCCTTCTTCCTTATATAATTATATAAATTATATTCTACTCTATACGTTTAGTATTGCCTTACCCTATAATAATTAATTATACTTTATTATTATATTACGAATATATTTTACTATAAGGAAGAAGTACGAATTTTAATACTACTCCATAATACTATTAATCGCTAGAAAATCCTATAACCGTCAAATTTAATAAAGCCTATAATTCTTAATAATAATATTATCATTATTAACGAAAGTACCTTTTTAGAAGTACTAAATAAAAATATCGACGTTCTAAACGCTCCTTAGGATAGCGATTCCGAAAGCTCCGACCTACTAATAAATAAAAACGTCTATTTAATTGCGCTAGAAGGCGTACTGCGTAATTAAGCTATTGAATACTTTATTAGTACTATTATAAGAAATAAGTCTAGACCCCTCCGAGCCCTTAGAAGGTCCTTCGTCGATACTACTATCCTTATAAATAATAGTACCTTCTATTCTATAATTTCTTTAATCGCCCGAGCGGTTTAAATATTTAACTTTTTTAGTAATAGCCTTACAAATTAGTTTAGAGAGCTCGAAAATTAATTCTATATAGAAAGAATAAAGAATAAAAAATTTAAAATAAAATTAAACGAAACTTTAATAAAGTAAAATATTATAATTAGCTAAGACCCTAATAGTAGTAAAAATAATTATACTGGCAATAAATTAAGTACGGGAAGTAGAGGTTCGTTAAGAAATAATTCGGAGATTACTTTTTCGGTTAGTATCCTTAGGGCTCCTTTTAAAACTGCGATTATCCTTAGAAAAATATTATTCTCTAACCCTAACCTATTTATAGCTAATTAAAAGAATTCTATTCTATATAACGAAGTATATATTATTTAGAAAAGTAAAATTCTATTAATTTAGGAACTAGATTGCTTCTATTTCCCCGACGAACGTATTAAAATTCTCTATATAAATTATTTACTAAGTCCCGAAGTAGCTATTACCTTCAAAAAGGACTTTATAGTTATTTTACTCTAGTCTAATATACCCGAGCATTAAAAATAGTAAATAGGTAGGGAATTTATTAACTTCCTTAATTCCTACTAAAATAATATTAATTTAAAATTTAATACTATATAGCGCCTCGATAAATTTAAATAAAGTAATAAGTACTTTACTGATTTCGAAACCGAATTTACTAAAATAGCCAACTATTACCAATTTAATAATTCTATAAAGATTTATTATCTCCGGAATAAAATCTCCGCTAAACTCTATACAGTAATTTCTAATTAGTATTAATATCCGAGAAATAACGATTTTGAAGGCTGGCTAACTTTCTATAGAGATTTAACACGCTATTTAGAGGATAATAAATACTTTACTAAAATTAATTGATTATAAATTAGTAAGTCTAGCGGAAATAGTAATAATAATAGTTCCGCTAGGAACGGAAATATATTTAAAGACTATACTATTAATTAAAGTAATAATATTATAGACCTTAATATAATTTATATATTCTAAACTATTTATTCCAATATTATTAATTAACGGATAAAGGAAGGCCTTTATAAGAAATATAGTTAGGAGGGTTATATTATACGCAATTGTAAGAATAGATCAATTATAGTAGTAAATCCCTATAGTTTACTAAATTTCGCAATAATTATACTAATTAGGGTTACGGCGGCCGTAGCGGCCGTAGAGGGTATAATACTTATTTTAATACTAGCCGACCCTCCCCCGACTAGCGGGGTTATAATAATACTAATTTATACACCGCTAGTACTAAAGGAAGTAGGGACGAAGAAGATAAATACAACGTACCCAGTACTAATAATTAGGGAAATAATTAAATTTTATAAATAATTACTTATAAGGGTAATAAAAATTTATATAGGAGAACCTTAGGGATATTAATTAAATGTTCGAGATAATTATTATTAATTCGCTAGATAGTTTTAATTAAAATTTAATACTCCTTTCTTCCTATCTCCTACTTAGACTATACAAAATACTATATATTATATTTATAAATAATAGTTACTTAGCCCTAGCCTTTTTAAACTATACCTTCGTAAAATGAAATACTTTTACTATATTTAAATTCGCCCGTCCTAAAAAGTTTACGCTAGCCGACGGTATTATAAGAAGCTCTATTACTAAAGGTTTGGCTACGAATTTCCTCATTAAATATTATATTAAGAATATTATTTTCCTTGTATATAACCTTTTACTAATTTATTTGGTAATTGTAGGCCTACTATAGTTAAAGCGCTATAAATTATTTATTTTGTAGACTAATAGGAAGTGTTATAGGGTTAGCCTATATGCCTTATACCAGCGTATAGTAGCTTCTAAGACTACTATCGCTATCGTCGCTGCTGGTACTATATTGCCGGCAATTAATTAATTAGAACGCCACCTGCCGCGGGTCCGTAAACCTGCCAGCGATTACCTTTATAAGGCCAATCTTCTAAATACTTAGCTACACACTTCTCTTCCTTTCTCCTTCGTACAATTATATATAATTATATTTACTATCTACTCTTTGCCTATAATAATTAATTATACCTATTAATTATTATATTTATAGTATAAATCTATTTTCTTTTTATTATATAATTAATTTTTAATTAGTACGCATACAAGAATTGCTTCGCCCGTCGAATCGCCGAATCTAGTACCCCAAATATCAATAATCGTAATTACAATAATTATAATCTCGCTCCCTTTATTTAATAAATAAGAGCAGGTACTCTTTATTTAAAGGATAAAAAAGTACTTCGTACAATTACCTTTTTTATATTTTATACTAAAAGTAGCAATTATACATCCTTCTCTCCCGCTAATAATATTAGTAATCTTATTAATCTTAATACCCCTCCTAAGAATATACTATTTAATTTAAATAATATTTATAAAGTATTTAATAAGATTGTTAATATTATTAATATCGCCATTTATTAAACTATATTCGTCGAACTTCTTTCCTTACTAATAATTAATAATTTCCTTATTAGTATCAATAATAACGAAGAGAAGAAAATTATCCCTTATACTTACTTCGATATAATTAATATTTTTATTCAAAACCCTACTTTCTACTCAATTATTACCCTACTTAATCGCCTTTACTATAATAATTTTACTTAATATAAAAATATTACTATTAACCTTAAACGTAGTAAAGACGAATTAAAAATTACTTGCGAAGTAGCTATTAGAACTTAAAATAACTTTAATTAAATAAACTTCGACTATTTTAATTTAAAGGCCGAATTTAATAACCTCAAAGAAATATAATAACTTTAATATAAATTACACCGCCTTTAAATCTTATAGTACCAATATTCGGTCCCTATTTAATAACTATATTAAAATAATTAGTATTAGTAAAATATTATTTTTAAAGCAAACCGTAGAAAATCCACCGATCTTTACCGGTAAGGAGAATATTAATACTATCTATAAATATAAAATTTTTAAAGTATAGCATTTCTATATTCTATCCCAATAGAAGTACAACCCCCTCCTTTATATTAACAAGGATATTAGAATTATTCGCACTACTATACTACTAAATCCTAAAATCTTATTTAATATTTAGAATAATTTAAATATTATTTAGAGCGGAAGAAATATAAATTCCTAGCGTTAAAAGACCGGTATTAAATATATAGAGTATTTGGTTACTTATTTCCAGAACGTTAATTTGAAGATGGATACCGGCCGTCGTCTTAAGGAGTTCTTTATAAAGAATATATCTTTTACGGAATTTGAACTAGAATTTACTAATTTTATAAATTTCTACGGCCTTAATAATTCTATAAAGGTTTACTATTTATATAATAAAATTAATAAACGCTTCCGCGACGCTTTTGCGCATTGTAACCTTCCTAAAGATAATAATTTCAAAAAGTAATTTATAATCTACCGTACTATCGCTAATAATCTAAAGAATACCAACTACTACTATAAAATAAATATTTGTATTTTCGGCAATAGCGCCCCCGGTAATAGAAATTCCAGCAATATTAATACTAATATAAGCAGCGCCTCCAGCTCCCGTAACGCTAATAACGTCCTAATTAATTAGGCTAGTAATAAAATAAATTTTAATATTATCGACCTCGCCGTTTTTATCTATAAGGATGTCCTTAACTAACGTACCTACAACAGTAAATACTATTATTTAGTAGTAATAGTTATATTATTTATAATTATTTTACTTCTATTAATTATAGTATTTAAAGCCCCTAATATAATAAAGGTAAGAAGAATAAGGGTAAGGGTAGGGGTAGAGGCTATTGTAATAAAGAGGAAGTCTATAGTACTAAAATTATATTTATTATTATTTCTACTATTCCCGCCGTAGCCCCTACTATTAAGGCCGCTACTAATAGCGAATACTATAACAAACTAAAAAACGCTTAGCCTCTATACCCAATTATATATAAAAACCTTTTAAATTATTATTATAGAAATAAATTTTAAACTCCATAGAGTTAAAAGGTTTAAAGGAAGTTAGAATACAATCGCTAAATCATTCTACTTCTCTTAATTTAATACTTTTATTATCTTATATTATTAATAAATCGCGTAGAAATTATTATATTTCCCTTATTAATACCGGCTATTCCGTATTTACTTTTATCGATTATTTTTTTATTATTAAATATAATTTTCCCTATTTCCGCCTCCGCTATATAAAGAAGTTTATCTTCGCTAATAAAATAATTAAAAATATTATTTCTAAAGGAGTAATAACCAAACTCTATATCAGATACTACAATAAGACAATTACCTTCCTAATTTATAATATTTTAAGGAAATACCCATTATTTTAGGATTCTTATAAATATAATACTATAAGCCCGAAATTAATTATAATTAGTACGGAGTATACTTTACTAACCCTGCTTATAAAAACTACTACCTACCTACTAATTTCTCTAGAGACTAATTAATAGCCCTAAAAGCCCTCACTAACCGGATTTCAATCGCGGCTATCCGTAGTAGGACTACCCCAACTCTTCGACCTACCCCGGAAAATAGAGCTACTCCCCCTACTAAAGTAGCTTCGGCACCGCTAATACTAATATTATATAATAAAACTATTAGTTTTACTAAAATAACCCTAATATAATTAGAACTAATATTAAACAACGAAACTACCGGTTTTATTTAAATAGTACTAATACTACCAACTCCCGTACTAGGAATTCTTAAGGCCGGTTATTAGCCTATCTCCGCCCCTATTAAAATACTAATAATTAATAGAGCCGGATCTAAAATTAATATTATAAATATAACCGCACTACTTATTAAAATTAAAAACCTAGCGTTCTATAACCCTTATATCCGCTTTAATAAATAATACGTTTCTATAAATATAAAACGCCCCTAAGCCTACTATTACTATAATTTTAATAGCGCTTCTTCTATTAAATTTAATAATATTAAAAAGTTTAATATAATAATTTTTAACTTCGTTTGTGAGTCTCAACGATTATAGCTATATATTATAAATTATACCGAAATTAAAAGGTTAGCTACCGTAGCGGAAGTCCGGGATATAGATTTAACTAAAGAAATAATTACTAATATTTTAGAAGGTAATAGTTAGTAATATAAGGAAAGTCTTCCCCCACTCCTCTATAGATTTATTAATAATTTAGCCAGTGCTTACTTATTAGAGGAATTTTAGGAAGCCGCGGTTCTCGCTAAAGTAATTTACGTTACCGGAAACTTTAATAAAGATACTCCGTTTTACAAAGAAATAATTTAGTGTATATATGTAATTAAAATTTCTAATAAAAATACGAAGAAATCCTTTAATAAAATCAATTATTTAATTAAAACTAAGGACGAAGTTATCGCTATTTTAAAAGAACTGGAGGGACGATAATATATTAATAAAGTAGTAGCCTTCCTTCTATTATTAATTAAAGAAGTTCCTCCCAACCGTTTATATAATTATAAAATTGAATTCTAGTTGGGAGCGACCGCCCTTAACGTATAATTATATTATATATCCCTAATCGAAACTATTATTATTAAAAAATAAATCGACGAGAATTTAAAAAAGAATTTTATCCGTCTATTGTAATTTGCGGCTGTATCCCCTATTCTTTTAATAAAAAAGCCCGGCGGTAGCGTCCGTATTTGTATCGACTACTATAATATTAATAATATAATACTAAAAACGTATTACCTACTACCGTTAATTAAAGAGACCCTTAGTACTATTTATTATATAAAAGTTTTTACTAAATTTAATATAATAGCCGTATTTAATAGAATCTATATAAAGGAAGGATATAAATAGCTTACTATTTTCATTACCCATTTCAGTCTCTACAAATCTATCGTTTGCCTATTTGGCCTCCAAAGCGCCCTAAGGACCTTTTGAAATTATATTAATAATATTCTATATAATATCTTTAATATATATACGATAATATATCTTAATAATATTCTAATCTATTTGGATAACGAAGAAAACTACGAAAACTACATTAGGGAGGTTCTACAATAAATAATTCGAATAGGGCTACAAATTAATATTAATAAATATAAATTCTACGCTATAAGGATAGAATATTTTAATCTAATTATTACTCTAGGAAGATTCAAAATAAATCCCAATAAGGTATCTGCTAATAAGGTTTAGGAGGCTCTAGAAACTAAAAGGGCGTTATAGCGTCTTTTAAGTTTTACTAATTTTTATTAGTAATTTATTAAATATTTTTCATTTATTGTTGGTCCGTTGTACAAATTGATAAAGAAGTCAGTAGAATAGTAATAGATTAATTATTATTAAAAGTCTTTTGAGGCTTTTAAGAAGGCCTTTAATAGTAGTTTAATATTTTAGATTTATAATTAATTTAAATAGATTATTATTAAAATAGATACTTTAAATTAGGTTTATAGTAGTATTCTATCCTAATATAATAAAGAGGGTATTTTATATCCAATTATTTACTTTAACTAATAATATTCCTCAGCCGAATATAATTATAATATTTATAATAAAGAATTATTAACTATCGTTAAAGCCCTCGAAGAGTAGCGCCTTAAATTAGAGGGGGCCCAAAAACCCTTCGAAGTCTTTACCGACTACAAGAGTTTAAAAACTTCTACAATTAATAAATAATTCACCCCCCGCTATATACAATAGTCCCAACCCCTCTCCCATTTTAATTTTATAATTAAGTACTGCCTTAAATCCTTATAAGTACGTCTTAATATATTGAATAGGAAGTTAGAAAATTTATTTAAAAATAAAGCCGACGAATAATTACTAACTAAGAATAAAATTTTATTCGATTATAATATCTTCGTTAACAGAACTTTCGTTCTAAAGGACGGAGGTAAAGAGGTTAATATTAGTATTAAATATATTTACAATTTAGAAATTCTAAATAAAAGGTTAATAGATAATTTAGTAATAGAAAATTATAAGAAATTAGTAATTCTCTAAAACGTCGTCGCCTACCTATCGGACCCGAATTATTAAATATAATTTAAAAAGGTTAAAAACTATATAAAGAGGGTCCCCTTTACTAAATATAAAGCGATCTAGGGACGAGTGTATTTCTGTAGTACCGTCCTCGTCGATTTTACTAATATAGAGCTTTACCTCTTATTCCTCCGCTGTATTTACAATTCGCTGCTTACTAGGCACCCGGCTTGTAAAAAGACTTATTTATTACTATTATAGTCTTTCTTTTAGCTAAGGATATATATTATTATTAGGTCGTACTATAAAGCCTATTTAATATATATTAAATAAAAGCTATTACAATATACCCCCTATAGTTTTTTAAAACCGCCAATTATACTGTTCGTATTATAGAAAGATATTTCTATCGATTATATTACCCTATTAACGCCCTATTTATAATACGGATAAGAATTGAAGTACGTTACTATTATTATTAATTATTTTATTAAAATAAAGTACTATATCCCTACTATTAGTCTAATAGTAGAAGAATTAGTAGAACGCTTTATTAAAAATCTATAGTATTTATAGCTTACCGGATTCTATTATTTCCAACTTTAGTACTTAATTTATTTCGCAATTCTAGAAGTGTTACGAACTTAAGGCAGGCACACGGGCCAACCAGACCGTTGGTAGCACAACCAGCCTAAAAGGGTTAGCTCGTGCGACCTTAGGATAGGGAGGGCTTACGATAGTGAGCTAACGCCGGGCTTACGAGATGAGCCAACTCCGGGCTTACAATAGTAAGCCGGCTTTACGGTAGTACGAGTGAGCCAACGGTAGTAAACAACGGGCATTAGTATAAAAGACGACTGGAGAACTCAGATTATTAGATAGTTCGACAGTAGTCAATAGATCATTATCACCGAGACTAGTATCACGCACGCATACTTATTATAAACCTCTTAACTTCACCAAACAGTACTAATAGTCTTTATACCTTCAGCTATCTTACTTAGGCAGATCAGACTGCCGTTCGTCACAAGAAGGCTCTCTTATTATAATTAGAAGTTGTATTTAAACCCTCCTCCGCCTTCTACCCTACTACTAATAGTTAAACTGAACGTATTAATATAGAAATAGAGAAGTATTTACGCCTTTATATTAATTAGGTTTAAGATAATTAGGTAAATTAATTACTAATTATAGAATTCGCTAATAATAATTTAGTCTCTAAGACTACTAGGGTCTCCCCCTTCCTTATTAATTATAGTTTTTACCCCCGTATAAATATTAAACTGGCGAAGCCTTATCTACTAAAGATATTAGTAGAATAATAAATAGAGTATTTTAAAGTTAATAAATTAATTAATTAACTTAGGAAAGTCTTAAACTTCTTTATAAATTAAATATAATAAATATGATAATATTATAAAAATAATATAAATATTTATTAATCGGATGCACCGAAGTATAAGGTAGGAAATAAAATCTTTCTCAATACTAAGAACCTCAATACTGGTTAGCCTTACGTTAAATTTATACCCCTATTCGAAGGACCCTTCGAAATCCTTAAAGCAAATAGCTATCGGGTAATATTTAAACTTCCAATTAATATAAAGTATAACCTAATATTTTATATTAGTAAAATTAAGCTATAGGACGAGAAGGGTCTCCCGGGATAGACGGCCGTAGAGGAATAGGATATCCGTATTAATTATAGCTATACTATAAGGAGAATCGATAACGGGGAGGGTTCTATCGAATACAAATTCGAACAAATTAATAAATACCAGAAGAATAATAAAGGTCGTTAGAAATACTTCGTAGTCTAAGTACCCCTATATACGCCGTTATAGTAATTATACGCTAATATATTTATAACCCCCAATATAGTTTAGGTATTCTATAATAGTTATTCCAAAGTGCTGTACCCACCGCATTAAGTAGTAGTAGAAAAGAAGCGAAGGGAGAAGGAGGTAGAGCGGAAGGCTCTAGCTCCGCAGCGGAGGTTACAATAGTACCCGCTAATATAGGTAGTAAAAGCTTTTTAAGAGCGGACTATTCGTTTAATAGGGATTTCTATTATTTTATATAATATTAGTTAGCTATATAGCTTCTTTTAGTCCGGAGAAATATTATAGGGTTAGCTTATATATTTTATACTAGCGTATAGTAGTTTTTAAAACTACTATTACTATTATCGTTACCGGTACTATATTGCCGGCAGCTAATTAGTTAGAGCGCTGCCTGCCGCAGGTCTGCAGACCCGACGGCGATTACTCTTATGAGGCTAATCTTCTGGGCATTTAGCTATACACTTCTCTTCCTTTCTCCTTTATACAATTACGTATAATTACATTTACCATCTACCCTTTACCCGTAATAGGAAAGTTATATTCTCTAGTAAACATAATATTAAGTACTTCTCTATTAGGCTATTAGCATTTTTAAAAGTAGTACTAAATATTAATTACTATACCTTCCTTCCCTAATATTACTAGGCTAATAACCCGAAAGATAATATAGTAAATAATAACAGCCTTATTTCTTTCAGACGTTAAACGAAGATAAGGAATTATATTATAAGGATAGGGATATTTCCTTCGACCTTTAATTCCCGAGAATAGTTATTAAATAAAGGTATTCTAAATACTTTATTATTTAGTCCAATTTTAAATTATTCGAACGGCCCGTTACGATTTACTATTTAAAACTAATTCTAGTAAACTACCCCCTCTATAAATTCCCCGAAACTTTAAATAGAGATAGTAAATTATATTAAAAAAATATATAAAACTCCTATTAATTTCGCTACCGGAGTTAAGAAATTCGGACGATATTAGGAATTTAATTATAAGTTTAATAGGACTATAGGCGGTATAAAGGCCTATTTAGAGGCCTATTCGACCGGACGATACCGGGAGTCCGATTATAAGTTTAATAGGACTACGGGCGGTACGAAGGCTGACCTAGAAGCCTATTCAATTAAAATTAAAATTAAAAAACTAGTAAACGTAAGTCTAAAGGATCAATCGGTAGAGGCCTAGGACGGCGAAGCCGGGTTTATAATATATAAAATACCCTATTATAAGCTTAATAAAGCTAACGAACCGGGGGAGCCGGATAGGAAATATATAATTATTACTATTGTACCTTATTATAAGCCTAATAAGGCTACCGAATTTAGAGAGCCCAATTAGGAGAATATAGTAAATTTCTTGCCCTCGATTGGAATTAGGAATTATATAACCGGGCCGGCCACCGATATTGAAAATATAATAATAATATTTCCCGGCCGTCCGGGCGGGACGAAAAGCCCCTTACTAGCCCTTTAGGTATTATTCTCCTATAGAATACAACGACTAGTAATCGGTTTTTTAAATATAATTATACTATTATCCGAGAATAATAGTTCTATTAACCCCTAATTACCCTATTTAAAACTATACTACGGGAATAGCCTTCTAACTATAAAAATAATTATTAGAGAATAACCGCCAGTAATTATAGAGCGGATTAATCCTATAGATATTATACGTATTAATACTATAATATTTAATTAGTTTTGCGAATAGGAGAATTTATAATTATACTTTATAACCTATATAGAGTTCGAAAGGCTTATAACCCTCTATAAAAGCGAATTATATAACGATTTTATAAAAAAAATAGTATAGAATATTTATAAGGGCCGGGGGTAGTAGTATAAAGCCGAACTGCTTAAATACTTCTACGAGTATATTAATATTTATATAGGAAATATAGAGTTTAAGAAATCGCGAATTATA
Source organism: Neurospora tetrasperma FGSC 2508 (assembly GCF_000213175.1). NCBI lineage: Eukaryota > Fungi > Ascomycota > Sordariomycetes > Sordariales > Sordariaceae > Neurospora > Neurospora tetrasperma. The sequence continues at coordinate 3,119,852 of NW_009799100.1, read as the reverse complement.
ATTATTATCAATACTATACCCTTCTTAAGATACTTAGACGAAAACGTAGTAACTTATAAAGCTATTATAATTAAAATTATAGAAAAAAATGTATAAAAGTTCTACGAAAAAGCGGACTATTTAATTAAAACCGATAAAGAAATTAAAATTAAACTCCCTCAAAAATACTAGAATAGAATTAAAGCTTTCTATAATTATAATACTATAGAATTTCCTCCCTTATATACTTATAATTATACAATCGAACTCGCCCTAAAGGAACGGCCCTTTAACGCCCGCTACTATATAATATCTTTAATAGAGGCTTTTATTATTAAAAAATAGGTTGATAATTAATTTTAAAAAGGGTTTATCTAACCCTCCTAATTTATAGTAATATTACTATTACTACTAATTAAGAAGCTAGGAGGCGGAGTCTATATTTATATTAATTAGTAAAGTATTAATAATATAATACTAAAAATTCGTTACCCCCTCCCGCTTATTAAAGAAACCTTGGACGTAATTTACTATATTAAAATTTTTATAAAGTTTAATATTATTATAATATTTAACTATATCCGTATTTAGGAGGACTATAAGTAGTTTATTACATTTATTATACAATTCGGCCTCTACGAATCCCTTATATTGCCTTTCGGATTATAGGGCGCTCTAAGTATATTCTAGAACTATATTAATAATATATTCTATAATATTTTAAATATTTATATTATAACCTACCTTAATAATATTTTAGTATATCCTAAAGACGAAATTAAGTATATAGCGTACGTAAATAAGGTACTATAATATATAATTAATATAGGCCTCTAATTAAATATTAATAAATATAAATTTAATATTAAACAAACTAAGTACTTCGGATTAATTATTATACTAAAGGGTATCGAAATAGACCCGGAGAAGGTAAAAGCTATTATTAAATAGGAAGTACTATAATTATAGTAATAGCTTTAACGTTTCTTAAGTTTCGTAAATTTCTATAAGTATTTTATCGATTAATTCTCTATTATTACAACCCCTTTATACGATCTAACTAAGAGGTCGGCTATATAGTCCTAGAGCGAGGCTTAATAGATAGCTTTTGAAGAAATAAAAAAAGTATTTACTATAGGGCTAATTCTTAAGATCTTTAATTAATTAAAACCGACGGTCGTAGAGACGGACGCTTTAAATTAGGTATTAGGCAGTATACTATCCTAATATAATAATAAAAGAATTTTCTACTTAATAGCCTACTATTATAGGACTAGCGCCTGACAAGGTATTTAGCTCTAACTGGCTAGATTTAAGTACTAAGACGGCAACCCGCATTGAGACTACCCTAGTCGATTCGGACCGCGGCACTATATAGTCTTAGTTCTTAGACCTACAACCTCCAAAACTACCCCACTCTACTCTACACTACCTATTTTTATTCGAAGAGGGGAGACCTATATAATTGTAAGGCGGGTCCGCTAAAGGTTATTATCGGAGGTTAATATAATAGAGACTAGGTATTATAGCGCCCTAGGCTTCTAGAGTATTCTCTTACTACCTTAGGCTATAAGGTACCGAGCGTACGGCTATTTAAATACTAATACTTAATTTATTTAGAGGGTAGCGTTTTCTCCTTTCTTTCTTCGTAGAACCTTAATATATATATAGTAGCTAGCACCCGCGTATCACTCTACTGTCCCCTAATACCTACTTCTCTTAAAAATACTTTATAGCTAAATATAATTATAATATTTATAATAAAAAACTATTAATTATTATTAAAATATTCGAAGAGTAGTCTTTAGAATTCTAAAGCGTTTAAAACGGTTTTGAAATTCTAATAGACTACCGGGGTCTATAGATTTTTACAACGAATAAGAAGTTTACGCCCCGGTATATACGCTAGTTATATTTCCTCTCCTAATTTAATTTTACAATTAAATTTCGGCCGGGTACTCTTTGGGTACAACCCGATATATTAAATCGTAAGTTGGAGGATATATTTAGTAATATAAATAATAACCGGTTATTAATTAAAAATAAAACCTTCTTCGACCTATTTATATTTATAAATTATATTACCTCTTACGAATTTAGTATGGAGGAAATATCCTCTAATAAATTAATTAAAATTAATTACTATAATTCTATATTCTATTAAAACGTTATTACTACTATTAATAATTTAGGCCGCTATAAATAACCTAAGGCTATCTAATATAAAATAAGGAAAGTAGCGTTCGTAGAGTATTATATTATTAATAAACGGGCGTATAAGCGCTCGGTAATTATTCTAAACCCTATTAACGCCGCCCTTCAATTATAATTTATTTAATGCTATTACGAATCCGCGTTAGTAAATTACTAAAGACGAAATAAAACGTATATAATATTAAATAGGTCTTTTTATTAGCTAGGTATAAATAAAGTAGTACAATTATATTATAAAGTATATTTACAATACGCGAAGACGAAATATTCCTACTCTTCCCTAACGGGCTTTAATAAAGCCGCTACTAATACTTTTTATACTATAGAAGAATATTACTATAAACTATATTATATTTATAACCCTATATAAGAGAGGAGGCTAAGAATTTAAATATATTACCGTTATTATTAATAAATTAATTAAAATATAGTATTATATTCTAATGAAAATACTAATAATTAATAAATTTATTGAACGTTATATAAATAAAGTCTTCGCTCTCTATAAATTACTAAATACTATTATATTAAATAAAGGCTCCTAATTTATATTATAGTTTTAAAAAGTACTTTCTATAAGGTTAAATATTATATTAAGGCCTTCTTCGGTTTTTTATTAATAAATTAATAGATAGACGGAATATATTAATATAGAAATAGAACGCTACTTTTATACCTATATAAATTAGGCTTAGGACGATTAGGTCGATTAGTTACCTTTCGCTAAATTTATAAATAATAATACTAAATCGGATTCGACTGGCGTCTCCCCCTTCTTCGCTAATTATACTTTCTACCCCTGGATAAATATCGAACTAATATAACCTTACCCCCTTAGCCTTTTAGACCTATAATATACAAAGTATTTCAAGGCCGGCGAAATTACTAAACGGTTTAAGTAGGTCTTCAACAGAGTTATAGTAATAACGAAATATATATAGGTATGCTACGAAAAAAGTATTAATACCTATTATTCTAATATACCATAGTACCGCCTTAGAAATAAAGTACTCCTTAATATTACGAACCTTACTACCGGCCGCCCCTAGGCAAAGTTATTACCCTTATAGGAAGGGCCTTTCAAAGTAATTATAATTAATAATTATTATATTATATTTAATTTACTACTAAATATAAAATGCGGCCGTACTTTTTATATTAGTATAGTAAAACCGTAGATAAAGGTAGGTATACTAGAATAGGATAGTACGTAGGATATTTAAATTAATTAAAGTAGGGTAATAAAATATATTAATAATATTAAGAACGTAATTAAATAATCCTTTGAGGGAATTAACGCCTACCGTTTCAAGAATGGTAAATAGGAATACTATATTATTTAGGGTAAACTATACATACTAATTTAAAAATTAATTGATAATATAAAATATTATATTAATATTCTCTACGAATTTTATAATAATAACCCGGAATCTCCCGTCCCTTTATAATAAACTACTATAGAAAGAAGGTGCGAGCGTACTACCCGGGCTTTAAATAAGGTTTATAACCGTACTAAGCTGGGGTTATTAACGATAATTCTAACTATAAAACGGTCGCTCCGATATATAATACCGGCCGTAAATACCTTTAAAAAGGTTATAAGTATAGTAATAGAGGGCTTCGAATCCCTAGGGGAGGAGGATTAGTAAATTTTCTTCTATATATTTTAGTACCCGAAGGTATTTTAAACCCGGGGTAATATTATAGGGCTAGCCTATAACTATTATTTAATTGTAGTATTATTATAACTATAATTGCCAGTTAATATACGCTTTCTAATTAATTAATCTATTTAATTTTACTATTACTATAGTAGTTACTAAATTAATACGGGCCCCTTAATTAGTTATACGCTCCCGGAGGCTCCGGTTATATATACTAAGGATGCGGCTTACCCTCGCCTATATAGGATAAGCCACTACGTACAGATTCTATAATTTCCCTTCTTCCTTATACAATTATATAAATTATATTCTACTCTATACGTTTAATATCGCCTTAGCCCGTAATAGGGACCCCGAGAGCCCTAGCCCTATTATATTTAATTCTATTTAATTATAAAAACTATCGCCCTACTTTTACCTATATATTATAACCGCTATTACCCTATAGTAATATTTAATATATATACTTTTAATAAAATTCGCTACTACCTAACGTATAAATAGGGTACGTACAGCCTTCCTGGGCCGGGAGTTTCTAAAGCCTAATAGTATATAACTCTTATTAGAAGCCTTAATGCCCTTCGGATCTTACTAAACTAATATTTATACTTTAATACTTATTACTATTATTATTAATTTTATTATCTTCCTCTAAGCCCTTAACTAATTTTAAAGCAACTTGGACGTATTAAATTTAGACCTTTTATTTATAATCCTTAACCTAATAGGAAGGTAAACTGTAAATTATATAAATACTTTTTATCTTCTACCTCTTTTATTAAATATTTAACGAGCCGTTAAAACCCTTAATCCGGGTAGTAGTAATATTTATTAGTTCTTCCTTATTAATATAAATAGTAATATTAGAATTCGAATCCCTAAAGTACCCTATACTATTCCCCCTAAAAAAGTTGTTATTATCTAAATGCTACAGAAAGCTACAAAACTCTAAGTAGCTATCTAGAACTTTTAATTATTTATAAAAGTGGTTAAACTACTTATTATTTAAAGAAAATATTAATAAATTAATAATAGCCTAATTTAGTTATATATTAACTTTAATTCTATAGAAAACCTCTTTAAAACAAATAAGAAAATAGGAAATAAATTCCTAGGACTTCTACTATAAGAAAAAGAATTCGAAGCCCGCTTTCTTATTTTAATTAACTTTACTATAATTAAATTAAAATTTTTTAAATAGTTTTTCTAGAGTTTAATTAGCTAGAGAAAACTAAATAAAAGCGAATAGGGTCTAACGGATAACTAATAAAAAATTAAAATGGAAGTAGTAGAATTGGGCCTCTGAATTATTAATAATATAACTATTAATATAAAGTTTAGTCTTAGTTATATAAATTTATATATTAAATTCCTTTTTATTGCCCGTAAATTTATTAAAATATAGTAAAACGGATTTCGGCTAGCCGGAGCCTTTAATAGTACTAAAACTCCCGGTAGAAGCCTTTAGTATAATTAGCTTATTAATAAGAATTTAAATAGTAGTAGTAAATTATTATTAGCGTTTACTAACGTTCTAAACCTAAGGAATTGAAGCTATAGCGTAGTATAATAAAGTAAAAAAAAGAAAATTAATAATTAGAAAATTCTTTAGGCAATTAGAAGGTTCCGGTAATTAGGATGGCGGCGAATATATTAGAAACCGTTTAAAGGAATTAGAAGGTAATTAAGAAGAGGGTTAATTATAATATAAGGGATTTATAAAATATATATGTAAGTAGGCTTTAAAAAGAATTTAAAATAATTAATAAAGAAAAAGAAGGAAGTTTATACCCTATTAGTATAGAACTTCCAACTAAATATATAAAATATAATAAGTATCGAAGGTACTAGAAATACTAAGAATACTAAAGCTAGAAATATAGTTCGTACGGTGTCCCGAGGGATATATCTAATAATATGCAATATATTTAGTACTATAACGGCTACCGACAACCGACTAGCTAGTATACCCAACTAGAAGGTATACTTAGCTTATACGGGTATTAGTTAGGTAAATACTCTTAGGCGCCAGCCCTATAATAAGAAGTTGTACGCTAGCGAAGTACTAAAGATTTAATTATTATATATAGAACCCTTATATCCTAGTAGAGTAAATATAATATAGCTATTAAAATTATATATAAGTATAATATTTATTAAAAATCTACTCTTATAGGTTCGTTAAATAGGTTATTTATTATTACTTACCTTTATAAAGAAATAAAAATTATTAAGAGCACTTAATACTCTATTAAAGTAGGAATATAACTTTAGGCTCGTTTCAACCTTTACTAGGGTATATAAAAGAGGGAGTCTAATCTTCGATTAAGTAAATTTAATATAAGCCTTTAGTACTTATAAGAGATCTATAAGGTATATACGTAAGTAGGCCTTAAAAAGAGTTTAAAATAACTAACAAAGAGGAAGAGGGAAGTTTATACTCTACTAATATAGAGCTTCTAGCTAAATATATGAAATATAGTAAGTATTAAAGGTATTAAAAATACTAAGAATACTAAGGCTAAAAATATAGCTTATACAACGCCCTGAGGGATATATTTAATAGTACGTAGTATATTTAGTACTAAGACAGCTACCGATAGCTAATTAGTTAATATACCCAATTAGAAAGTATACTTAACTTATATAAGTATTAGCTAAGTAAATACCCCTAGGCGCTAACCTTGTAATATTACTTCCTACCTCTCCCTCTAAAAAATAGTTCAAAATACTATATACAAAAAAGAATCTAAGCGCTCTAATACCCCTAGCGTACTCCCGAATACTCCCAACTCCTTACTACCTAGGTTTTTATAATAGAAAATAATTAAATAAATAATTAATAATAGAATAAAGTATATTTCCCTAGGAAAGTTCTATTAATTACTTTAATACCTATTATTTATATATATACTAATATTAATTATACCTCTAAATTATATAATAACTACTATACCGGGCTGGGTACTTCGGGTATTTCTAAACCTCCTAGGACCCCGAAAGCCCTAGCCCTATTATACTCAATTCCATCTAATTATAAAGACTATCGCCCTACTTTTACCTATATATTATAATTATTATTATCCTATAATAATATTTAATATATATATTTTTAATAAAATTCGCTACTATTTAACGTATAAATAAAGTACGTACGGCCTTTTTAGGCCGGGAATTTCCAAAGCCCGATAATATATAATTCTTATTAGAAGCCTTAGCGCCTTTCGGATTTTATTAAATTAATATTTATACTTTAATACTTATTATTATTATTATTAATTTTATTATCTTCCTTTGAACTCCTAACTAACTCTAAAGCAACCCGGACGTACTAAATTTAAACCTTCTACTTATAATCCTTAATCTAATAGGAAAGTGAACTATAAATTATATAAGTACCCTTCTTCTTCTACCTCTTCTATTAAGTATCCAACGGGCCGCTAAAACCCCTAATCCGGGTAGTAGTAATATCTATCGATTTCTCTTTATTAATATAAATAGCGGTACTAAAATTTAAACTCTTAAAGTACTTTGTACTACTCCCCTTAAGAAGATTATTACTATCTAAATACTAAAGGAAGTTATAAATCTCCGGGTAATTATTTAGAATTTTTAATTATTTATAGAAGTACTTAAACTATTTATTATTTAAGAGGATATTAACGAATTAATAATAATTTAATCTAACTATATATTAACTTTAATTGTATAAAGGACTTCCTTAAAACGAATAAGAAAGTAGGAAATAAATTCCTAGAACTTCTACTATAAAGAAAAGAGTTCGAGGCCCGCTTTTTTATCCTAATTAACTTCGCTGTAATTAAACTAAAGTTTTTTAAATAGTTTTTCTAGAGTCCGGTTGGTTAGAGAAGATTAGGCGAAGGCGAATAAAGTCCGACGGACGGCCGGTAAAAGGCTAGAATAGAAGTAGTAGAATTAGGCCTCTAAATTACTAATAGTACGGCTATTAATATAAAATTTAGCCTCGGCCGTATAAATCTATATATTAAATTTCTTTTTATCGCCTATAAATTTATTAAAATACAATAGAACGGATTTCAGTTAGCTGGAGCCTTTGGTAGTACTAGAACTCCTAATAAAAGCTTTTAATATAACTAACTTATTAATAAGAATTTAAATAGTAGTAATAAATTATTATTAGCACTCGCTAGCGTTCTAAGCCTAAAGAATCGAAGCTATAATATAGTACGGTAAAGTAAAAAAAAAAAGTTAATAGTTAGAGAACTCTTTAAGCAATTAGAAGGTTCTAATAATTAGGACGGCGGTGAATATACTAGAAACTACTTAAGGGAGTTAGAGGGTAATTAAGAAGAGGGTCGGTTATAATATAAGGGATCTATAAAGTATATACGTAAGTAGGCTTTAAAAAGAGCTTGAAATAACTAATAAAAAGGAAGAGGGAAGTCTATACCCTACTAGTACAAAGCTTCTAGCTAAATATATGAAATACGGTGGGTATTAAAGGTACTAGAAATACTAAGAATATTAAGGCTAGAAATATAGCCCGTGCGGCGCCCTGAGGGATATACCCAATAGTACGTAGTACATTTAGCGCTAAGACGGCTGCCGATAGCCGATTAGCCAATATACCTAATTAGAAGGCATACCTAATTTATACGGGTGCTAGCCAGGTAAACACCCTTGGGCGCCAGCCCTATAACAATACTTAATAAAAGGCCTTATTTATATAGAGAATCGAAGTAAATATAAATTACTAAACTTTAATAGGACTTTAAAACTAATTTATATATAGTAGTAGTACTTTACCTAACAACCTATCCTAAGAATTAATAAATAGTACCCTATAATATTATTAATAAGATTATAACCTTCTCGTCTACCTACAACCTCCTCCCCCCGTATAGTTTAATATTATATTAAAATTATATAATTAAAGTAAATACTATATTTATTCGTATATGGATAAATAATTGCAATCGACCCTAATACCTAAATAAAAGGTCTTTAATAATAAAAATTCCCTTTAAGGGATTAAGGTTTATAACGAGCTAGGAACCCGACTATATTACTATAATAATAGTTAGAAATAAAATAATATATATACACACTTTATACTTGCGTACTATAATTGCGGCAATTCTAGTAAATATACACTATATCTAGGGGGTGTTAAGGGGGGTAATATACAGTATTTATAGTATATATAGTATTGAAATTATACTATATATTAGGGGTAGCAAGTTTAGGCACTAAAATTTGCAAAAATCTACCCAGTTACGACTTGCAAAATACTGATTTTTCTATTCACCCGGTAAAAAAATAGTTTTACACTCTAATTGGCTAGAATATCAAAAAGCAGGGATTTTCTTTTTACTAAGTTACAAAAACGTACACGGACGGTATAATCCGGTAAAAAGGTACAAAGTTGTCCATGCCACTCGGGGAACACGATTTTCACCGGGTCTTTTCACCCGGTGAAAACGCTAAAAAACGACGAATGGAACACGCCCTAATACATACATACGTACACTATGTATGTACACACGTTCATCTTAGTCTCATTTCCCCTGGGCCAAGATCCCGTGTGGAAAAAAGAAGCGATTTTCATAGGGCAGACCGATCTAACCCGGCTCCCGGACCCAAAAACGTTTCAAGAAAAGCCCGGAACATTTTCTGGAACAGCGAGCGGTATCAGGAACAGAAATGATGCTAAGGATACTTGAGACCTGAAAAGACGGCCTTTCCATCAAGATCCATGACCTTGTTTCGTCATGCGCGCCAACTAAAAAGATCGTCTTTCTTCCTCGATGCAGGTGAGTATCCAGATATCTTTCTTCACATCTGACTTATTTCTATTGACGTTCCATAAGTCTTCCTTGAATTGTTAGTATATGAGAAAGAACCAACAACCTCAACATACGTAGGTAACCGCTTACTACCCATCCGTCCAACAATGGCGCATGTATTGTTACGGTTAAATGTCTTTCGGTTTTCATCTTTTTTTGCCCCCCAACAAATCGATGTTAGGCGCTTAGCGACTCCCTTCTTGCGACCCGATGCGATGTGCGTGTTCGGTATGGCGATTTGACTGTTCGGATGTAAGATTCTCGCTCGATGCACAGACAGCACATCAGCAAAAGCTGTGTAACCAACCCATGGCCCGGATCCCAGACAATGGTCGACCGGAGGCCTCGCATTGAAGAACACTGAACAAGGCTGTTTGACGGTGTTTTGGTCGATACACAGTTTTGAGAGATAGTAATCAGTAACCAGGCCATTTTGAACGTCGCGACCTGATGTGCGGCGCATGTGGCCGGGAAATGTATTGAGGAGGCGCCCTGATGACATAGTCAAGGACATATGGGCTTCGCCATGGGAGTCGTAGCAAGAGATGGTATTATATTGTGCGGCAAAACATGACGCGCCACTTCCTCCACTATAGCCGGAGGAGCAAGACAGGCAGGCGTCGGTGTAGAAGGAAAGAGAAAATTAGATCAGTAATCTAGAATGTAGTCCCGCTCCAGCAAAAGAGTTAAATGGTATTATGGTAAACCAAAGACATACTATGTACAAATGTGAATATGATATGGATGTATGCCGACTCGGTCTTTCCAAAGAGCTTTACAAGGAAACGCCCTCTCCGACCAGCGTGTGTATGAGGGTATCCCTTTTGGCACTCGTCATTCGTTCCCGTCCCAAACGCCGTTGTCTTATTGAAGTAAAATTCGTTCGCCCGGCTCCAACGCTCATCACGTAGAAATCAAAAGCACCCACCCGTCCAACCCTTGCTCCCAGTAGTGCTCGAGACTGGTCAGGTCCTCTAAGCCTTGACCACCCAACCCGCATTCACCATAAAATCAAAAATCCTCCCTCCCTTCTGCTGATCGACTCTGCAAATGTCCTTAGCCTGTTTCCTTTTCAAACTCCCGTTGCCCTTGACGGCTTCCTTGAGGATCTGCTCTTTGATCATCAGGTAAGGCTTAGGCTGAATCCTGAGCACCTCGCACAGCTTGACCTCTTCCGGCGTAAGGAGGTGAAGGTCGGGAGCATTGTCCTGAGAGAGTAAAAGAGGTTGTATCCCGGGAACAGGTTGTGGTAAGGACTTGTGTTTTGACGGCGTAGTGTCGCCATTGGCAACGATTACACTTTCACTGTTGACTTGCCCGGGTTCCACTTTCATGCTGCAGAGTTTCTCGGCCTCGGCGATGACATGAGGTGACTGCATACGCGCCGGCAGCTCAGGTTGAACCAGCAGAGCCGCGCCACTTGGCGGATCTGGTGGTGGCGGTTGTTTGCTGCGCTGAGCACTCGCCAGTCGTTCGCGGTCCATGGAACCCAGCGGTATTGATTTCTGAATTCGTGCCTGCTTCTCCTGCTCATACTTCTCGCCGCTTCGTAGATCACCAATCCGGAGACTACGCCATTCCTGTAGTTGTGCAATTGCCTGCCGCAGGTTGAGCTCGTCAATCAACCCTTGACAGAATTGTTCAAAGTCGACGCGATTCATCATCCGCGCAAAGGGTTTCGCCTTGTTCAGAAGATCGCGTTCCTCCTTCGACCTCTTCTTTTCTGACTTTGTGTTTTCCCTGTAATCGAGCAGGTTGTGCTCGAAAATAACCTTCTTCCTCTCGACTCGTTGCGTCAGCCGGCAGTTGTAGATCTCCATGACGGTGAGTTTGAGCTCCATCTCCGGTTCCAGCTCGCCTGTGCGTGGGTTAATTCCATCTCCTGGGTCGAACTGCATGAGCTGGACAGCCTCTTCCGCTTCGTTGCAGAACTCGGTCTCAAACTCCAAGCGTCCTGGCATATATCCTTGAATCTCGTGGCACGATGGAACACTGGCTGTCGGCTTCGTCTTCGCTTGGAGGGTTGGGGCGTTCTTAGCGGCTTCCCTCCTTTCCTCGATGCGTCGCTTCTTGCGCGCCTGAAATTCTTCTCTAGAGATCTCGTTTGCCAGTTCCATGTCATGGGGACTGCATCGTTTCGGGAGGGGAAAGTTGGGCGAGTCGACGTAGACCTGGAGATAGTGGTCGCGTACCTCATCCTTACTTCGGTAGCCGCCGATGTGGTCCGCAATGTCGGCCCACGAACCCAAACCGTAGATCTGCGCGCCCTCCAGAAGAAGGAGCTCCTCGTCCGCGCCCCATTCTCGGTCGAAGATCGGAAACGAGTTCTGTTCGATTACTCGATAGGGATGGGTTTGCGGCTGATGCGCATTGCTGGACGCTCCTTGCGCAAAGCATTGGACACAGAGATCATATTCATTGCAAGCGCTGTGTGCACACCTAATTCGGACCTGTGCGAAGTGGAAAGATTAGCTGGCTTGTTGTTGTTGTTGTTGTTGGGAGCCAGAGGGCTGGAGTCCAAAGAGGTTCCCCAACCCCACAACGTCTCGTGATTCGCGCGACGCGAGGTCTGGGGCAGCGGTAGCGGCCGCATCGGAAGGGAGATATGAACGTCCAAGCACGAGAACAACGGTTGAGGCTTGTTAACTATATGAAAACACAAACCTACCGTAGACGTTATGTCTGCTGAGCAGACGTCGCATACATACTTGACACCGCCCTCGCCACCTCGTGCAGCGATCTTCTTACGGATGACGCCCATGGTGGATGTCCCCGAGGGACGGGGGTTAGGATAATCCGATAATGCGCCGGGCGTGAGAAGTCAGAAAGGGGGTTAATGTAGGCCAAAATCCACCGCTGAAAGCCCCATAGATGGCATTGACAGAAAGCGCAGAGGTTCGCGAGGCTTCTGTAATGCCGTATATTGATGAACCAGGTGGCTGATGGCGAGTTGTCGATGGACTTATGTCGACGACCTTGATGGCGACGATGTTGCGGTTGTACGAGGGGGTGACGCGCCTGGAACGAGCAGGGCCAGGGGCTGCATTTCCATAATGCAACATCTCAATGAGCGGACAGGTGGCTCCAGCTGGAAGCCCACTTCCACGTCATTCTGGCTCCGACGTTGTCCCGAGTTGCCGCTTCTACGGCACAACCCTAACCCGTAGCTACTTTCTTACGTACCATGTACTGTAGACAAAGGAACGGTGAGCTTGACGAACAAAGGATATCACCCATCAGAGATCGGGCGGCAGAGTACCAAGGTATATCCTGCAACAAATTCTGGCAGAACGGTCAGTCAACTTTCAAGCTCGCCGTCTGTCAGATCTGCTACACCCATACAAGGTGGTACGTAGTGTGCCTGACTGATGGATCGAAGTCCCTTGTCAAGTTGGCGCACAGCGAAGCATGGAGCGAGTGCAGCCGCTCCACTAACATCATGCCCCTGGTGCGGAGGAGCCCCACAAGAACTTGTTTAGACGCGGGGTTGCTTCCATTGGTAAATAATGGTGAGGGGTAACGACCAACGAGGGGACATTTGCTTGCGAATTGGGGATCATGGTGGTGATGTTTTTGTTCCTATAAATTTTGCCATGTTTTCACCCGTATTGTAACTAACTCAGCTCCCCTTGTATGCTTATCCTCTGAAGAGCATCAGATCTTGCAGTATTTCAGTGCGTGGGTATACACGATACGGTGAATCCCAATTGACGTCCAGTCGCTCACCCTGTTTCTCCGGGCAAACTGGAGGCTGAAGCAGCTTAGAGGTAGCCCTCCACACTTCCATAACAGTGCAGTAGCTGAAGTAGGTACCTAGGTACGCATGGAATATGAATTTCATCCTGATGCAGGCTGCTGTCTGATAATGCCAGTGCCTTTTGCGCCTCAGAAAACTCGGGAAAGAAGCGAGTTCGAATGCTCATCAAAGGTTGCACACCAGTCTGAGCCAGTGTATCACTATCAGGCAAGCGACTTCATTCCTCTAAATAAACGGTCCGTTGATCTGTAGGGTGCTTCTAGGCAATAAGGCCGAAGAACACCGAACAGATCGGATCATTTTCATCTTGTCTGCTACCCGGCCTTTGTACCCATAAAAACAATCCGGTAAGTGTGACCAGGTTGCCTCGGGGATGCTATCCCCGAGCATATGACACTACAAAAGTGGAAAACACCAACCACCAATCTACATCCTTGAACACCTCACTTATAAGAACATTAATTTTTCAACCGACGGCCTTTTGTTTGATCACATGCCTTCTTTGCTAATTCCCACATAATTATTTCCTCGAAGCCTCCTGGAACGCAACCATGACCGACAAAGTGCTTGACGACATTTCGCATCGTCGCTACAACCCGCTCAACGGCTCTTGGCTGCTTGTATCGCCTCACAGGACAAAGAGGCCATGGCAGTGAGTCCTCGATAGCCACACCGGAAAGGAAGAAATAAGGCGGATTTGAATTGACGAATTATAACCAGAGGACAGCAAGAGGCTCCAGCCCTCAACAAGCTTCCTGATTTTGATCCCCATGTGCGTAATCCCCGTCCCTTTATGACTTTATATTACTCTCACTCACTCTAACTGCAACCCAGTGCTACCTCTGCCCCGGCAACAAGCGCGCCCAAGGCGATTCCAACCCGCACTACAAAAACACATTCGCCTTCGTCAACGACTACAGCGCCGTCAAAGAGGAACAGCAAGAGTATCACCCTCAGAAGGACGCCGCCGGTGACGGCGACGATGACATTGCCTCTCTCCTCCTGCAAGCGCAGCCCGCCACAGGCCGGTGCTACGTGCTCACCTTCTCCGCCAAGCACGACACCACTTTGGCGGACATGAGCGCGACCGAGATCGTACCCGTGATCGAGACTTGGACGCGCATCTATGCCAGCCACCTGTCTGCCTCGCATCCGCTCAGGGACGCCGCCGCGCGTTCGCTCAGCGAGATTCCACCTAACCCGGACGGCGAAGTCGAGCCCGCGAAAAAGCAGCAGCTGCGGTACATGCAGATCTTTGAGAACAAGGGCGCGGCCATGGGCTGCTCGAACCCGCATCCGCACTGCCAGATCTGGACGACGAGCACGCTGCCCGAGGAGCCGGGCAAGGAGCTGGCGCAGATGACCAAGTACCACCGTGAGCACAAGGGGAGGCATCTGCTGGAGGACTACGTCAAGGTGGAGATGGCCAAGGGCGAGCGTGTGGTTTGGCAGAACGACGGGTTCTTGGTGGTCTGTCCTTGGTGGGCCGTCTGGCCGTTTGAGGTGCTCGTCATTGCGAAGAGACATGTGCGCGCGCTGGTGGAGCTTACGAGCGAGGAGAGGCTGCAGTTTGCCGAGGCAGTGCAGGAGGTTACGAGAAGATATGATAACTTGTTTGAGACAAACTTTCCGTATAGTAAGTTCTACTACCTCTGCAACTGCCCGAAGGAGAGAGAAAGGGGGAAAAGAGCTAACGATATGAGAAGGCTCGGGTATTCATCAGGCGCCGTTGGATTGCACAGAGGAAGAGGCTGAGACGAGCTGGTTCCATATGCATTTCTACCCTCCTCTTCTTCGGTCTGCTACCGTGCGCAAGTTCTTGGTCGGGTACGAGTTAATGGCTGAGCCGCAGAGGGATATCACTCCGGAGCAAGCGGCTGCGCGACTCAGAGACTGCGGTGGCGAGCTCTATCGCAAGTCGTTGCAGTAGGTAGTGGAATTGTATGATGCGCTTGCTTCGCTTCTTGACAGAAAAGAGTATTAATTAGTAGTACAGCTTCCACAAAGCCTAACGTCGGAGTCTTATTTCACCTAATACGCGATCGCGCTCCTTATGGTCATGATCCACTCGCCATTCCTTTTTAGGGGCCATGTACTGCTTCCTCCTTTAATTCCCAAAGACCAGCTGGTAGCTGCACCTGTCTTTTACTGGACGTAGTAACCATACTGCAACACCATCCACAACGTACCGCCATACGCCGCCAAGAAGGGGAAGATCTGAGGTCCGCTGAAACGCAGCGTCTTGTAGATGAAGAACTCGCTCGTAAAGTGCACGGCGGCGATGACATGGGTCCAGATACCGAGCTTGTACAACGACTCGTTCTCGAGGTTGTAGCTCGCGTAGAAGCGGATGATGCCGGCCATAAAGGTGTAGGTGCCGAAGACGCGGGCCGCCAGCGGCGTGACCTGGTCCTTAGCAGCCGCCCCCTTCTTCTCCGCCTCTGAGGGCGAGACGGACTTCAGCACGTCCACGCTGTCCTCCGGGCTGAACTTGCCCTTTGCGGGCGGCAGGGAAGGGTTGGGGACGAAGCGGCCATTGTAGAGGCGTCGCGTGTAGTGGAGAGTAGTGTAGTTTTGGAGGGCGTTTCCCATAGCTACGATGGAGACCTGGACGAAGGGCGTGTTAATTGCGAAACTACTTATGTGAAGAGTCAGGAGGACCAGCAACTGTCAACTTACGAAGAAGAGGTAATAGGGAAGGAGACCCTTCTCGCCCGAAGGCAGGAAAGCCTTGATAGCGTCCATTAGTTCCAACAGTTATGAAGCGGTTTGTCGTTGGGGAAGAAAGCTATCGTAAGTCCAGGATATTTGTATTGAGAAGACCTTTTGTGGTTGAGTTGTTAGTTGCCCTTCCTGTTGCAGCTCTCCATTTGTTCCAGCGGCTCGAGGATCGGATGGAAACCACACTTCGGGCCACTCTCAAGCGCGAGAGACAGGGGTCATCGTAGCATCATGGACGCAGGTCCACAGGCATTGGACGACATTTTGGAGACAACAAACAAATTCCGCCAGGCTCCCCCTTTTCCTCAATCCATTGGCCCATGGCCAGCTCCGTCGGAGTTCAATGGCGGCGTCGAGTGATTGATGGTTCGGCAAAAGCGGGGAGAGCCCAGCTGCCCAGGTCCTCTCGCCGGGGCCGCGGGGCGGGACGTCTCGAAAATCTTGGCGGCTGACACATGCAAGTCCAGTGTAGGCGAGTCGACCCCAGGTCCCCCAAAAAGTTCCCAACATTTATTTGCGGCCGGACCCAACTTTGAAAGTGTCAAAACTCCCCGATCCAAACCAAAGGCGTTCCATCATCATCGACTTTCGCCGACAGTCCGTACGCAATGGATAAGGTTGCCGAGATCTGGGGCACTGTCCCTCAATATGGCCAATGGGCCCTTGCTGGCATCGGCGCCCTTTACGTCGCTACTCGCGTCGGCGCTTTCCTCCAGCTGCTCCTTAACGCTTTCATCCTGAGCGGCACCAACGTACGTCTTTCGGCAAACTTACTCGGGATTGAAGATATTCAGGTGAATGCAGCTAACATAAACCTTAACAGCTCCGCAAGTATGGCAAGAAGGGCACCTGGGCTGTTATCACTGGTGCCTCCGATGGTCTCGGAAAGGAGTTCGCCCAGCAGCTCGCCTCCAAGGGCTTCAACCTCGTTCTCGTCTCTCGCACTCAGTCCAAGCTGGATGTCCTTGCTAGGGAGCTCGAGCTCAGATGGGATGGTTTCAAGGCCAAGACTTTCGCCATGGACTTCTCCAAGGACGACGATTCCGACTACGAGCGTCTCGCCGAGCTCATCAAGGGCCTCGACATTGGTATCTTGATCAACAACGTTGGCCAGTCCCACAGCATCCCCGTTCCTTTCCTCCAGACCGACCGCGACGAGCTCCAGAACATTGTCACCATCAACTGCCTCGGCACACTCAAGACCACCAAGGTTGTCGCTCCCATCCTCGCCCAGCGCAAGAAGGGTCTTATCCTTACCATGGGCTCTTTCGCCGGTGTTATGCCCACCCCCTACCTTGCCACCTACAGTGGCAGCAAGGCGTTCCTCCAGCACTGGAGCAGCGCTCTCTCTGCCGAGCTCAAGGACCAGGGCGTCGATGTCCACCTTGTTGTCAGCTACCTCGTTACCACTGCCATGAGCAAGATCCGCCGCACCAGCCTCCTCATCCCCAACCCCAAGCAGTTCGTCCGCGCTGCTCTCGGCAAGGTTGGCCTTAACAGCTCCGAGCCCTTTCCCAACACCTACACCCCCTGGTGGAGCCATGCTATGTTCAAGTGGGTTGTTGAGAACACCGTTGGTGTCTACAGCTACTTTACCCTCAGGCTGAACAAGAACATGCACATCGACATCCGCAACCGCGCTCTCCGCAAGGCCGCTCGTGAAGCCAAGAAGCAGTAAGCGCATGTCGCAGCTTCTAGCTACCATGCTGCTCACGTGAAGCTAGGAAGGAGCATGGACTTATGGCGTGATGGGCTCTAGCCAGTAGACACCTTCTATTAGCCTGCGGTACACCCACCCTTGGGACCGTGTATCTGTTGTAGAAAAAATGGTGAACTGCGCCCCGCTTCTAGCAGACGAATTCATGATGTGAGTGGAATGTACAGAAAAGTCAGAAGATGATAATTGAACGATGATCATGAAGCAACCATATTCTTGCATAATACTTTTTTTTTGGGTATAGATCAAGAGCAGTTGCTGTCTGCCGTTGATATTCTGAGTTGCAAATCCGACTTCTGGTGACGGGCAGTCGATGACGTTCTCGACGATGATTGGACGGTTTCGACATTTTATAGGCGGTAGAAAAACATGCTTCCAAAAAGAGGTTAGCGCCTCTTCTGTGTTCCAACTCCATGCTCCAGCACACAGGCGCGTCCAAAATTCGCGTTTCAGGTCGCAGGTCGCAGGTCCCAGTTGCCAGCCGCGAAACGAACGCCCTGGGCACCAATGATTCCTGCCCGGTCGCGGTACGTACCGCTGTCCCAGTTCTCCAGCCAAAAATTGTTTACGGTAGCCCGCCGGAGCGGGCCAGCCTCTTCAATCTTCTGCTGTTCATCCACAGTCCACCTTCGACAGTGATTGCCCAATCGCGCGCAGAGCTTCCTTGCTCTCAACACCACAACAACAACCCAAACGCTTTCACCTCAAGCTGTGGTCGCCGATCCTCGACCACGTCGCATCGTGTCGGACTTTATAGCTTCCCCTGGATTCCCAGACCTTCTTTCATGGTGGTGCAATTGTAGCAGTACACCCACCGACTGCAGCGAGCACCGCGCTCTCGACTTTGTGACCTCAAGCAACCAACCAACCAACCAACTTGGGAGACCTGAAGCAAGAGGGCAAACGGAGCAAGAGCGACAACACAGCATCACAGCGCGGAGAATCACGAAGCTGCCAGATCACGCTGCACCCTTGGAGCTCCAACTTGTGCCGACGCCAGATTTCCATCAGCCTCCATCCGCCTCGTTCTGGAGCTTCCCCTCCCCTCGACGCTCGCGACGAACTCTGAACCGCTTTTTGCAGGTGGCACCGACAACCATCCCGTTGCCATCCCACCATCGTCCTGTCGGGTGTTAGCATCACATATCCGCCATCATGAATCCAGCCACACCTATGCGCCAAGTGCCCGGTGCATTCCTCAACACGCCCGCTGCGCCCAGGACCGATGATGCTCGACGCTACTTGGACTCGCTTCCTGAAAAGAACACTGCGAGGCCGGCGCTAGGAGGGTTCGGGTCCTACAATGCTGGTGGTGCCGGAGTTGCTTCCGGACCCGTGACTGGGCCCATTTCTGGCTCCGTTGGCGGCGCCGGTGCTGGAACTGTTGCTGCTCCTCGTCCCGTCTCGCAGGTGCCTGTTCCAATGGTGCCAGCTCAAGCTCGCACAGATCTACCACCGGTTGCCAAGGCCGCGCGGCGCATCACCAATACCCTACTACGTGACGAGAACTACCCCGACGTTGATTCTTATGCTAGAGGTGAGCTTACCTGTTTAGGTTTCCATCCCTCATGGTACCTGGTAGGACTGGCTAACCATGTCTCTCCCATATAGCTGGCTCCTCCTCGGACTATGACATGTACAGGACTGATGACGCGCCCGGCGCCCCGTTTAAGAAGACTCATATGTATCCCATCCCCGATCAAGTCTTTGAGCGGTTAAACAGGGGAGAGGTCAACACGCAACTCGGCCTATTTGCCGACATCAACTACGCGTGGGCTGCTATCGACAGCTCCCTCTTTCTCTGGGACTATACCCACCCAAACCCCGAACTTATCGGCTACGAGGATGCCACCACCACCATCACCGCGGTTGCCCTAGTGCCCCCCAAGCCTGGCGTGTTCGTTAGTAACATCACCCATATTCTAGTCGTTGCTACGGGCACCGAGATAGTTTTGCTGGGCGTATCCGCGACACCTACCCCTTCGGGATCGAAGACTGTCGCCCTCTACCAAACAAAAATGGCAGTACATCGCGGAAGCACCGATGTCAGCTTAATCATCGGTACCTCGAACGGCCGTATCTTCTTTGGCGGTTATACCGATACCGACATCTACGAGCTCCTTTACCAGCAGGAGGAGCGCTGGTTCTCTAGCAGATGTGCCAAGGTCAACCACACACACCCCGGCTGGACATCAGTTGTTCCTAACCTCCCAGTGCCAATGGGCTTCTTGGGCCACCGTGATCAGGAACACCTTGTTCAGCTGGTTGTCGATGATACTCGGAAACTCCTATACTCGCTCTCGGACAAGTCCACCATTCGAACATACTTCATGGAGCCCTCTGGGAAACTGACAAAAGTCATCGAAAAGAACAAGGTCTCGTGCCTTAGTGACATGACGCATATGGTTGACTTGAACAGAAACCCTTTGCTCAACGAGAGAGTGAGAATCGTCTCTCTTAGCGCCATCTCGGCACAAGAGGCCTCAAAGTCTCACCTCATGGCACTCACCAACACCGGATGCCGTTTGTTCCTTACTGCAACAAGCGCGGCATCCTACATGCTGAGCGCCTCAACCAGCCTTGCTCCTCAGAGCATGCAGGTCCAATACATCAAGTTTCCTCCTACGAGCGAAGACCAGCAGGTTCCCCTCCGCAACGAGATCAACACTGCAGTTGCATATGCACCTGCACCTGCAGCAGCTCAAGATCAAATGTCTGGCTTACTTTCGGAAAGTTGCCTGGGTGAACGTTTTCCTCCGGGTTATTTCTTCGACGCGGTTCGCCCCAAAGAGAGTCGCACGGATCTGCTCTTTGTATCAGCCCCCGATGTCGGCAGACTCAAGCAAAGCGCTGTACTCAGATATGTTGAGCAAGGTACTTTCATCCCCTTGGGTGACGGAAGCCGAGTTCTTTCCATCGGTCTTACTGGCAAGCCTTTTGCGGCTGCAAAGCAACCGCTCGGATTTGGCAACGAACTAGCTGTTCAGTTCGACCATACCCCAAGCGAATTTGCTGTGCTCACCAACACCGGTATCCATATCGTTCGCCGCAGGAGGTTTGTTGACATCTTCGCTAATGCGATTCGTGTTGCATCTGGCGATGAGGATTTGGACAGCAAGGTTAAAACGTTCACGGCCATCTACGGCAGGGTCGAAATGGTCGCGGCTGCCTTGGCGGTAGCATGTGGTCAGGGAGGAGACGCCCGTCGTGCTGTGGATCCTCTCACTGAGGACCGGGCGCGGTCTATCTTTATCAACTACGGTGGTCAGCCCAAGCTTGCGGACGCAGATGTCTTGCAGGCACCGGAGGACAACGTACAGCTCTCGGCTCGCCACGATGCGCTGGTGCTCTATCTTGCGCGCCTCACCCGCACCCTATGGAAGTCCAAGGTCATTGAGATAGCCACGGATAGCGCTTCGGGCGGGTTCACTGTTGGCTCGGCGATTCCCATCTCCAAGCTCATGACGGTACAGGAAAGTGTGCAACGACTAAGGAGATTCCTTGAGGAAAACAAAAGTCTCATCCAGGGCCTGGCCGGACCCTCCGATCGGGTTTCTAGCAGACAAGAGGAAATTGCTTTGCAGCTGGAGCACCAGTCTCTTCACGCTCTGCGTCAGCTTATGGACAGCGTGTCTGAGGGCATCTCTTTCGTCCTGATGCTGTTCGATGAGCGGGTAACCGACATCTTCATGCGCCTAGATGATTCGTCTAAGCAGCAGCTGCAAAACCTTACCTATGAAGCTTTGTTCTCTCAGGACTCTGGAAAGGAGCTCGCCAAGGTTCTGGTGAAAGCTATTGTTAACCGCAATATTGCCAACGGAGCCAATGTCGAGACCGTTGCCGATGCACTCAGGAGAAGATGCGGCACTTTCTGCTCCCCTGATGACGTTGTCATTTTCAAGGCTCAAGAACAACTGCAGCGGGCCAGCGAGTCGACGGGCAATCCTAACCTGATGCGCACCTTGCTTGCGGAGAGCTTGCGATTGTTTTCCCAAGTCGCGGGAAGCCTGACCATGACCAACCTGCGCAATGCGGTCGAGCAGTACATCAATTTGAAGTATTATGCTGGCGCTATCCAGCTGTGCTTGATCGTTGCGAGAGAGAAGGACCGTGGAAACGCGGCCCTTGCTTGGTTCAACGAAGGCAAGCCGGCTAACGACCCCCGTGAAAAGGCTTTCAAGGACCGGCAAAGTTGCTATTCCTTGATACACGAGGTGCTTGACCGGCTAGACATTGAGTCGGCCTCGGAGCCCGATGTTGTTGACGGTAGGCCAACTCTTGCTGTCACCAAGCGGGCGGAGGCATACAGCGTCGTCAATAGCTCGGAGGACGAGGTCTTCCACCTTGATTTGTACGACTGGTACATTGAGAAGGGATGGACCGACCGCATGTTGGCCATCGACTCTCCTCATGTCGTAACATACCTGCAGAGACTCGCTGCGATTGATGCTCAGCACGCCGATCTTCTTTGCCGGTTCTACACACAACGCAGCCGCTTCTTCGAGGCCGCTCAAGTGCAGGCTGAGCTCGCCAAGTCAGACTTCCCCCTTGGCATCAAGGAACGCATTACCTTGTTGAGCAGAGCAAAGGCCAACGCTAGCGTCACCACTGTCGGTGTGAGCCGCCAGCAACAGCAGCTTCTCAACCACGAAGTGACTGAGCTTCTGGAAATCGCCCACATCCAGGACGATTTGCTTGAAAGATTAAGGGCCGATCCTCGCATAGTACCTGAGAAGCTCCCTGACATCGAGAAGGTTCTGGATGGTCCTGTCCAGGGCCTTTCTACTGTGAGTCATTCCCTAAAAGTACAATCCTAGTTTAGTTGCTAATCTGTACCATGTAGCTCTTCAACGATTTCGCTGATCAGGCCGGTTACTACGACCTTTGCCTGCTCATCTACAACGCCGCGGACTACCAGAACCCGCACACCATCAAAGAGACGTGGGAGAATCTCATCAACCAGATCCACTTTGAGACCGAGCAGAAGCAAGAGGTGTGGCGCCTCATTGAGGCAGGCGAGGCATTGCCCGAGGGTGTCGAGGCTCTTGAAGTTCCACCCCCTATGCCTTACGAGGCTGTTGTCTCCCAGATCCAGTCCATTGCCCACCGCACCTCCCTCGACAGCCTCATCTTCCCCGTCGACACTCTTCTCCCCATGGTCTGCGCATACGCCATCAACAACCACCAGGACGCCTCGATCGGTGCCGACCCTTGCTGGCCTGTCGCTGCCTTCCTGCAGCTGGGCGTTCCTCATGCCCTGATCGCCCGCGTGCTGGAGAACATGTTTGACGCTCAGGAGGCGCCCTTCGTTGGCAAGCACAGGAAGTTGGTTGTACAGTGGATCAACTGCGTCGTCGACTCGTGGATCCGCGAGATCGAGCATCGCGGCTCGGCCTCGGGTAAGAACGGCGACGGTGCCATCACCACCTGGGTGGCTGAGCTGTTGACGAGAGCCGAGGAGGCGTTGGTTGCGATTGCGGCCGGCACCAGGGACCCCGCTCAGGCGGCGAGCATCACGGCTACCCGGAGGGACACGAGAGAATTGAAGAGGAAGGTAGAGATGCTGTCGCAGGCCGAGGCCCAGGGCAGTCTGTTGTTCAGCACCAGGTAGGACCAGGTGAACCCAACGACTCCCAAGACGCCCATGAACAAGAAAAAGCGGACGTCGTATAAGACTACGGTGGAGGAAATTCCGGATGAGAGTTGTGGTGCGGCAGGGGAGGACTCAATGATGGGTAGCATCCCGGGGAAGTGGAAGAGGGGGTTTACCTGAGACATGGAAGCGAGGGAGTTGCTGTGAGTTATGTTTACGAATATTGAATATTGCGGCCTCTTTTGTGTCAGGGCCTTGAAAATATCGCTATGAAGATGGCGTGGCGAAGAGAAGGAAACCAGAATTAAGAGAAAGCGATACATTGTTGATTGACCTTGGAAGTAGGTGTTTTCGATACTATCCGCTGTGGTTCTCTTTCTAGCATTTTGTCGAGTAGATTGGTACCAATGGCTTTGGTGTGTGGGTAGGTTGGTTGGTTTGGTTAATGTGTACTGTACATAAAGTATTGATCTGACTTTTTTTCTCCACGTTTCATGGCTCTGGTATTTTAGGTCACCCGGGCCTGCTTGCTTTTACTTCCCATTTGCGTCTTGGTACATGAAGATGGTTGAGTTGATATTGTCGATGTGTGTGTGAGAGTGTGGCGGAAATATCATGGAGTGCCCCTGGAAGCTGCTGCTGGTCGGTCTCCACTTTTACCCCTTTTCACTTGATCTCTCAGGATAAACACTCGTGCTCGAGAGGGTGGTTTTGTGCTTTTACGTCTGGCCTCAAATCATCAAAAGCGGAAGCAAAGAGAAGGAGGAATACTCCCGAATAGTTCTAGGTGCCGGTACAAAGGCATGACACAAAACACGCCTTCATCCATGGATGGCTAACTGAGATCAAGCTCTACTCGACAATCTCCTTTGAAAGTCCCTTCAGTCTCCAATCAAAACAAAAGCAGGAACCGGGGATGTCAATGCTGAAGACCGTGTACGTCCAAAACCCAAGTCCCTCAACCCTAAACAAAGTTAGGCAGGGGCAAAGAGCTGCGCTTCTAACGAAAGACCAGCAGTCAAGGTAAAAAAAAAAAAAAAAAAAAAAAAGAACAATTTGGAGACGCAGAAAGGGGAGAAGAAAAAAGCAAAATAAATTGCACGGTCTGTGATTCGAGCCCGGGTTTTCGACCGGAAATTTGTGTTACGATTGCCCTCTGAAACTCGCTCTTTGATTGTGATTCTACGGGGATTTCAACTCTATTTCTCAATCCAAGTGGCGCGCTAGACCACTGCGCTGACCGTGCTGTTTTCTTTGGTCTGTTAGAAACGGGATCCGAGGGGGTACCATATGTACCCCTATCGACTGGATGGAATTGGAGGTAAGTAACGAGGAGGCAGCTGGCAGAGGATGGCATGGGGCATTGGGCAGGTTCAGACCTGGGAGGGAAGGAAGGAAGGAAGGAAGGGGGTATGTACGCCCCTGCTGGCTACTTCTACGGCTACTGTAACGATAGTGACAGAAGATGTTGGAAGATCGTTTCAAATAAACTTACTACCAGCACCTACCTTTTTGTTCCCTTTTCTCTTATCATGTATGGTCTTGATCGTCTGCATCCCTTCCCTGTTCTCGTTCACTCTTTCCATTACTCCTTCCCCATCTACTCCATCACTAACTACTACCAATTCTCTTCTTGATTACCAGCACAACTCTTCGCTTTGCCTCACCATCACCACAAAAAATTTCCAAACAACTCAAACATTGCCAACCACTTCACTCACTCATCTTCCGCTGACACCCAACCTCACACAAGCACCACTACCAACTTCCAACCCATTAACCCCCACCCTCATCCTCATCTTCACCCACCCTTGCCCTCGCCTACGCCACCAATTCCAGAATCAGTGCTGTCAGAGACACTACAGACACTAGCTTGGTGTGGTCGGTTCTCCTTGTGTATCTGAATTGGTATGTATTTGCGAGGATGATAGGGAGATTTTGGTGAGAGGTTCGATGAGTGGCCCGAATGGTTGGGGGAGGATGGCAGGGGGTTGGTAGTGGAAGCAGGGGCGACAGGTGAGTAAGATCTGTAGTAGTCTTCTGGTGCTTGTTCTGGTTCTGGTTCTGATTCTGGATCCTGGTCGCCGTGGCTGTCATGGCCATGTTCCATTGTCCCAGAGTCTCCTTCGTACTCAGCCAGATCCATACCTCGTTGTTGTTGTGAATCTGAAGAGACACTTCTTCGACGCCGACGCCGCTGGACCTCATTCTCATCCAGCATCATATCCTCACTATCCCGTCTTTCCTCGCGCTTCTCACTCTCCTCATACTCCTCATGCTCCAAAAGAGACATTGGCTCCCCCCTGCCAGCCTCATCATCTTGCTCCTTCTCCAAACTTAGCAGCTCCACAACCGACACCGACACTACTGAAGGTGATTTCTCACCAGAATGTCTCGAATATCTCGATGATTGGCGCGACCCTTTCCGGTCATTCTGCTCATCTGGTTGTAGGCTCAACAACACCTTAAACCCACCCGACCTGTAAGCGGGAGAGACCGAGAAATGAGGAGAGCCAGGAAGAACTGGAGAGCGGAGCGGGTGGGAAATTGAAGAGATAGGCGCGAAATCCGTCACTGTCGGCGATGGGGGCATGGAAGATATCCTTGACCCTGCTCTGGATCGTGATCTTGAGGAGTGTCGTGAAGTAGGGCGGCCATGGCTGTGACGACTTGGAAAGTGTGGGATCGGGGAATGGTGAGGCGGTGTAGGTGACTGAGGCGGGCTCGAGTGCCTTGAGGTAGGATTGCCATACACTTGGGTTCGGCTATGGCTACGGCTGTAGCTGCGGCTGTGGCGGCTCGGGGAGCTTGGAATCTGGGAGTGATGGGAATGTGTAGGAGACTGGGGCAGACTTGAGTGTCTGGAGGCCGCATAAAGCAGCGAGTGCTGGGAGGGGGCGCGAGAGCCGGGGGATGATGGGTTGAGGCTCGGCCTGCGAGATTTTTGGGATCGTATGGAGGGCTTTGATGACGAATGTGAGGCATGAGAATTTGGTTTGGGGGTGATGTCTCTGAGGGCTGGGGTGGGTGAGTTGCTGGTTGATGATGCTGGAGATCTGCAACGTGGTGATGCTGGCATGGAATTGCGCCTTTCTCTTGACGACGCATTCATTGGAGCCTTCACGTAACGAACACCTGAAATTCGTCTTGCGAAATTGTCACGCTGAGATTCCGCTTCCGAGCCTGAGAGTGGGTGTCGTGAACGTGATGCTGATACAGGTGACCGTATTTTCGACTCATCATCCACAACTGACTCCTGGATCGATGTCTTCGAACCCCTTGACATGCTCCGATGACCAAGATTCACTGACGTCGACTGCTTAGAGCCAGCCTGAGAAGGTACACTCCTCTCACTGATCGTAGTTGCTTCTGACATAAGCTTGCTGAAATTTGCCTGTGCCTCAGAAACGTCTTGTTTTGAGATCACGCTACCGTCTTCTTTGGGCGAGTGAACACCCATGGGATTCGCATCAGGTGCAGTTGAGCCAGGCGTAGAACCATCTGGATGAAGGCCGTCCGAGGGACCGCCCGAGGGGCCACTGGGTGGAGGTCCATCCTCATCCGGAGGAGGTTCATCAGGCTCAGAATCGCTTGAAGAAGACGAGCCACTCTCGTGACTTGGTGTACTCGTCCGTTCCGGTGAAGTAACTTCTGTCACCGGTGGTGGCTTCCTCGGCATCTGCGTTCGATCCAAAAAGCTCATCACATTAACCGGCCTAGTTCTGTACACTGCTATATGCGGCGGTGTCCTTGGTGGTTGTGGTGGGGGCGGCGGCGGATCTGGGCACGGAGGATATGATGGTGGATAGATGTAGTGATTCGGGGTTTGTTCCAGATGATAGTCCCTCCCGGGATTTGCATAATGATATTCTGATGACTCTGATGATCCATTGTAACCAGTAAAGTACTCTGGGTAATAGTACCAGTAGCGTACGGAGCGCCTGGATATTGCCCTTGACTCTGAATTTCCGCTTTGCTGTTGTGCGCTGCTGCTTTTTTTGCTCGAACCACGGTTGTTTCGCCAGCAGAGGAAGATGATGAGCGCGGAGCTGAAAGTGGAGAAGATAACGGCGAATACGATCCAGCCGGCTTCTGTAGAGGTTTTTTTCCGGGCTAGGAGAATCATGGTTTCATGGGTTGTGAGAGTCGTCAGAGATATGCAAGTTCGCTGGGATGAGAGGATGGTTCTGGCCAAGGTTGAACGTCAAGGTGATCCGACCAAGCTAGACTTGCGCACGTATGTCGACAGTTGTCTGTGATGTGTGTTTGTCGTGAACACAATCTTGATTTAGAGGCTTCGTAAAGAGTGATTCAGTTGTTCTTATCTTTCAAGCTCTGTGTTCTTTTGTTAGGTTCGATTGCTGAATTTTGTAAACGGATGTGCTTCAAGTTGCCTGAACAGTAGAAGTCGTCCTCACTGGTGTCCGATATCCTCGGATGGATTTGAGCGTTCAATGCCTCGAAGCTCGTTAGTGCTCTCCATTCCCAAAAGCTGGCAAGTCATAGAAAGATATTGATCATGACCAGCAAATCACCCGAAGTCACAATTGCACATGTAACACGCTTGACATGCAGTTTGCGTGTGACGTTCTATCGACGCAGCTTTACAAGCCTGTTCGCGCCGAAGCCATGGTGGGGTTGTTTTGTATCTCCTCGGTCATCTCCATTGTTCGAGGTGTAGCCACTGAGGTGTTTGTGAGTGGTTCTGATATGTCCATCTTGGACGGCCAGCGGGTTACAAGCATGTTGTCCGTCACTCTTACAACACCATTTCATACAGAAGCAAGCCTCGTTTTGCGATCCGTACAAGTGTCAAAGTCACACCCATTGGCCTTATATTGGGACACTCAACTGGTCTGTTGACAAGTGCCCGGTAGCCGTGGTATGTTTTGGTTTTTCGAGAGCTTACCAAGCATTTAACATGCAAGTTGCGAAGACCCTAAGGTGTCTAAGACGATCAGCAAGCAGAATTAACTTCTTTGAAGAAGGCGAGCCTTCCGAACTTTCGAATGGCTCAATCTTATGTGGTTGATCCTAGACACTCGCCAACCGCAGTCAAAACCTTGGTCAGTGTTGCAAGAGCTCAACATCTTGGAACTCGACTCCGCTGCCGCCGCCCACCCGGGCAACACATGGAATACCGAGACGCTCTTGGGCCAAAGCAAAGTAGCTGATAAGGCCTTCATCGTTAGCTCCAAGGTGAACGCTGACCGTCCTCTGCCGCACCTTGATGAAGCGCGCATCAGCACCAGCCACCATCATCGGCCAGACTTTGAACCTCCTCGGGGCTAACCGTGTGAGAGTTTACTATGCCCATGCGCCGGATTCGAGTACGTCGTTTGAGGCACAGGCTAGGGTTTTCGATGTCCAGTATAAGGCCGGCAGATCTGACCAGATACGATGTGTTCCAACAACTTTGACCGCGGCAAAGATAGGGCAACACTGACTTTGGTCAGCTCGGACTTTGCAACCACACCACCGAAGACATGGAAATATGTTGTTTGCCATCTGCGACGAGAAGTGTGCACTCTTGATAAAGAATACGAGCAGTGATGAGCTAATCACGCGTAACGTAATTGCCAAGTTGCCAAGGCTGATCAAGGCTGAAGTGGCCGAAGCAGAAGATGCAGAAATTACGTTATGGGAACCAACGCTACTGTTAGCCCATGTTAAGCAGTGCTTTAGCCCCGCCATATCTCCACTAACAGATGATGCCGCAGATGAGATGCGCGATCTGAAACATACCCCGAAAACACTACAGTATTTCTGCAGCGATGTGGTGTGGCACAGTATTCATGGAACTGCCAACCAACCCCAACTTGACGACTAATATCCTCTTCCCAACGTCCCAACGTACCGCCTTTTCAAACCGCCTTTTCCACTTCTGCTTGCTGTCTGATCGTCCACCTGATCAAATCAGCTCGAGTCCAGAACATCAATGGATTCTGGCTCCACCCTCAGGGACGACCTCCATTACTCCGTTCTTTCCACTAAGCCGGGGCTGTCCATGTTTCCCCCTGGCTAGCTGGCACTCCTGAGTACCGCCTCTCCCGTTGGCGGTACCGGCTCGGAGGGGCTTCAATGATGGATAATGAACCATGACAAATGGAGCCAACCTCGACTGTGTGCCGGAACCCACTCTCCACGCTTCTCCCGGCCATCCGGGTTGTAACCATTAGCTACTACTTTCTCCATATTGCAGGGCAACACCGTCGACGCCATGACGGTCCTTAACTAGATACAGATGCCCAGTGCCTTGGCGTAACCGTCCTGTCATCTCGACTGCTCCAACTCCCTCCTTTGCTTCGTTGATCCTGCTACACCACCACCACCACCACCACCGTCGTTATATAAGATGGCTGTTTCCAACAGCCACCCCAGCACACAACCCCCCGATGACCCTTCACATCCCGCTCCCCTGGAGTCCGACCCCTTCCACGACGACGGCAGCGCCAGTGAGGCCAGCTACACCAGCGAGAACAGCGACATCGAGCTCCAACACCAATCCGGATCCAACAACGTGGCCCCCCTCTTCGGTCGCCGTGGGCGCATTGCCCCCGGCAGTCAAGTAGGCCTGGATGCTGCCGAGCTCATCTACCTGGCCGGTGACGCCTCTCAAGTGTTGCCGGTCTATGTCACCATCCATCGGTACGAATAGGGCTTCGAAGGGGGGAAATAAGAGCCTGGCAATGGCTAACAGGCAAACCACAGGATCCGACGCTTGGTGATTGCCGCCATCGACGACCCCTATACACTCGACCAACTGCAGACGCCTCGCATGGACAATATGATGGTTCGGCCCCTGGTTGAGAAGCTGTATAGTCCCGACAACCTCTCAGTCGTCTACTGCCTTCTCGCCAACCGCGTCCAGTTTCAACGTTCCGCAACAGACGAGTCCCTCTATGTGGCTGTCAATAACTCTCGAGCCGCTCTCTGCGAACTGCTGGCTACCCGTGTACTTCGACGCTTCCACCAAGACCACCCAGATCGTCCAGGACTCCTGCTTCTTGCCAATATTCTGGTGTCAGGGTTCGATCCGTTTGATGCCGCACCCGATCCGCTTCGCCGATACCGACGCTCTTTACAATGGCCGTATCAAGACCGTGGCGGTCACGAGCGGAAACTTACGGCACTCGAGTTGGCCATTTTGTCAGAGAGCAAGTTTCTGATCGGGTCAGTCGCATGTCAGCGCATCGTCAACGCTGTCTACCGCGGCCAAGTTGTGTACACTCCGCTCTCGTTTGTCGATATCCTCCCGGATCATTACAAGTACCACCCTGTATCGCTTTACGAACCACGGCGAGCTTCCATACTCAACCATCGCCGACTGATCGTTCCTCGACTACGAAATCTTCTCGAACTCGCCCACTTCACCATCCTTCTAGGCCTGTATGTGTTGACCATGACACATCGAAACGACTTTTATGACGGAGGTGGAAGTCCATTTGGGGGTTTCGAGGCTGCCTTTGTGATATATTCAACCGGCTGGGTTCTAGAACAGTTTGCCGCTCTGGTCGAACACGGCTGGGAGGTACACGCTCAAAACCTTTGGAGCTTCCTCGACCTTACTTTTACCTTCATCTTTGGAGTATATGGCGTTGTACGGTTTGCGGAATTGTGGTTTTACCCCGAGGCCGACTACGCTATACCTATCCTCTGCGTCGCCGCCCCGGTTCTACTTACCCGCATAGCCTTCACTCTCATGCCAGACAACATTGTCTTCATCGCCCTACACGCAATGATGCGTGATTTCACCCGACTTACGTTTATCGCCATATGGTGTTTTACCGGCTTCTTGCTAGGCCTTCTCTGGCTGATGCGCACGGGCGCGCCCCCGGATCCTGCCGATGTCGCCGCAGGTTTAGTAACGGCCCAGTCCTCCATCGAGGATCGTCCAGGCTGGGCCACCATTGGAAAATGGCTTCTGTGGATCTGGTTTGGACTCGATGGCACCGGCATCGAACGGACGGCCGACTTCCACACCATCCTCGGCCCTGCCTTGGCCGTGACGTTTGCCTTCCTCGGCAACACCCTTTTCTTGACCATCCTTGTGGCCATGCTCACCAACACCTTCTCCAAGATTATCTCCAATGCACAGGCGGAAATCTACTTCCGCCGTGCTGTCCTAACATTCCAGGGCGTCAAGAGCGACTCCATTTTTGCTTATCCGCCTCCGTTTAACCTACTCGCTTTGGCAGTTATGCTCCCACTGAAGTTGGTAGTCGGTCCAGCCATGTTCCACCACATCAACGTTGCAGCCATCAAAGTCATCAACTTCCCAGTCCTCCTGATGATCGCACTTTACGAGCGTAGACGGGTGTGGGCCAAATCCGCGACGCCCAGCGCAGGTGACGGAGAGGACAGTAAGTGGTTCTTTGGTCTGAACCCCTATGCCGATATCCACGCGTTGTTCAGGACGGAGCCGCCGCAAGAGGTGCTCGACATGCTGGAGAAGATGGACGGGATTGTGGATGAAGAACTGGAAGATATGGATATCATGGGTCTAAGGCGGGGCAGTAGAGGTATGGGTGACGGCCTGGGGAGAGCATCGACCGAACTGGAGCTCGGGAGGTCGATGGAGTTTGACGTGACTGGCAGCATCGAAGGGATGCATAGAAGGAGAAAGCACTCCGCTGGGAGCGCGGTTTAGCGGAGGCTAAAATTTGAGAGGAAGTGGTTTGCACTAGTGGGAATGAATGTCGGGAAACATGGAGGATCCCTTGACGATATCCCCATCCAAGCTCCCAAATTTTGCGCAAATTTTGAGTAGTTAAAGATGAGCCGTGTGGGCTTGGATACTGGCCGGGAATAAAAAGATACTTTTGCCAAGGGCCATGAGATATTTGGGGCACAGAGAATTGGGAATATGAAAAAAAAAAAAAAAAANACAAAAAAAAAAAAACAAAAAC